>NC_079512.1:13293942-13632353 GCF_000801105.2 Raphanus sativus | reverse complement strand
CTTGAGGACGAGATGCGCAGAGAGAACATCACCCTGATCCAGGAGGTCAAGACCAACCCGGGGTTTCATCTCATCTCCATGTTCGCTGACCGCAGAGACACACTGATTCAGACTGATGATAAGAAGGATCGTTGCGGCAGTCTGCTCACACCCTTGTTCCAGCGCTTCAACATCAACCTCAGCTCTTACACGGTCGTCTCTGAGATGGAGTACATCGATACTCCTTACCTGATCGCATGCCACATCCTGCACGACGAGACCACCTACAAGTTCCAGGATAAAGAAGGGAACCCTCTGTACTGCAAGCTCCCTATGCCTGGGTTCACAGACTTCTTATCCCTGGAGAACATTGTGTTCTCACTCGATGAGAGCACCTCTGCGATGATCCGAAGGCGCCGGTTCAGCACGATGATGAAGACATGGATGATGTGGAGCATGTGACTCCACCGGCTGATGGTGAGTATGACTTGGAGGACTTCACCGATGTGACTGATGATCACGCCTACAGACGCTAGATGGTTGAGTCCCAGAAGAAGAACAACAGCCTCATGAAGAGGATACTCAGGGCGATCACAGGCGGCTGCATTGGAGCCCAGGAGGAGCGTACGCCGCAGAGAACAAGGCGCCCAGGCAAGGAACAAGCGGGAACATCGACTGGAGCAGAGAGACTGCCGAGGAACAGGAGGACAGCTGGTCACTCCGGTAGCGGCGATTCAGACTGAGTCCGAAAGGACTATTTCTATCCCTTTGTCTTATCCATCTGAACTCTTTATTTTTCATGTTATTTGCTTCTGTTTGGTGTGTTTCAGCTTCCTCTGATTTATTTTCACAACCAGGGATGGTGTGAACTAAGTCTGGGGAGCGATTGTACTATATTCCGCTTGTGTGCTTTTTGAGTCAGTCCTTGTGTCATTTTCATGTTTTTATCGAGTTAGTTTTAGGATCGAGTCAGTCAAAAACTATTTGTGGGAATCAGGACCTTATTTTGTGATGCTCTTTAACCACCTCGTGCTTTAACCTTCTATTCAGTGACCTTAGCAGTTAGAAAGACCCACACATGGACCTGAAACACCCTGAACTTATCTCATTGACACTCCAGAAGTTCTATACCGATCAGGTTCACTGGGCAGACTTAACTCCACTTGATCTGAACCTAATCTGGACTTTAAATTCTTCTTGTCATGGGCACTAGATCAGGGTAGAATGAGAACTACACTCAGGACTTCTTATCCGATTCTATCCCTCTTGCTGTTCCTGAGTGGCTAGCTCATCTTTAGCTAGTTTCCACCTTGAACCCCGACCTTTTATTCCACCCTCATGCATTTGCTTTTTTAGTACTTATGTGCAGATATGTGCAAAAAGGTCGGAGAGGAAAGGATCGACACAGTTCTTACTCATCAATGCTCACACAGTGGAAGCAGGCAGAACAACCAGGGTGCTTGTTCCGGTACGAAAGAGAACAACCGGAGTGCTTGTTCCGGTACGAAAGAGAACAACGAAGAAGTAAGTGACTAGAACAGACCCGAATGACCATCACAGTGGCATCATGTACATCACTTGTTACCTCCTTGCTCGTCACCTCAGCATTTTGTATTTCAGTATATATATAAAAAAAAGTTGTTTGTTTTTGCTTTGATTTACTGGTGACGAGAAGGGGAAGAATCTATGATGCATGCCACTGGGGAAGTTGAGAAAGTAATGGTGGTTTCAGTGAAGTGTTCTGAAGGGGGAGTTGAATCACGCAGAGCAGTCCTATGATCGATCTATCGGAGAGCTGTCCGATTAGCAGAGATGAGTAAGGACTGTGGACCTCAATGGAGCCGTCCTCTCACGACCATTTTGTGCGATGTCCTGCACCCGCTCTTGGTAAACCCTAAACACTCTTGAACTCCACCATAAAAGTTAGCATGTTCTATACCTAGCCCGTTCTCTCTGAGTAGAGCCTGTGACAAGAAGCTCACGCTGATCTTAATTGAACATAAGGAGTTTTGTCTCGAAAGTGTTGCCTTTTCAGGTTGAGATGTAGAGTAAGGAGCCGATCTTCGAACAGCGACCAGGGTGTTCTCAGTAAGTGTGTGTGGTCCTAATCTACAGCTTGTATGGTTCAGAGATTTGTGGTAAGAGTATGGTTGCTGAGAATAAGCGAGTTCCCACGCTTTCAAATCTTTCTCCTGTTCTTTGTACTTGTCTTGTTCGGGGACAAACAAGGATCTAAGTCTGGGAGAATTGATATATGATGTTTTTCACATCATTGTATATATGTTTTCATTTGTTTCAAGTCACTAATTCGTGTCAGTCTAGTCCTTTTTGACCTTTTACAGGTCTGGAGTTAGTAGAAGAAAGAAGAGAAGGTGCCTGATGAAAAGAAGTCCTTTTGGAGCATTCCTGCGGAGAACACTCAAGAGAACAGTCCCGAGACTGTTCTCTCTCAAGCGGAACAAGCAGACGGAGTGATCCGGAGATTGTTCCAGACGAATATGAAACTCCTATTTTGGGAATTAAAGCCCTGTTTCCCTAATCTCTTTTCTTCTGATTGGCGCCTCCATATAAAAACGCCATCTATCATTTTATTATTTTCTACGCTAGTTTTTACAAGAAAACACTGAGTATTTGCGATCTGCAACTTCTAAGGGAGAAGAAATCCATCCTCTCATAGAGAAGATCATCTGAACCCTATTGTTTCATACTTTGTTCTTATGCAATTTTATTCAGGATTTATGTCTTTGTCTATTTGCATCATGATCGAGTAGTAACCTTGCTCGCCTAGGGTCTTTAGGGTGTTGAGACATTAGCTAAACATAGATAAGCGATCCATAATTGTTCTTCATTCATACTGTTCTTACTGCTTTCATTAACCTGATCACTTGATGTTAGATCACTAGTTCATCGCCTAGCTAACCGCTTAGGATGATAACTTGACATGTATTGAATGAGCTTAGTATCCCTAATCAGCGAAAGTAGATATTAGGGTGGTAAGTGAACTGATCGGACCTGTTCTCTAAAGCTTGCAATCGATCCTCATCCCAACGACAATTATGTGGTGAGATCGATCTGCAAAGCGATCACTGCCACGACAGTGGAGTGTTCCAGCTGAGTGATCCGAGTTTTAGAAAGCACTTCATCGCGCTTGAATAATTGTTTGACTCCAATTCAACACCCAATGAAATACCCTAGGCTAGCTCTTGTTTAATTGAATCAATCTCGTGCTTTATTTTGCTTGTTTACTATCGTCTCTTTCAACCAAAACCATATCTTCATCTTAGCTTGATTTCGGAACTCATAGAACTAGAGTGTAGACTGGTCCTCTGGATTTGAATCTCAAGTACTACAATTGCAACTGTTAACTTGGCAGTAGCAAGGATTCATTTTAGTGTATCAAACCCCAATAGGTCTCATCAAGGACTTTCCTCTGAAGATTGGAGCATGCACCATTCCCATAGACCTCACTGTTTTGGATATGATGACTAAGAGGAGAGTGCCATTGATCTTGGGTACACCCTTCCTTGCTACTGTGGGTGCTTGCATTGATTTTCCTAACAAGAGGGTGATCTTTCAAAATGTCAACAAAGCTGTCTCCTACCCAATTAAGTCTCCAATGAGGAATGTTGAGTATTGTGGAACCATCACTTGTGGAGAACCTTATATTGAGAAGATCAAGGATGAAGTGGTTGTTAGTAGAAAATAAGGTTTTGATGGAGAGTCCTCTAAAGAGATGTGTGTTGAGCACTTGGAACGTGCTAAAATGGAGGAGGTGAGTAGAGCCACAAAGGCTACTCATGACAAGAAGAAGATGATGAAAGAAATTCACCCTCCACCTCTTGATATGATGCCACACACTCTCACTCTTCACCCAATGAAGCTCAAGGATGGAGCTATTGAGTACAAGATCAAATGCAAGGGAAAGTCTACACCATTCTCAAGTGCAAAGGCCATCATCACTCCACAGTTCCAAGATGATCCCATCAAGCTTCAAGAGCTTCTCTCTCAAGTCCTCACCATCACTCTGGAAGGTGGGAATGATCCTCCTTCTCACTAGCCAAGGGAAAAGGTAGTCAAGCTAGTGACTTAAAACAAGCTCACTTGGGGGGAAGTCCCATGTTTATCCATTGTATATACTCTTGCTCTTTATTTATTTTAAGTTGTTTAATAAGTGTGATTGAGGTTTCCAGGTTGAGTATAGCACTAGAGGAGAGAAGAAAGGCGGTGAAGCACACAAGCCTTATGGTAGACATCCCGTAGCAGTCTCCTCTAGT
Source organism: Raphanus sativus (assembly GCF_000801105.2). NCBI lineage: Eukaryota > Viridiplantae > Streptophyta > Magnoliopsida > Brassicales > Brassicaceae > Raphanus > Raphanus sativus. The sequence continues at coordinate 13,628,100 of NC_079512.1, read as the reverse complement.
CGCTATGAATCATGCCAGCTCCTTGCAAAAGCCCTAGACACCCACTGCCATACTCCAATCTCCACTTGAGGTATCACTCCAATCCTTCTTTGTACATACCATTTCCTTTATCATATTTTCGGTATCTCCTTCTCTCTTACTCACACAGAGACTGTGTGATTTAGGTGTGGGGGATGTTGGGCCCAAATATGACCCCCTAGCTAGTAATAGACAATAAGAAATGATAACGGGCCGCGAAAGGCTTATCATGAATTCAATCTTCAAAAACAGCTAAGTCAGATCCGGAGGCTGTGAGCTGGAGATGTTCATCAGAGAGGTCAAGGAAAAGAGGCAGCTCGTTGACAAGTAAACAGGCGCAGGACCCGGTCAAAGAGGTAGCTCGTGGACAAATAAATAGGCGCATGACCCGGTCAAAGGGGAGCTGTTACAAATCCCTCAAATCACGGAGGAGATCTCGGGAACCAGTTGGTAGCGACCAAAGGGGGCCTGAGGCTATTTAAAGAAGACATCAAACAATAATCAAGGGATCCGCATTCTCTACGATTCATACACATTAGCTCTTAAACACTATTATCTCTTTGTAATCTCAAAAACATTCCTTGTAAACAATTCTTATCAAGAATCAATAAAATCATTATTTCATCCTATAAAGTTCTTACGGGATTCAGCCCACGCTTTCTTCCCAAATAAACTTTAACCTGACCTAAAAATCAGGAGGTGAGTTTAATCCCTCACAATTGGCGCCGTCGGTGGGGAAGAAACAATGGAATCCCTTACTCCAACTTAAGGATGAATCCAGTCGATCAGACAACAAATTCATCTAACCGATGAACAGTATCCCGATGAGCAGTACTCGGATGAACAGTACTGGAAGAAAAATATCTCGATGAACAGTATCTCGGTGAACAGTATCTCGATGAACAGTATCTCGATGAATAGTATCTCGATGAACAGTATCCCGATGAACAGTATCCCGATGAACAGTATCCCGATGAACAGTACTCGGATGAACAGTATCTCGATGAACTGTATCTTGATGAACAGTATCTCGATGAACAGTATCTCGATGAACAGTGCTGGAGCAGCCAACACGAGAACCTCCAGTGGGATCGATCCAGGGCTCCCAGCCCTCGTTACCCCTCAGCACCAACCTGCTCCGAACCAGACAGAGGCTCAGCTCCCTGAGATCCGTCGCATGATGATGCAGCTGGTAGAAAAAGCTCAAGAAGGTGAGCGTACAATGCAACAGCTAGCCGCTCGGCAGCAACAATTCGAAGAGGTCACTAGATTTCTAACCGCAACAACCCAACCACCGCAACGTCATGGCTCGGGAGTGACCTTCCGAGATCGAATAACTGACCCCTCGTTCCCTCGAGGAGGTCTCGACTTTTCCCTTGATAACACTGGATCGGGAGAACAGGGACCAGCTTTCCAAACGCCTCATGCTAGGACAGCTCCCGTGTTCAGTCCACCCCTCACCAGTGCTATGGGAAGCAACATAGCATCGACTAGCTCTATTCCCGATCAGGTTACTGGTCAGAGCGCTCGCTTACCTCCTCCACCACCTATTCTTAGGTCAGGAGAAGGAGTATCCGACCCGTCCGGGGGCAGAACGTCAGCTCCGGTGTTTCGGGCCAGAAACCTAAACACGAATCCGGGCGAACATCAAAGGACGGATGCTGATCCTACAGCTCGCCCCACTAACCTAACTCGTCAAAATAACCCAATAGCCAGTGAGCAAATCAGCCCACCGAGCACTTGGAAAAATGATCGAACACGATTCCATCAGGGACCTGTTCGCCAGGTACATGTTCGTCAGGTACCTAACGATGACCCGACTGTCCTTCCTCTAGAGGGACCTGAGGCTATTCGTAGATATATGGAGCGGACTCACGCAGCTCTCCAAAAGCTGGATGCTCAAGTCCACAAGGCAACGAGCTCAGCTCCCGAGATCGAGAGCTTGATCGAGGAGACCAGTGGGACTCCATTCACTGACAGAATTACCGGCTCTTACATAAGAGATACCCGAAAAATTAGGATCCCCGAGTACGACGGGACCTCAGACCCGAAGGCCTACTTAAGAGTCTTCCGGTTAGCTATCGTGAAGGCTCACTTTACGAAAGAAGAATGCGAGGCAGGTTATTGCAGGACATTCGCCGAAAACCTGGTCGGAACAGCCCTTGAATGGTTCTCTGGTCTTGAGCCAAATTCGATAGACAGTTTCGACCAGTTAAGTAATGCCTTCATGAAGCAGTCGTCGACTCATATCCTAAAGCAAGCATCCGAGGCTGACCTCTGGAAAGTTAGACAAGGAGTGGGAGACTCGCTACGAGCCTACATCGAAAAATTAAGAGCAGTGAGAACTAAGCTCTCAAACCCCAACGATCAAGTTGCCATCGAGGCCCTTAGAAGAGGTCTCTAATATAAATCAGAATTCTGGTCGAAGCTGACGCTCAACCCTCCTCCAACTATCGATGATGCTCTTCATAAAGCCTCTAGATATGTTACCTTGGAAGAGGAAACAGCTGCACTAGATAAACTCCACAAGAAACCCCAGAATCACCCGAAAGGTGAAGCCTCGGATTGGAAAGGACCTCATAAAAAGGAGAACTTCCGAAACAGTCAGACCCAAGGAGAGCATTCTTATGCAGTCGAAGATGACAAAGAGGAAAAACTTGTCGCCGCGACAACTAAAGCTCCCTGGTTGAAAGGCTACGACGAAAGCAAACATTGCTCCTATCACGATCGGAAAGGACATTCAACTGAGGAGTCTTGGGATCTCCTACGACAATTGGCAGTCAAATTTGCAGCCGGAGAAATAAAAGGCGTGGACCTCAAAAAGCCACAGCCCTATCAAAAAAGAGGTCCCAGAGATACCTCTCCGAAACGCGAAAGGTCACCTGAGAAGGAGACAAATTCGCCACCCCAGCTCCCAAGAAGAGAGTTGATATGATCCTTGGAAAATTCCCACAGGAAAAGAGCCTACAAATCGAGGCCCTCCTGAGTAAACCGTCAACTCAATCGAGCCCCAACTCGAGGGTGGACTGTATCCTTGGAGGATCCGACATATGTCAAGACTCCGTTAATTCTATTAAGAATCACGTACGGAAGGCTGTGTCTAACACTGGACCTAAGCCTCCCAACCCCGAGTCCAATACTAAGATTTCCTTCTATAGAGATACGAGGTGCCTAAACTTATGATAGACAAAGGAAGCTCTGTTGACCTTATTCTCTACAACACCCTGAAAGGGATGGAAATAGACGACTACGAAATTATTGGCCAAAAAGCTAATCTCGTAGGATTTTCCAGAGAAACATCTACATCATTGGGAACTATCAAGCTCCCAATCATAGCTGGCGGAATAATGAAAATGACCAACTTAGTAGTCATCGACAGACCTTCCCCGTTCCATGCGATCCTAGGAAGACCCTGGATTCACAAGATGAAAGCAGTAGCCTCGACTTATCATCAATGTGTGAAATTCCCAACACCTAAATGGGTAACTACCGAACATGGTAGCCAGAAGATCTCCAGAATCTGTTACCTGGGAGGATTCGAAATCCTCAAAAAATCCTCCCAATAGCAATTACAGATCCAGGAGGGTCGCGAGATGCAACAAAATATTTGAGGTCCCCTTAGGAACCTTACCGAAAAAGTTTGCATCGACGATGCAAATCCTGAAAGACAGGTAAGCATCGGATCTGAGCTACCTATCGAGACCAAAAAGGAGCTCATTGACTTCTTAAAAAGCAACGTCAAAACCTTTGCATGGACCACCAGTGACATGAAAGGTATAGATCCGAACGTCACCACCCATAAACTAAGAGTAGACCTCACTTTCAAACCGATCAAACAAAAGTGTCGCAAGCTGGACCTCGAAAAGGCTCAAGCTGTTAATGACGAAATTGATCGACTTACGAAAACTGGGTCCATTCGAGAGGTGCACTACCCCGACTGGTTAGCTAACCCGGTAGTTGTAAAAAAGAAAAACGGGAAATGGAGAATCTGTGTAGATTTCACCGACCTAAACAAGGCTTGTCCTAAAGACAGCTTCCCGTTACCCCACATCGACCGCCTGGTTGAAGCAACAGCTGGCCATCGACTCCTATCCTTCATGGATGCCTTCTCAAGGTACAACCAAATCATGATGGATCCTGAGGATCAAGAAAAAACTGCATTCATAACCGAACGAGGAACCTATTGTTACAAGGTTATGCCATTCGGGTTAAAGAACGCATGAGCTACCTATCAGAGGCTAGTAAATAAGATGTTTGCTAGACAAACTCGGAAAAACCATGGAGGTCTATATTGACGATATGCTAGTCAAATCCTCAGCTGGAGAAGATCATATCTCCCACTTAAGGGAATGCTTCGATATCCTTAACAAGTACGATATGAAGCTCAATCCCACTAAATGTACCTTCGGGGTACCCTCAGGCGAGTTCCTAGGCTACCTCGTAACCGAAAGAGGCATTAAAGCCAACCCGAAACAGATAGCTACCTTTCTGGAAATGCCATCACCTAAGACAACCAGAGAGGTACAGAGATTGACTGGACGAATCGTAGCATTAAATCGATTCATATCCAGGTCCACCGATAAGTGCCTCCCATTCTACAAACTTCTAAAAAATAATAAGAAATTCTTATGGGACAAAAAGTGCGAGGAAGCTTTCAAACAATTGAAAGCTTACTTCTCCGAACCTCCGATCCTGGTTAAACCAGTATGGGAGAACCGCTATATCTTTACCTCGCCGTATCAACCGCTGCAGTTCGTGGTGTGCTGGTACGAGAAGAGCAAAACGAGCAAAGACATGTCTATTATACCAGCAATAGTCTGATAGACGCCGAAACTAGATACCCTACTATGGAAAAACTAGCTCTAGCTGTCGTAACAGCTGCCAGAAAATTGCGACCTTATTTCCAATCGCACTCAATCGTCGTAATGACTTCACAACCATTGCGAACAATTTTGCAAAGCCCTAGCCAATCATGACGATTAGCTAAATGGGCAATAGAGCTCAGTGAATACGATATCGAGTATAGACCTCGAGCAGCAGCAAAAGCTCAGGTCATTGCCGATTTCATAATCGAGCTAGCTTCCGAACAACTAGACTTGGAAACGGAAGCTCCGAAGTGGAGTCTGTACATTGACGAGCCTCGCCAAGACAAGGTTCCGGCATCGGTCTAAGGCTGACCTCCTCAGCTGGAGAAACCATCCAACAATCCTACAGGCTCGGATTCAGCACTTCTAATAACTAGGCTGAATACGAAGTATTAATTGCAGGATTAAAACTTGCCCTAAGCCTCGGAATTCGAGAGCTGAACGCTTATAGTGATTCACAGCTAGTAGCTAGTCAGTTCCACGGCGAGTATGAAACAAGGGACGAAAGAATGGGGGCATACCTAGAAGTTGTCTGGAACCCCATTAAGCAGTTCAACAGTGTTGGGGTCAAAATCTCGAGAGACTAATTGTTAATCGAGAAACCTTAAGAAAAAATTAAGTTCGAGATTCATCGTCTCGAAATCAACTGCTAGAAACATTTTCTACACAAGGAAAAAACCTACGGAAAACTAAAAATGCAAAGAACACGGACGCGCCGAAGGAACCGAGCAGCCAACACCGGACGTGGCCGTGGCCGCCGGGCGGCTAGCCCCGTGCTGGCCGTGGCCGCCGGCGGCTAGCGCCCGTGCCGGCCGTGGCCGCCGGGCGGCTAGCCCCGTGCTGGCCGTGGCCGCCGGCGGCTAGCGCCCGTGCTGGCCGTGGCCGCCGGGTGGCTAGCCCCGTGCTGGCCGTGGCCGCCGGCGGCTAGCGCCCGTGCTGGCCGTGGCCGCCGGGCGGCTAGCCCCGTGCTGGCCGTGGCCGGCGGCGGCTAGCCCCGTGCTGGCCGTGGCCGCCGGCGGCTAGCGCCCGTGCTGGCCGTGGCCGCCGGGCGGCTAGCCCCGTGCTGGCCGTGGCCGCCGGCGGCTAGCGCCCGTGCTGGCCGTGGCCGCCGGGCGGCTAGCCCCGTGCTGGCCGTGGCCACCGGCGGCTAGCGCCCGTGCTGGCCGTGGCCGCCGGGCGTCTAGCCCCGTGCTGGCCGTGGCCGCCGGCGGCTAGCGCCCGTGCTGGCCGTGGTCGCCGGGCGGCTAGCCCCGTGCTTGCTCGGGTCGTCGGACGGCTAGTCTTCGTGCATAAGTTCCAAGCCTCCGGGTCGCCAGAAATCCGTGTTTCGCGACTTTCCGAGTCCTTATAACTAAAACTTCTTTTTCTGTTCCGGGATTTCTGAAAACCCCTAAGACGTCAACGGATAGGAAGACTTCGTATAAAACGGTGATGGTTATCGTACAACACCATTTACCTCAGCAATGGATCGAAGATCTTCCGAAAGACTCGACATCCAAGTAGGAGCATCCTTTCAGAGAAATCGTAGAAAAACAGCGGAAGCCCGGAATGCGGCCCGAAAGGGACCAACTCCGATCGGACGACCAGTTTACGATTTTCTAAAGGGATAGATGCGACGGTTTACAATTATCTTCGCATGACAAGATATATGATAAACTTCCGAAAAGATAAATGTCAACTTTCCGAAAAGATAAATGTCAACTTTCCCGATAAACACGAAAGCCGACGAAAATGGAAAAAGTCCAGCCCACGGCAGACTCAGCCCACCAAGGATAGACCGTCATATGGGAGTATATAAGCAATGCTAGGAGCAGAGGAAGGGGGATCCGAAATCAGAAGAAAGAAACCACTCCAGAGCAACTTAGAACTTAGGCGCTTATTTCCTTTTTTAGCGAGCTGCGACTCAACTAGGTTAGATCTAGGTTTCGCGACTAGCGACGGTCGACAGCTCTTGAGGCTGAGATCTCGACCTATTGTCCAACGCTCTCCGCAGATTCGGAAATAAGAATTCTTTCTTTTTGCTCTCTTTATTTTACGCATTTATTCCCAAACTAGACTTGTATTAACTTTGTCGTGCGTGGCCCAGCAGATAGCCGGGATCCTCGGGGAAAACTAGGTCAACTTAGTTTTCCTACGTTTTAACTTAACTAAAATCGACAGTGCGAATTTCGGTTCCCACAAACAGATTTGAACTAACGAGGATCCCACGAGGAGAGAACTCCTCAGCAGACGCGCTGGCTGCTTTAGCGTCAACATCAGACCCCCTCGTAAAACGGATCATACCCGTAAAGGGAATCGAAAAGCCAAGTATCGACATAGCTACCAAGGCTGAGATCGATAGCAAGCCGAAAGAGCAAACGGAAGGTAGCTACCCCCAGACGGTAGCAACCCAAGTTCTTACAACCTACTGGTTCCCAAAAACCAGAATTCATAGCTTTAAAAAGCATACCTCCGGGGGAAAGATCCAGACCTCCGATTCACCTGTCTGCACAGCCAGGACCAGGAGTCGTTCTGCTTTTGAAAGCGCATCCGAAGAAACGACCCAGACTCTTGAGAACAACACCAGAACTGGAGATATTCCTCAGAATTCAGACTCCTTCGAGCCTAATCCGACCAATATCTCCGGGGGCAATAAAACATCAGGTCACGACACTCAGGGACCTGACAAGACACATCAGGTCACGACACTCTCAGGGACCTGAACAAGACCCGCCCTCATCTCTTCATGACAAAATCATTGGGAGAGAGGATTGGAGAATACCGATCATGCAGTACATCTTGGTAGGTAAGATCCCCCCCCAATAAGTGGGAGGCCCGAGAACTCAAAGCATTAAGCGCAAGATACTGCATAATCGAGCCAGCCCTCCATAAACAAAGCATTTCCGGACCTTACCTAAAATACGTCCATGGCCTCGATGCTATCAATCTTATGAAAGAAATGCACGACGGCTCCTGTGGAAACCACTATGGGGGCAGAGCTCTAGCTATCCGAATCAAAAGACAGGGCTATTTCTAGCCCACCATTATCGCTGACTGCGAGGTTTACTCCTCTTCATGTGATAAATGCCAAAGGCATGCACCGATCATACATCAGCCTGCGGAAAAACTATCCTCAATATCCGCTCCGAACCCGTTCATGAGGTGGTCCATGGACATCGTAGGACCACTCATAACGTCAGGAAGGGGAAGGCAGAAGCTACGCTTCCTCCTGGTCTTGACAGACTACTTCACGAAGTGGATAGAGGCTGAAGCTTTCCAACAGATAACTAGATTCGAAGTCGAAGGATTTGTGTGGAAAGACATTGTCTGCCGCCACGTCGTCCCGTATGAGATCGTAACCGACAACGGAGGACAGTTTATTTCTTGCGACTTCAAAGCATTTTGCGACAAGTGGAATATACGCCTTACCTTCTCAACACCTCGAGACCTCAAGGTACGGTCAGGCGGAGGCTGCTAATAAGTCAATATTAGCAAACCTCAAGAAACGCCTCGGAACCAACAAGAAAACCTGGTCTGAAAAGATACTTGAAGTACTTTGGGCATGTCGAACCATCCCGAGAAAGGCTACAGAGGAAACCTCTTTCTCTTTAGCCTACGGAATGGAAACTGTCGTTCCGGCGGAAACCTCCACTGGGAGCCTCCGTCGAGAGCTATGTACGTCTGATCCCGAAGCTAACGACCAGCTCTTATCAGACAGCCTCGATTTAATCGAGGAACGACGAGACCGAGCTTTGCTTCGGATTCAAAACTATTAGCAGGCAATGGCTCGACATTATAATTCCAAAGTCAGGTCTCGACAATTTGTTGTAGGTGACCTGGTACTTAGGAAGGTTTTCGAAGGAACCAAGGAACCCAATGCTGGGAAGTTAGGAACCAATTGGGAAGGTCCTTACCAGATTACCACGTGGTACGACCTAGCGTCTATAAGCTCCTGAAGGTGCAAACCGGAGTACCTGAAATCAGATCGTGGAATGCCACAAATCTGAAGAAATACTATCATTAGGTACTTAAATTCCTCGAATTACTTTAGGCTTGACCCCTTGACTGGGTACGTAGGCAATTGTGTTATGAGTGCAACCCCAATCTCATTTTAACACTCTTTCCACCATGACGAAAGGGGGCATATGTTTGAGAACATATAGCCCAAACAGCGATTGTATGATTATTGTGATACCATGTATCCTATTATCAATAAAGCAATTATCTTCGATAACTTGACCTTCGAACAAATTCAGGTCTCTACGAACCTGAACCCAAGGTCTTAAAATCCTTCGAATAAATTCAGATCTCAATGAACCTGAACCTAAGGTCTTAAAATCCTTCGAACAAATTCAGGTCTCCGTGAACCTGAACCTAAGGTCTTAAAACCCTTCGAATAAATTCAGGTCTCCGTGAACCTGAACCTAAGGTCTTAAAACCCTTCGAACAAATTCAGGTCTCCGTGAACCTGAACCTAAGGTCTTAAAACCCTTCGAACCAATTCATGTCTCCGTCAACCTAAACCTAAAATCCTCAGTAATCTCGAAGGTCTTAAAATCCTTCCAACAAACTCAGGTCTCCACGAGCCTGGACCTAAGGTCTTAAAATCCTTAGTAACCTCGAAGGTCTTAAAATCCTTCAGGCGAAATCAAACTTCGACAAACCTAAATCTAAGGTCTTAAAAATCCTTAGAAACCACTAAAGGTCTTAAAATCCTTATCAAATCCCAAAAGGTCTTAAAATCCTTATCAAATCTCAAAAGGTCTTAAAATCCTTATCAAATCTCAAAAGGTCTTAAAATCCTAAGCAAACTTCAATGGGTCTTAAAATCCCACAAACGAATTCAGGTTCCCATGAACCCCCTCCTAAGGTCTTCAGGGTAGCTCAGGTCCCTAAAAACCCGGAGCTAATCTCAATATTTCAGGAACTCCTTCTAAGGATCCTCATAATCGAATACACTCGAAATCTTCGAAACCTGATAAGTCATTAGACATTGTATATGATAATCACGATACATGTCCTAACCGAAACTTCCACTTGACAAAAGTCAATCTCATCCAAGAAACGATCAAACCAAGTCAAATGACTTAATACGAAAAACAAAACCGAAATTTGAATAAAAGGGTTTAAAAGCCTCCCCAGGCTAACGAGGGTTCAGAAGACCCTAAGGTTTAAAAGCCTCCTCAGGCTATAAGTCTGAAACGTAAACAAAGCCCATTGGGCAAAAGTCATGAAAAGCAACATTACAATTCAAAAAGAGCCGCAGCTCTTAGACATCATTATCACGGGAGCTCATCCCGACATCCTTGTCTCCCTCGACTGGATCACTTTCTTTGGCTGGATCTCCCTCATCTGCCTCCTTGTCATCGCCCATCTGGGACGTCTCGACTGGAGCTGAATCAGGGCCCACCAAACCTAAGTTTGACCATACTCTTCGGAAAAGGATAGATTAAACATGTTAATCTCGAAAGTACCTGAATTCTCTGAGAATTGAGGAATGGGAAGCTTGCTGGCCGAGAAGTCGGATACTTGCGCCTTTTCATACGCAATCGTAGCCATCAGATTAAGCAAATGAAATCTTCAATAAAGATAACTGTTGCTCGAGATCTCAACAAAAAGATTGATGCTCGGCGGCTGGGTCTAGCTTCCGAGATAAGGAATCTTATCTCGAAAGCTGGGGGCAACTGTTGGGCCCAAATATGACCCCCTAGCTAGTAATAGACAATAAGAAATGATAACGGGCCGCGAAAGGCCCATCATTAATTCAATCTTCAAAAACAGCTAAGTCAGATCCAGAGGCTGTGAGCTGGAGATGTTCATCAGAGAGGTCAAGGAAAAGAGGCAGCTCGTTGACAAGTAAACAGGCGCAGGACCCTGTCAAAGAGGTAGCTCGTGGACAAATAAATAGGCGCAGGACCCGGTCAAAGGGGAGCTGTTACAAATCCCTCAAGTCACGGAGGAGATCTCGGGAACCAGTTGGTAGCGACCAAAGGGGGCCTGAGGCTATTTAAAGAAGACATCAAACAAAAATCAAGGGATCCGCATTCTCTACGATTCATACACATTAGCTCTTAAACACTATTATCTCTTTGTAATCTCAAAAACATTCCTTGTAAACAATTCTTATCAAGAATCAATAAAATCATTCTTTCATCCTATAAAGTTCTTACGGGATTCAGCCCACGCTTTCTTCCCAAATAAACTTTAACCTGACCTAAAAATCAGGAGGTGAGTTTAATCCCTCACAGGAGAGGTACCAAGTATTTGATCATGTTTGCTTTGTTGATTATGCGTCTCGTGCATTGCATTGTACATTCAAAATGCATAGAAAAACCATAAAAAATAAAAATTTTGAAAAGTGCATATAGAATCATGTAGTTGCATCACTTGCATTCTTAGGATTGAGTCTAGATCATATATGTTGCATTCACTTGCATATGGAGCAGCTGTTGATAATGCCTTGTTAAGAACACTTGTTTGCACTGAATTTGACACCCTAGCTAAACATATTAAGTAGCTTAAGCATCTTTTGAAAGCCTTGCATGCTTCGTGCCTTGAAAACTCTTCCTGAAACATGTTTGCTTGCTTGATATTGGCATTGTTCTCGAAACCAGCTCCAACCTGAATCTTGAGTTAAATGAACTTAATCTCTCTTGCATACGGGCATTTGCATACTTGATCATGGATCTCATACACATTTGGGTTATCTTTTCCATTGAACCACTCTTTGTTAACCCAAATGGCACTCCCTTACCCTAAAACCCTTACCATTCTTTGAAGCCTACATTGATTTGCATGAGTGAGGCCTATTTTGATAGTTTGTCATGTGCAAAATCTTGAGAGTATTGGGAGCGACATGGATTTGTTCCCATCTCTTGCTAGCATAGGGTCATCATTTGAGCTAGCTTCTAGGATGGTGAGTGGGTGTATGTTTCTTAAAGGTTTAATGTTTTGGGTTTGGAGTGTGAGAAAGATGAGCAATAGAGTGTTATGAGAAAGAAAAGCCCTAAGAACCTAGAATAGAAAGAAAAGAAAGCTCTTGTTTGTATTGTTTGAGACCTTCTCCCTATATTAAAAAAGAACAAAAAAGAACAAAAAAAGAACAAAAAAAAAAGAAAAGAAAAAGAAGATTCAAAAAGATAGCGGGAAGGGAAAATAAAAAGAGTTTTGAGCTTAGAAAAGAGAATAACAGGTCCTTAGTGATTAAATCATAAGAAAAGAGAGTTGTTCATTAGGTGAGTGATGTGAGTGTTTGTTATTTTGGGGTATGGGATGAATGAAAGGGGTGTAGAATTTGTAATTACTTAGGAATGGGTAGAATGATTTGGATGAATCCATGTATGCATGAATTGCTCCTAGTCTTAGATAAATTTTGCATAATGATCAAGCTCCTTGATTCTTGAGTGATTACCACCTTAAAATGATGCATTGAACCCTCCTTTTTCATCCATATTAGACCATTTGATCACCTAGCCAAATGATTGAGATCATGTGCCCATTTGTGAGAATTCACCTTGTGTGTGTGTGTGAATCAATGTGAGGGCTGGTTAAGAAGACTTGTTGGTTGATGAGTATTGCATCTTGTGTAAGGGTATAAGAGCATTGATAGGCCTAGAGAAGCTAGAGTATAATAAGAGAGTTTGCTCATGCTATTTGCTATGTTTCTTTAGGATGTCAAGTTGAGTGATCTAAGTGTTTCTTTTGCTTATGTGCTCCCACCTTCAAACCTCTCTACATTAGTTTTTTGAAAGTTTACTTGTGGACAAGTAAAGGACTAGTGTGGGGGAGTTGATATCTTGTGTATTTACATGTTTTTAAGCTTCATTCTAGCCCTTATATTGTTCCTTTGCATGCATTTAGAGTGCATTTAGGTTGCATTGCATTACATTTGTCTCTATCAGATATTGGAGATGCTTGTTGGTGACTTTGGAGACATTTGAGGGGTTTTGAGTCAAAAGGGTGAAAGATGAACATGGATGAAGGCCTTAAAGATATCTTTTGAAGCTCAAATTCTGGGAAGACAACGTAAATTGAGTTAGATTTCTAATGGAGGTGGTTTCAAATCATTTGGATCTGTATTGAAGGAGTTATGATCAATCTAATGGAGGCATATCAACCCTGTAGCGACATCAGCATAGCGACCTCGCCTGGTCGTTAAGACGCAACCCGAGCCATCATAGCGACGTGCGTAGCAACTTAACAAGTCGCTATGATGGGAGAAGCCAGAACCCAAGAAATGACTAAGTGTCTGTAGCGACCTCTGCGTAGCGACATGATCACGTCGCTAGGAGGCCACCCGAGTGAGCGTAGCGACCACCATAGCGACTTGCAAAGTCGCTACAGATCCTGAAGAGTTGAAGAGTTCTGTAGCGACCTACCTGTAGCGGGAAGCAAGGTCGTTACGGGCGAAAAAGACTGCTTTTTATTGGGTTGACCAAAGATTGTTGGGTTGACCCATCTCGTTTTTAGACTTCTATAAATACCCTTTAGACCTAATTTTGAGGGATATCTTGTTTTCTCTCTAAACACATTGCTATTTTGGTGAAAGATTAAATCTTTAGCTTCTTTTCATCTCTATCTCTTGTGTTTATTGATCAATCTTGACCACTAAGTATGATTAACCTTCAATCATCCATGGGTTTTGGGTTATTCATGTCTATTAGTGAGTAGTTACCTTTTGGATTCATGGGCTAGGGTGATTAAGTGAAGATCTAGGGTGTTTAGTGTTAGATCTTTTGTTTCCTTGCTTGTCTACTACTCTTAATGCTAGATTTAAGTTGACCTCTTTAATCTAGAGCTCTAGACATTTCCCACGCACAAGGTGTTTGATGAAATGTCTGAACCAAGTAGAGCTTGCTCTAAACTTGCCTTACACAAAGACCATTGTGTTAATGGAGTTTAGATAGTTAATAGACTCATCCCTAATGATTGCTTAGATCTTTTAGGCTCAAAGACCTTTGATGTCTAGTTGATTAAAGCAAATAAGCATTCTTCTTGACCATAGAGCTTGCTTATTTCAGTGTTCTAGATTTAAGGAAGTATTTTGATTGAAAGTTTGCCACTCTTAGATTGGATCTTAATCACTTAAAGTCAAATGCCTAGCCCCATGAGTCCTATTGTCCTTGATTGATTGAAAGCTTGTTTCTTTACTGCATTTTAGCATAGTTCTAGTTCATATCATCATTCAAAACCTGATTGAACTTAGATTAAGCATGGATTTGTATTCTCAGTGCATTGAAATCACTTAGGATTGATTCGACATCTCATATACTACTTCATTTGATAGGGACCCTTGAAAAGTCCTTTTATCACCACTACCTATCTGTTATTCAGAAACCGCACTCTGCTCCCCGGAGGTATAGGCCACTCTCATGAATCTCAATGCTGCACTCTACCTTTCTGCAGAAAAAGTCACGCTCAGACTTACTGTGGTCTGGTGTGGGCCTGCCCCGCGGAGAGACTTCACACTAGACACACTACTTTCCACGTCTGGATAAGTCTTAAGTTTGGGTGCTAACCTGTTTTTTCGCACATTTGCTCCCTGCATATCAGCCGTCAGCATCTGATTACAGTACTTTGTAGTGTACATCATGCCCCCCGCATGTATTTAGCTCGTAGCGTCTTTAATGCAGGGTTTGGGTAGCACTAGTACGGTGGTCCCCACATAAATTTTGGTCTTATAGCCTTTACGCAGGGCCCGAGGTGCAGACAATGTAATAGGGTTGATCAGACCTGTTCTCTATATGTCGTACACCCATGTGAGTAGTCTCACTAGTATATAGGGTTTGCTAAGATCTAAGGTCCCTTAGGGCCTGACCTAGCTAGTATGCCCCTTTAAGTACATTGGAGTTCCTATTACCTCTTTAGCCGTAAATAATAATGTATTTTATAAGCTTAGTCCGGAGACGTTATCGCATACATAGGAGTAGGAAACCAGTGTACTTAAATATATCATAATAATAGTACTAGTATATAAAGCCTGATCCGGGGACCTTACTTTAGAAGTGATAGAATTTGAAGTGCAAGGCGTTCCAGCAGTTGGGTTGGACCTTACCGTCGCTGTCTTCCAGCTTATAGGCTCCTGCCCCTTGCACATCTATTACCTTATAGGGACCCTCCCATCCAGGAGCGAGTTTTCCGGCTGATTTGTCCCTTGTGTGGTCACAGACTCGCCTTAGGACCCAGTCCCCTTTCTAGAAGGTGCTGTATCTGACCTTCTTGTTATAGCTCTTGGCTACTTTCAACTGGTAGGATACGTTTATAAGGCGGGCCGCCTCTCTCTTTTCATCGAGTAGGTCTAGACTCAGGGACATTAGCTCGTTGTTCTCCTCCTCAGAGAGGAATTCAGAGACCGTGGTCCTTATGTGCACCTCCGTGGGTATTACCGCTTCAGCACAATAAACAAGTGAGAAGGAAGTCTCCTGGGTGGCCGTCTTCGGAGTGGTCCGATAGACCCAGAGTACTCTGTGCAGCTCTTCTGCCCATCGCCCATGGGCGTCTTCTAGGCACTTCTTGAGCATATTCACCACCGTCTTGTTAGTGGACTCGGCTTGACCGTTTGATTGGGGATGTCGTGGTGCTGAATAGGAGAGTTTGGTATTCCAGTCCTTAAAGAACTTTCGGAAGTTGTAGCTCGTGAACTGGGGTCCGTTGTCTGTGACGATCTCATGAGGGGTTCCGAAGCGTGTGATCACGTGGGTCCATAGGAATTTCCTAATCTGGAGATCCGTTATCTTGGCTAGTGCTTCAGCTTCCACCCACTTTGTGAAGTAAGCTTCCACCCACTTTGTGAAGTAATCGGTCACGACTAGGAGGAAGATCTTTTGCCCCGGTGCCATGGGAAATTTCCCTACGATGTCCATGCCCCACTTTCAGAAGGGCCAAGGAGAGGTTAGAGATTTGAGGTTCTCTGGTGGAAGATTGGAGACTGGCGCGTGATTCTGGCATTGGCTACAGAGTTTAGCTTGTTTGAGGGAGTCCCTCGCCATGGTTGGCCAGTAGTACCCAACCCTTCTAGCTCTGAGTACCAAGATTCGACCACATGCGCCCCTTATGTTACTAGACCAATCAACGTACAGCGTCCATTCGCCTTTCTCCCCTTCGCTATCACGAAGCTTTACCTCTTGTTCCAGGGCTGGAAGCATAACAGGAGAGAATTCGGCTACGAAATCTGCCAGGACTTGCGATTTGATAGCCGTTGCAGGTCGGAAGATAACATCGTACTCTCCCAGCTCTATGGCCCATTTTGCTAGTCGTCCAGACACTTCTGGCTTGTGAAGGACTGCTTTGATGGGGAAAGAAGTGACCACCACGATTTGATGAGCCTTGAAGTAGTGGCGTAGCTTTCGGGCCGCATTAACTAAGGCGAGGGCTAGCTTTTCAAGGTGATTATAGCGGGTCTCCGCGTCTAGCAGCGATTTGCTAACGTAGTAGATACAATGCTGTTTCCTTCCTTCCTCCCTTACCAGGACAGCACTGACTGCATGCTCTGATACTGCCAGATAGAGCAGTAGGACTTCCCCTTCCAAGGGCTTTGAGAGGAGAGGTGGAGTAGTGAGATAGTCCTTGAGATCGGATAGGGTTTGCTCACATTTATCAGTCCATTGGAAGTCCTTGGGGTCCTTCAAGGTTTCGAAGAAAGCATGCGACTTGTCAGTTAATCTAGAGATGAACCTACTCAGGGCGGCCATCCTTCATGTCAGCCTTTGAACCTCCTTAACGTTACGAGGGGAAGGTATCACTTGGATTGCTCTTACCTTCTCTGGGTTTTCTTTGATGCCCCTGTGGGTTACTATATACCTCAGGAACTTCCCAGAGCTTACTCTGAATGAGCACTTTGAAGAGTTCAGCTTCATGTTGTACCTCCTGAGAGTGGTGAATGCTTGTTGAAGGTGTGAGATATGGTCTTCAGCGTCTAGGGATTTCACCAGCATATCATCACTATAGACCTCCATGGTCTGTTCTATCTGGTCGGCGAACATCATGTTGACAAGCCTTTGATAGGTTGAACCTGCGTTCTTCAATCCGAAAGGCATGACCTTGTAACAGTATATGCCCGTTGAGGTCATAAACGAGGTCTTCTCTTGGTCGTCAGGATGCATTAGGATCTGGTTATATCCGGAGAATGCATCCATGAAACTCATCAGCTGATGAGCAGCAGTTGCGTCGACCAGCTTGTCGATGTGAGGCAAGGGGAAGGGGTCTTTAGGACAGGATTTGTTGAGGTCCGTGAAGTCGATATAGACTCTCCATTTCCCATTCTTCTTCCTAACGACCACCACGTTAGCTATCCACTCAGGATATTGCACCTCTCGATCTCTGAAAAAGCAAACAAAAGACATGTTTATTGCTACTTGAAACGCACCGTTTTGCTAAGGGTGACAAAAAAGGCGATTTGGCGATTGACGGTTATGGCATGGATACGACGTCTCCGCCGGGCCTTCAAAGGTCTCCGACGAGGTCTACGAGCAACAGAAAGACGCAGAATGATTCAGGGATGAGAGCGAACCTATTGGATGGTGAACAGATTCAGAAAGAGGTTTTGGAAGTATCTAGGAAGGAGGATTTGGAAATGGATGATCTATCGAAGCATAAGGCAAATGATTTGGGGGGATCTGGTGACGGAGGAAGTTCATGGGTTAAGATAGCTCAAGAAAGGAAGGTTCTGAAGAAATATGATCTGAAGATAGTCGAATCGGAGGATGGGAAAGCTGTAGAAATCCCAGATGAGGTGATTGAGAAGGTAGATCTTCTTTGGGAAGACTATCTGATTGGGAAATTTCTTGACACTGCTCCACATGTTGCTAGAGTCCATTCTATTGTTAACAGGATATGGAACCAAGGAGAGCCAAAGAAGCAGATTGATGTTCACATAGTGGATGAAACCACCATGAAATTCAAAGTTCAAAACCCAGCTATGAGAGCTCGAATCTTAAAGGGGGGCATGTGGAACATAGGAAATGTACCGTTGGTGGTGACGAAGTGGACACCAGATGAGCTGAAGGAGAAGCCTGAGATAAAATCAATTCCAATGTGGGTCTATCTCAAGAACGTCCCAATGAACATGTTCTCGTGGCAAGGACTAAGTTTCATTGTGAGTGCAGCTGGCTTTCCGGTTAGATTGCATCCAGAGACAGCCTCTTGCTCTAATTTCAAGTTGGAAAAGATTTTTGTGAACGTTGATTTATCAAAGGAGCTGCCAGACAAAATAAACTTCACAAAGCATGGCAAATCATCTCTGGTGGAATTCATATACCCTTGGTTGCCACAACGATGCAAAATTTGTGGAAAATGGGGACACATGGAGAAAGGCTGCGCTATGAATAAGAAAGATTTGGAAGAAGTTGTTAGCCAAAATAAAAATGATGGAAGCTTGAAGAAGATTATTGATCAGAGTATAAATGATGGAAGTTCGAAGAATAACAACGATGAGGAAGGGATTGGAGAAACTCCTAAAGAAAATCACTCAGAAAGATCAGAAAACAAAGAAGATGAAGAGAACGTAGAAGTACCTAGAGAAAATCTCTCAGGAAAGAAAAGGACAGAAACTGAAGAAGGAGAAATGGTAGAGGAATGGCAAGATGTTACACCAGAAAAGGCTAGTAGAAACGCTATTCTAAAATTTGGTCAAGTTCAGATATTAACTCCATCGAGGTTTTCTCCTTTGGAAGTTAATGAAAAAGGGGAGATGGTTACTGATGTTGAGTTTGAGGAAATTCTGAATGTTACTGAAGAGATAATTGAAGAGGAAGTGGGAAAAACAAAAGAAAAAGATAAGGAGGACAAAGAAGAGTTAGAAATAAACGATGGTAACATGGAGATGAATGGAACAAAAGAACAAACAGAAGTAAATATAGCAGCTGAGAATCAGAATCAGGGTGTTGCGGGGATACAGAATACACAAGAGAACTGGCCTGATTTAGCTAGTGCTTCAAAGATTAGACCGTCTTTGCAAAGGAAAGCAAAAATGATGCATCGAGTGATTTCAAAGCCGGATGGAAATAAGGGGAACCGAAACAAAAAATCTTTCCAATGACAGGTTTCTTTTGGAATGTTCGTGGGTTTAATAAACAATCAAAACATCGAGTTGTAAATAAATGGATTCAAGAAAAAGGTTTACAGTTTGGAGGTCTGTTGGAGACAAGAGTTAAAGAGAATAAATCAGTTCAAATAATATCTGCAGTTTTTCAAGGATGGTCAGCAATGAGCAACTATGAATTCAATAGAAAAGGGAGAATCTGGGTGCTTTGGAGTCCTCAAGTTAGAATGACTCCAGTGTTTAAATCAGATCAGATCATTACAGTTTCTGTGTTACTGGAAGGAGAAGAAGAAGAATTTTTTTGCTCATTTGTCTATGCTGATAATTCTGCAGAAAAAGGAAAGAATTATGGAGAGACATCAAGGATCATCATGATTCAAGGATGTTTAGAAACAAGGAATGGATCATAATGGGAGACTTTAATGAGATTTTGGCGGGAGAAGAACATTCAAACTACCAAGATTCTGATTTAATGACTTCGGGTATGAGAGATTTTGAGAATGTAGTTCAGCATTGCAGACTTTTGGACATGGGTTTTCAAGGTCCAAAGTTTACTTGGTGTAATAAGAGAGATGAAGGTAACATAAATAAGAAGCTTGATCGTTTTTTGGTGAATGAAACTTGGTTGCATAAGCGTACTCAAGCATATGGAGTCTTTGAAGCTGGTGGGATTTCTGATCATCTTCGGGGAAGATTTCATTTGGGGGAAGAAATTGAAAGAAAAAGAAAACCATTTAAGTTCACAAATGTGATTGCAGAAACTCCTGAATTCAAGGAGATAATTGAGAATTATTGGAAGGATACTCAGCCTTTATTTCAGTCAACCTCGGCTCTCTTCAGGTTTTCAAAATATTTAAAAGGTCTGAAGCCTCATATTAGATCTCTGAGTAAAAACAAGTTGGGAATTCTTACAACGAAGGTGAAAGAAGCTTTTCATGATCTCTGCGAGAAACAAGAAAGGGTAATGGCAGCTCCTTCTCAAGAAAATGTTCGTGCTGAGCATGAAGCAGCAGTAAGATGGCAAAGAATCTCAGATATTGAAGAAAAGGTTCTAAAGCAAAGATCAAAATTACATTGGCTGCAAGTTGGAGACAAAAACAACAAAGCTTTTCATACTGCTGCAAAAATAAGAGAGACTAGAAATGCCAATCGAGAGATTAAATGCCATGATGGAAGAGTTGCTACTAAGCAAGAAGATATAAAACAAGAAGCTGAAAGATTTTTTACTGAATTTCTTACTCATGAACCAGTGGATATTGAAGGAAAATCTGTTGAGGATCTTCAGAACATTATCTCTTTTCGCTGTAGTGATGATGAAAGAGCAATTTTGATTAGACCGGTCACAGAGGAGGAGATAAGAGAAGTTGTTTTCAGAATGCCAAGTAACAAATCCCCAGGCCCAGATGGATATACAAGTGAATTCTTTAAATCAGCTTAGGGTGTAATCGGAAAGGATTTTACTACTGCAGTCCAATCTTTCTTCTGTAAAGGCTTTCTTCCTAAGGGACTTAATGCAACAATTCTTGCGCTGATACCGAAGAAAGACAAAGCTCAGGAAATGAAAGATTATAGGCCAATCTCTTGTTGCAATGTTCTTTATAAAGTTATCTCAAAGATCATTGCAAATCGGTTGAAGAGTACTCTGCCCAAATGCATATCTTACAATCAGTCTGCATTCATCAAGGATAGACTACTTGTGGAGAACTTGTTACTAGCAACAGAGATAGTTGTGGGAACCGAAATTCGCACTGTCGATTTTTATTAAGTAAATCAGACGAAAGCTAAGTAAACCTAATTTTCCCTGAAGGTCCGGATTCTCTGCGACAACCAACGACAAGTGATCAAATAAATGCGGAAGGTTTTATAAAGATTTGAGACTGGACCTTAAGGAAGGCTGCCTACGTACCCCTTTCGAGGATCAAGTCGGACGTAGTTCAGTTGGAAGGGTTTGAACAAGAGATCGAACTGCCTGGCGGAGTTCGTCTAGTACGAGCGTTAGTCATAGAAACGGGCATGTCGAGAATAATGCCTAGGGTTTCTATGTGCGGAACTCTAAGTAAAAGGATTGTTAGATCCTTCCGAGGGAGACATGAGTCTGCGGACAAGATAAAAATAGAACGAGAGGCGGCCGGATGTTCTAGGTCCTGCCTCTGCTAGTCTACCGCCTAAATTCTAAGTTCTTAAGCTAACAGGAGCTCCCTAGGTCTCCAATCTCGGATTTGCTTTCCCTCTAGGATTTTTGCTCCTCTGCCCCCTTTGCTTCTCTCCTCAAGCTGCTTTATATACTCCTCCTTATGACGGTCTATTCTCCTTTTGGACCGCGAAGCGGGCTTTTTCCATTTTCGTCGGCCTTCATGTTTATCGGGAAACTTGACATTTATCTTCGGGAAACTTGACATTTATCCTTCGGGAAATTTAGCATTTATTTTGTTATGTAAAGATAAACGTAAATCGTCGTATCTATCTCAGATAATCGTAAGCGGACTGTCCGATCGCGTTTGGTCCCTTTCGGGCCGTCTCTAGGACTTCTGTTGTTTTCTACGATTTCTTCGGAAGATCTTCAATCCTTCGTAGAGTTGATATGAGTGGTGTCTTAAGATAACCATCACTGTTTCGCACGAAGAATTTAAGATCTTCCTTCCCGTTGATATCTTACGAGTTTCCGAAGTGTTTCCGACGATCTTTGTTTGGAGTAAGAACGGGAGATTTGTACGCGGAATCTCAACGATTCGTTCCGCGAAAACTTGGGAAAGACGCAAAGTACAGACTTCTGACGGCCGGGGCCTAGAACTTATGCACGGAAGCTTGTCGCCCGACGACCCGAGCCAGCACGGGGCTAGCCGCCCGGCGGCCATGGCCAGCACGGGCGCTAGCCGCCGGCGGCCACGGCCAGCACGGGGGCTTGCCGCCCGGCGGCCACGGCCAGCACGGGCGCTAGCCGCCGGCGGCCACGGCCAGCACGGGGGCTAGCCGCCCGGCGGCCACGGCCAGCACGGGCGCTAGCCGCTTGGCGGCCACGGCCAGCACGGGCGCTAGCCGCCGGCGGCCACGGCCAGCACGGGGGCTAGCCGCCCGGCGGCCAGAACCAGCACGGGGGCAAGCCACCCGGCACCTGCATCTCGGCGAGGGCTTCGATTTGATATCTTGCTTGTTTTCTGGGTCCTCACGGTTTGAGAGAACGGGCTCTTTGAAGTTTCCCAGCGGCCAGGACCAGCACGGGGGCTAGCCGCCTGGCAGCCAGAGCCAGCACTAGGGCTACCGCCCGGGACCTGCGTCTCGGCGAGGGCTTCGATTTGATATCTTGCTCATTTTCTGGGTCCTCACGGTTTGAGAGAACGGACTCTTTGAAGTTTCAAGGCGGATTCCTTGTCGTTCGGCCTGTCCAAACTTAGATTACTTCTCGTTTCTTCCGTATACTTTCGTATGGTCGTGTCATATCAGCTACGGACCTAATGTCTTTCGGTTCTTCTTGATTGTATCATCGAAGTTTTACGACTAAATCTGAGTTGGTCTTCTCGTAAAGTTTATCGTGTAAAACAAGAACGATCGACTTTAACATAGGTTTTTTAAGCTATACGACTTGTTTTGCTTTCGACGCTTGTTTTATAGAAAGTCCGCGCACGATAAATATTTTTAGCCGTTGATTTCGAGATAACCGTTTTTGACCCCAACAGTTAGCCCCCCAACCTGTAAGACGCGGAGACGATCTTGCGGGCGGAAGATTATGAGTTGAAAATCAAAATTTTTGGCTAAGAGTATTCCATTGCGGAAATCCACATCACCTTTGATTGGCGATCGTGACGTCGGGAAGACCGTGAGTTCGTTGCTTAATGTGAAGAAAGAGAAGAACATATGTCCTCGAAAGTCCGTCGTCTTCAACAGAAGATTCAGAGTCTCGAGGAGACGGAGACTCGCAACTTCGACTCGATTCTCGCTGGTCTGAAATCTGTGTGCACCCTTGTCCTGGATTCGGAGGGTTCGGAGGACCAGGACCACGCAGTCAAGGATCGCGAAGCCGGCGCATATGAGACATGCAGCGGTGGTGCGACCAATGGAGGCGACGGTGAGACCGTTCCTTCTTTGGGTGAGTTTTGAGGATGAAGTTGATGCTCCGGGGAGCGTCTAGGTTTATCAATCCCATTAGGGATTTTTATTTTGATTGTGTTTCGGCCGTTTAAGAGGCGATGATGTGTATTTGCGGGACTGGCTGTTGGTGTCTTCGAATCCCGGCCTTTTTCAGGGCATCTGTTGAACTCTACGGCTCAATCTTTATAAAATATTAATGTTGCGTTTTCAGAACTTCTGTCTATCGAAGTTAGAGGGACAGGGTGTGAGTTGTCGTCTCATTCCTGCCTCCCTGATGATCACTGTATCCGTCGTTTGTAGAAAGCGAGATTTTTCTGCGGTTTACGATTTACGCGAAAATTCGTGAAAACGTACAGACTTGAGTGAAGAGACAAGTTTTGGGATCCTGCGTCGTTGACGATTTGCCTATGAGATGTTAAGATACCAGCAAGGCTGGGTTTAGGGCAAGACCTAGGTTTACTCTCAGACTGAGGCTGTGCCATGACAAATCGGCTTTCGTTTTGCCTGTTTGAGATTTTAACCTGATTCGTACCGTTTTAAAATCCGCGAAGTGGTATCGGCTTATATGATTTGTCTGGGCACGAATCGAGCTACTTCCTTTATGAAGTGCTGAACCAAATTGGATTTTTTGTATAGCGCGCTATGGGATCCTTGTCGGATGTAAAAGAGCCTACCCTTAGGTGGCTTGTCTGTTTAGGACGTTAGAGTTCGTTTGTTGTGATCATCAACAACGATATGATGCCGTTTAGAAGGCGTTTGAAGGTTTTAATCGAAAAACGAATGTTCAGGCACGAAGCGACGTCTCGCAGTGCTTTGAAGTTTGTTTTTCTTATGTCATAAAGGACTATGGGCTTTTAGAAATCGCGGAATGTTTCCGGGCGATAGTTTATGATTTATTTGGTGGATACTGGATCCATTGTTGAGGCCGTTTAGCGATTGGCGAGTTTGTTTGCGAAGAGTTTTGAAAATTTGGTTTCTGTGTTTGTAAAGAGTTTCGAAAATCCGGTTTCTTCAAAAAACGTGGGATTATACAAGCATACATATTTCAAATGTGTACGAGTTAATTTTCCCTTGTGCCGCATTTCAAATGTTCGCGGGCTTGGAGATGTTTTGCGAATGTCCGTAGTCAGAAACTGTTGTTTCAGTTTGGACGTGCAAGTTATAAAATTTTGATCGAGGAATTAGGACCAGGGGTCGCGTATATTTGACCCAGGGAGAAGTGTCTACCTTTGCTTTGCTTCGCGAAGTTTTGGCCTTCCGGGATTTTAAGGACGACTCGTATAACTCTTGGAGCTTCGTCACGAGTGTTTCTTTTCATGCTTTGTTTACGGGGCGTATAGAACTTAATCAGTCGATGTTAAGTTCAAATTTTTCCGTTAACCGTATGGCTGTTAGGACTGATTTTATTACGAGAAATTTATCGCATGATTTCCGCTTTTGGGCTATGCGACAGAGTTGCTCGCGTAATGGTCACTTGGCGTTTTTTGACAAATCGTGGATTATCGTTTGGCCCTTAAGTGATTGGAGCGGCGATCGTTCAGCTGTTTTGTCTTGGCGTGAAGGCTGTGTTCAGCCGTTTAACCAAGGAGTTGGTAAACGATCAGACCGCGATCCTTTCGCATTAAGGTCATATTGGTTCACGATTGTCCTTAATGATGATGCCGAATTCAGGTCCGGACTTTATGGAAAGACGTAGTTGGCCGAGGGCCGAATAGAGTTCGTCGAGATAGACATGCCAATCATAGCGGAGTTTTCCAAGTTATGGGTGATGGCTTTTCGAAACGATTTTCCACTTTAGGTTTCAGTTATACGATAGATGTTTTGTATAAAGTTTCCTTTGGTCGCATGAAAATTGTTTCATTTTATCCGAGGAAATAAAGTTTAAGGAATCGACGAAGAACACGTTCGGATTCAGTTTTGGGTTATTTCCCGCTTGGACGTAATTTTCCGTATTGCGATGTCGTTTTGCATGAGACCGATCTTGGTTTCCTTGTGCTGTTTTTGTGTAACATGTTTATACGAAAGTAATGGATGACCGGTTTCATGAAGATAGAAAATCGCAGATAGTCAAAGTAGTCTTGTTTCCGTGGTTTACACGGGAAATGTTTCCGCTTTGATTTCGTTTTTTGGCAAAAGTTGCTTCGGGTTACTCATGAAGTTTTACCGAAGGTTATTTCGTTTATTTTGTAGCTCACCGTCGTACCATTAGTCTCACGGAAGCGGAAAGAGTATGCCAAGGATGCGCGGCGATCATTTCTCGGTTTTTCGAGAGATTAGATCGGTTTGCGCGTTCTGCCTAGACAGTCAAGGAACAATAGAATGAAACGGGAAGAAAATGCCTAAGACTTATCTTGCAAGACTATCCACCTAGGTTCTAAGTTCCCTAAATTTTACGGCAGTTTACAAGACGTTCCCATTCCTTTCCTACGAAAAGAAAAATTAAAACCTTGATAAAATTTTCTAAGTCGGACGTACCTTAGTCTCATTGATTACTCGAGATTGCCTCATGTCCGTTCCTCTTTGTCTTCTACCGTTTCATTGTCAAAGGTCTTCGAAAAGTCTGATACTGAATCGAGAATCATTTTTGATGAAACCTGAAGGAACAGTGCAGAATCGTTGCAGAATCATTGAAGCAAAGGGAGGAGAAGTAGGCGAAACTCGAAGAAGTCTAAGGTGGGTAGACAAGTGAAAACGAATGGCAAGATGTCACTTGAGTGGGGCTTCTTGTTTCGTCAAGCTATGAGCGAACTGGTCAGGTCAAGAAGCTTACGATCTTGTTATACTTCACGAATGATGTTTCGTAAAATATTGTCGAGCTTTTATTTAACGAGAGTTATTCAACAAAATGTTGTCGAGTTAATTTTACGGAAACTGTTTCGTAAAATTGGTTTGGATAGTCGTTGGGTCAATCTTTACGAGGATTGGCCGTGCTTGACGAACGTTGTGTCGCCCGACAACCAGCGCAGTACGGGTGCGCTAGTCGTCCGGCGCCTAGAGGCAGCACGGGGGCTAGCCGCCCGGCGGCCAGAGCCGGCACGGGGGCTAGCCGCCCGGCGGCCAGAGCCGGCACGGGGGCTAGCCGCCCGGCGGCCAGGGCCAGTACGGGGCCTAGCCGCCCGGCGGCCAGGGCCAGCACGGGGCTAGCCGCCGGGACTGTGCTTCCTCGCGGGACTTGCCTGTTTTTCTCGGTTTCTCTTGAGTTTTCTTGATCAACACTTGGTTTTTCCGAGGCCCTTCAGGTATCGATTTCATCTTAATCGATCTTGATCCCAGCAAGAAGTCATTTCCTAGAACGTTGTTGATTTTTTATTTTACGAGAGTTATTTTACAAAATGTTGTCGAGTTAATTTTACGAAAAATGTTTTGTAAAATGTTGTCGAGTTTAATCATGCAAAAGCTGTCTTGTAAAATATTATCGAGAATTTATTTTACGAAAGGTGTTCCGTAAAATGTTATCGAATTTTAACATTAGAAACGCTGTTTCTCAAAAAACATTTAAACTCGAAACCCTACTCGCTGAGATTTCTCAAATTCGGTATTTAGACCGTCATACCAGTCTTGGGCTCGATCCTACTCTAAAATCGTATGTGGGCCGTTTAGCCGCGATCCGGGCCCCTTTTGGGCCGTCTTGGGACTTAGACGTTTTTACGATTTTTCCTTAGAAACAGCCGTTGATGTGACGCTGGTTTTTCCGAAAGGAATTTCAATTCCCCGTATAGTTAAGGCGACTAGTGTTCAAGCTAACCATAGCCGTTTTATACGGCAGGTAGGAATCCGTCTCGATGACCAAGTCTTTTATAAATTTTCCCGAAGTCTTTCTTTGATAATCCCAAGCAAGGGGGTTGTGTCCATGGACCCGAGGATCGTGTTGCAGGAATTTGGACGGGGTGCATTGTTGATAGGACCCGAACTTGGTCGGGATGGTCCATTCTCGGGACGTTTGTCTTATATAACTGTTTGCATAAGCGTTGGTCGTAGGAGCAGTCACTGCTGAAGTTGTTTTACCAGCGTCGATGTGAGCTGCGAGTTTGTCTTTCATATTTCCAGACATTACTTTGATCAAGCGTTTTGCGGCCGTAAGAGTAAGAGTAATCCGTCCTCCCCTCCTTCTAGCGCCAAACTGTGGGAACCGAAATTCGCACTGTTGATTTTTATTAAGTAAATCGGAGGAAAGCTAAGTAAACCTAACTTTCCCTGAAGGTCCGGATTCTCTGCGACAACCAACGACAAGTGATCAAATAAATGCGGAAATGTTTTAAGATTTGAGACTGGACCTTAAGGAAGGCTGCCTACGTACCCCTTTCGAGGATCAAGTCGGACGTAGTTCAGTTGGAAGGGTTTGAACAAGAGATCGAACTGCCTGGCGGAGTTCGTCTAGTACGAGCGTTAGTCATAGAAACGGGCATGTCGAGAATAATGCCTAGGGTTTCTATGTGCGGAACTCTAGGTAAAAGGATTGTTAGATCCTTCCGAGGGAGACATGAGTCTGCGGACAAGATGAAAATAGAGCGAGAGGTGGCCGGACGTTCTAGGTCCTGCCTTGCTAGTCTACCGCCTAAATTCTAAGTTCTTAAGCTAACAGGAGCTCTCTAGGTCTCCAATCTCGGATTTGCTTTCCCTCTAGGATTTTTGCTCCTCTGCCCCCTTTGCTTCTCTCCTCAAGCTGCTTTATATACTCCTCCTTATGACGGTCTATTCTCCTTTTGGGCCACGAAGCGGGCTTTTTCCATTTTCGTCGGCCTTCATGTTTATCGGGAAACTTGACATTTATCTTCGGGAAACTTGACATTTATCCTTCGGGAAATGTAAATCGTCGTATCTATCTCAGATAATCGTAAGCGGACTGTCTGATCGCGTTTGGTCCCTTTCGGGCCGTCTCTAGGACTTCCGTTGTTTTCTACGATTTCTTCGGAAGATCTTCAATCTTTCGTAGAGTTGAGATGAGTGGTGTCTTAAGATAACCATCACTGTTTCGCACGAAGAATTTAAGATCTTCCTTCCCGTTGATATCTTACGAGTTTCCGAAGTATTTCCGACGATCTTTGTTTGGAGTAAGAACGGGAGTTTTGTACGCGGAATCTCAACGATTCGTTCCGCGAAAACTTGGGAAAGACGCAAAGTACAGACTTCTGACGGCCGGGGCCTAGAACTTATGCACGGAAGCTTGTCGCCCGACGACCCGAGCCAGCACAGGGCTAGCCGCCCGGCGGCCATGGCCAGCATAGGCGCTAGCCGCCGCCGGCCACGGCCAGCACGGGGGCTAGCCGCCCGGCGGCCACGGCCAGAACGGGTGCTAGCCGCCGGCGGCCACGGCCAGCACGGGGGCTAGCTGCCCGGCGCCACGGCCAGAACGGGCGCTAGCCGCCGGCGGCCACGGCCAGCACGGGGGCTAGCCACCCGGCGGCCGGCGGCTACGGCCAGCACGGGCGCTAGCCGCCGGCGGCCAGGACCAGCACAGGGGCAAGCCGCCCGGCACCTGCATCTCGGCGAGGGCTTCGATTTGATATCTTGCTCGTTTTCTGGGTCCTCACGGTTTGAGAGAACGGGCTCTTTGAAGTTTCCCGGCGGCCAGGACCAGCACGGGGGCTAGCCGCCCGGCAGCCAGAGCCAGCACTGGGGCTAGCCGCCGGGGACCTGCGTCTTGGCGAGGGCTTCGATTTGATATCTTGCTCATTTTCTGGGTCCTCACGGTTTGAGAGAACGGGCTCTTTGAAGTTTCAAGGCGGATTCCTTGTCGTTCGGCCTGTCCAAACTTAGATTACTTCTCGTTTCTTCCGTATACTTTCGTATGGTCGTGTCATATCAGCTACGGACCTAATGTCTCTCGGTTCTTCTTGATTGTATCATCGAAGTTTTACGACTAAATTTGAGTTGGTTTTCTCGTAAAGTTTATCGTGTAAAACAAGAACGATCGACTTTAACATAGGTTTTTAAGCTATACGACTTGTTTTGCTTTCGACGCTTGTTTTATGGAAAGTCCGCGCACGATAAATATTTTTAGCCGTTGATTTCGAGATAACCGTTTTTGACCCCAACAATAGTCAAAGATTATCACAAAGAAGATGTCTCTCCTCGGTGTGCAATGAAGATTGATCTTGCAAAAGCTTTCGACTCAGTAAGCTGGTCTTTTCTTTTGAATACGTTGAAAGCGCTGCATCTTCCTGACGAGTTTATCCATTGGATAAAACTTTGTGTTTGTACAGCCTATTTTTCGGTTCAGATTAATGGAGAGCTTGCAGGGTTTTTTCAAAGTAAAAGGGTTTTGAGACAAGGCTGTGCACTATCTCCTTATCTTTTCGTCATATGCATAAACGTTCTTTCTGGTATGCTTGATAAGGCAGTTGAAAAGCAACAGATTGGCTATCATCCAAGATGCAAGAATATCCTTCTCTCACACCTTTGTTTTGCAGACGACTTTGTTGGTCTTCACTGATGGAACAAAAAGATCAATTGAGGGGTTCTCAGTGTTTTCAGAGAGTTTGAAAGCTGCTCAGGGTTGAAGATAAGCCTAGAAGTCCACTTTATACACTGCAGGATCAATGAGAACACTAAAGATGATATTCTTACGACTTTTCCTTTTGCTTCAGGCAGTCTTCCAGTTAGATATCTGGGGTTACCACTTCTCACCAAGCGCATGACAGTTAACGATTACTTACCACTGGTTGAAAAAGTCAGAAAGAAAATGAACTCTTGGACAGGAAGACTTCTCTCTCACGCTGGTCGTTTGCAGCTCATCAAATCTGTCATAACAAGCTTAGCAAATTTCTGGATGGCAGCATTTAGACTTCCTAGTGAATGTTTAAAAGAGATTGAAAGACTTTGCTCTGCTTTTCTCTGGTCAGGTCCTGATCTAAAGACAACAAAAGCAAAAGTTAGTTGGCAGGATCTCTGTTTTCCTAAAGAAGAGGGTGGGCTGGGACTTAGAACTCTAAAGGAACTGAATAAGGTTTTTGGTATGAAACTCATCTGGAGATTAATGGCTGAGAATTCTCTATGGGTTCGATGGTCCAATGCTACTTAATTCGAAAAAGCTCCTTTTGGTCAATAAAAGAAAATACTAGCTCAGGCTCATGGGTTTGGAGGAAACTCTTAAAGCTACGAGGTCTAGCAAAACAGTTCATAAAGAAGGAAGTTAGAAATGGAGAATGCACATCTTTCTGGTACGACAGATGGTCCAAATTCGACACTTTAAAGGATCTTCTTGGCGAAAGAGGACCGCTGGAGTTTGGTGTTCCTGATCATTACTCTGTTGCCGAAGCAAAAAGAATTAGACGAAGAAGAAGAAACCACAGAATTGATATTCTGAACCAGATTGAAGAAGAGCTAACTAATTTTGGAAATGATCAAGATGACGATATTGTGCTATGGAAGCATTCGGAAAGCAGATACAGAAATACTTTTTCCACAAGCAAGACTTGGAATCAAATTCGAAGCATAAGATCGACTTGCGTGTGGCACAAGGCAGTCTGGTTTTCTCAACACACTCCTAAACAAGCTTTCATAATGTGGATTGCTCTGAAAGAAAGGCTGCAGACGACTGATAGAATTCAACAGTGGAATAGATCCATAAACACAAATTGCGTTTTGTGTAATGAAGAGTGTGAATCTTGTGGTCATCTCTTCTTTGATTGCCGATACTCTGGAATGATCTGGAAAAAGCTAATGGAGGGTTTGATGCGTGAGGATTTTACAGTGAAGTGGAGTGATCTAATAGCTATAGCCTCGAAGCTATGGCTAACTCCTATTAAGACTTTCATTCTTTGCTATGCTCTTCAACCCACAATGTATACAATCTGGTGGGAACATAACGCTCGTAGACATGGAGAGAAGCCAAGGGATGAAAACTTGTGGAAAAGAATATTAGACTGAAGCTTCTGTCTCTAAAAGGGAGAGGTGACTACTATGAGGAAGGTCTGATAACTTGGTTTAGTGTTTAACCAAATTCGTATTTCTGAGAAGAGTGGAGCTTTGGAGTTTATCTATATTGCGACTACCTGGAAGACTTGAGAAGAATCTGGTTGTTGATTAATTGATTTGAAGTCTGCGTTTCCAAGAGAGAGAAGAAGGGTCCTTCCCATTTCGAAAATCTGTCTTTGATCTTGAGAAGTCTTGAAGATGCTTAGTTTGAGAAGTAGAGTTTCCCTTGCTATGGTGTTTCTTACTCTTTTTCCCTCTCTAGAGTTTTGTCCCAATAGGGTTTTCTCTATTGAGGGTTTTAATGAGGAGAAACTCATAGCATCCCAACCTTGACTTGTTCCATATAGTTAAGGTTGAGGGGAAATTTAGAGTTTTTGATTTTGCTTGTAAAGCAAGTTGGTGTTAGGTTGGTAAAAGAAGAGTTTGTAGTTGTTGTTTCCTTTGCTTTTAAATTTGGTTTGCACTTGTTGTAAAAAAGTTTTTGTTTGAATAAAATTTTACATTCATTCAAAAAAAAAAAGATATTGCACCTCTCGTATGAATCCGGCATCCAGTAGATTCTTGACCTCTTCGTTGATAATTTCATCCCTTTCAGGGGTGAATTTCCTCCTCTTCTGTCTGACAGAGGGATGCATTGGATCCACTTGAAGTTGATGCATGATGACGTCGGGATCAATTCCAGGCATATCCTTGTGAGACCAGGCGAAGCAGTCGGAGTTGGATCTAAAGAAGTCGACCAATCTCCTTCTTAGCCCTTCTGGAAGCTTGGAGCCTATCTTCAAGTTTCGACCCAAGTTCCCTTCTAAGAGTGGAACCTCATCCATCTCTTTCATTTTCGGCTCTTCGGTATGCGGGGCCGGAAGCTTCTTCTATAATTGCTATAAGACTTGCGTCTTTCCCCTTAGGGTGGTCTGATAGCAGGACCTTGTATTTTCCTGATCTCCCTTGACCGCCTTAATGCCCCAGGGAGTTGGAAACTTGACCAGCTGATGCTGAGTTGAAGGTACGGCTCTCATGTCGTGGATCCAAGGCCTTCCTAGTATCACGTTATACGATGAAGGGCAGTCGACGACTAGGAACTTTGTGGCCTGGTTTATCCCTCGGCATACACTGGGAGAAGAACTTCTCCTAAGGTTTGCTTTACTTCTCCACTGAAGCCTACAAGGGGAGTCGCCTTTCTAGTTAGGGCCGTAGGTTCTAACCCTAGGTCGGCGTAGGCCGAGTGGAAGATATTGTTGCTGAAGCTCCCATTGTCGACCAGTATTCGCTTGACAAAGCAGTTTGCTATGGTAAGTGAAATGACAAGGGAATCGTGGTGAGGAGCAAGGACCTTCTCCTGCTCCCTTGCAGTGAAGCTGATCTCATCCGTTCCGAGGAGGAGGCGCTTAGGACCCTCAGCCCCTTGGCCGTTCCTGGCGTTGCGAGCACTTCTCTTGATAGCAGCATTACTGATTCCGCTTACTTCCGATCTGCCTGAGATGACATGGATCACTAGGTCTTGGTGTGGTGGCAATGCGGGAGCTGTTTCGGTAAGGATACCGG
This sequence comes from Raphanus sativus, assembly GCF_000801105.2. NCBI lineage: Eukaryota > Viridiplantae > Streptophyta > Magnoliopsida > Brassicales > Brassicaceae > Raphanus > Raphanus sativus. The sequence continues at coordinate 13,595,655 of NC_079512.1, read as the reverse complement.
GACCTTCTTTATTCAGAGGGTTCTTGGCTTTGTCTGAAAGGAACTCCCTTAGGTGGCCTTTCTTGAGAAGCTTGGCGACTTCTATCTTCAGGGCTATGCAATCTTCCGTAGTGTGACCATGGTCACTATGGAACTCGCACCACCTCTTGGGATTTCGATTAGCCTCTGAGGCCTTCATATTAGGGGGCCATTTGACTTGAAGACCCATTTGTCGCAGGACACCGATTAGCTTCGGCTTTGATATCGCAAGATGAGAGATATCGGGCCATGTAGATACCATCATTCCTTCGGATCTAGGCAAAGGGCGATGTTGATATCTGCCCCTGCTCGGGTTGCTAGTCTCCCTAGCGGACTTAGGATGAGAGGGCTCATCGCGATCGTTCCTAGTTGGCTTTGAGGAATTCTGATCATACTTTTGATAGGTCTTGGCCCTACTTGCAACATCTTATTCCCATCATACTTGAGCCCAAGCACGGGACAATACATCCTCCATAGTCCTGCACTTGTATTTAATTAGCTCCTTGTAGAGATCTCCCTCCGGGAGCAGACCTCGCTTGAAGGCCGAGATGGTCGTATCAGCGTTGCACTCAAGGATAGCCACCTTCTCTTGGTTGAAGCGTGCTATGTAGGAACGAAGGGGTTCGTTCCTATGCTATACCACTGGAGAGCAGGGCCAGTGAAGGTCGATCCGAATCCCTTGCACATGGTGGCTTCTCGTGCATCTCGGGGGATTGCTACGGCTAGCACGCGTTGCTTGTACTGAGAAATGTGATTGTCAGGATCTCCTGTTCCTTCGTACATCTTTATGCTTGGAAAGGTGAACTTGCGAGGCATTTCCACCGAGGCAATCTCCTCTATGAAAGGTGTATCGGAGTAGGACCCTGGATTACTCCTTCGAATAGGGGGAGCTTGTTGCACCTCAGGACGTGGACCAGGACGTGACACAGCCCCAGCATGGAGATTAGGACGACCAGATCAGTTCAGTCGAGGTTCATCCATCCGGCCGCACCAGACAGACTGACCGAGCAGTGTACCGGATCGACCCGCGTACTCCCGGGAAGGACCTTAGGCTGGATCCACGACCAGATGACCAAACTGATCAACCCACACACCTTCTTTCCCGCCCTACTTGCCAATCTAAGACCAACAGTCAAGCCAGAACCCACGTTGATCGAGAGGAACCCGATTCAGGCCACAGCCTATCTCTTTTGGCCCGTTTGGTTTGTACCACTCACCCGGACGGTCATGCTCTTGATCTGATCGACCAGTTTGATTCTTTCTTGGGTTTTGATGACTCCAATCCATCTAAGGCAAGGATTCTTAAGCTCTCTAAAGATTTGGGTAAAGTGAAGTCTTCATCCGTTCATGATGGTTCGATCATCACCCACGCGGACAGTCCGTTGTGTGTCCTTCTCCTTACTGTGATGGAACCGATCATCACGGACGCACCTAGACACTCTGATGTATCTGGACCAGTCAACATCTGAGACCATGCTTTGACCTGTCTTCCTTGCTTTCCACACTTTGACTAGATCTAGTCAAATTTATGTTTTCTATGCATTGTTTTATGCACTTTTCTTTATTTCTCTTTGACTCAAAACTCTATAAATTATAGTTCTATTTCATTGCAATGATATCAACGGAATTTCTTCTTTTATTTCAGTTTTTACTCTCTGTTCTTAGTCAAGAACACTTTAGTTTCTTTGGTGTGGTTAGCTCCAAACGAACGCCTCTTTCTAGTTGGACCGGTGCGTCATATCCGGCACCAGATCGAGTCTGCTTCCTTGTCGGACCTGTGAGTCATATCAGGGGACATTCAAGCACCCATGCAGTATCATTGGGTCCTTCCGCAACCCATTGTGTCGTCAATCTATCCATCAGTTCTCTTCGGAGTACATATCTCTTCATACCGGTTGAGTGATTAGATTTAGGGTGTATCAAGTGGTATCAGAGCCACTCTTCCAGTAACTCTATATCATTCCATCTTCTCATCTTTTCATTTTCTTTAAACATTTCTTCTTCTACTTTTCTTGAACCCGGGCCCCTCATTACCCACCATATTTTAAGAAAAAATAAGATCTAAGTTTATGGTGTTAAAAAAAAAAGTTCAAAAAAAAAAGAAATTTCAAAGTTTGATTTGTTTTGTGGTGTGGTGGTGGAAGAGAAATCCTGCTGGCCGAAGAGAAATCCGGCCTTGGAGGTGGTTAATGCGGGTTCCCTCTAAATCTCTTATCTTTCTATCTTTAAACACCTTCGTTTGTTTGGATCTACCCGTTGGGGATTCCTAGAGTTGTTCTTCTTAGAACTTTGAGTATAAGACTTTGAGTGCACACTTTAAACTGAGAGAAACACGTGTGTTGGTGAGGATCAAACACTCGAGTGTGTGAGGTTTTTATCTAATGTTTTGTGTTTAAGAATTTTCAGGAATCATTACTAGTGAGGTTGAAAGGAGCCGACCATAATACTCTTATGCTGGTTTATCTAACTTGCAGATGCGAGCTTTGAATGCCAATATTGCTAATCGTATGAATTCAGGTTGGGAACAGATCCATCAACAGCTTGATGCAATTGAGGCTAGCCAGCCGACCCAAACCAGAACCGGAGCACAGAGAGATCGTCCAAGGAGGAACAACCGATCAGATGATGATATCCAAGGGGAGGACTTCCAATTGGACGATGATCGGTCCATCAACCGACCTAGGAGAGGTCACAGAAACCGAACTCAAGGTGATATCAATCCTTTTGCTAGGGAAGATAGGGCTGATAACGGTTTACAAGGATTGAAACTGAAAATTCCACCTTTGGAGGGTAAAAATGATCCTGATGCTTTTCTTGAATGGGAAAGAAAAATTGAACTTGTCTTTGATTGTCAAAACTTCTCTGAACTTAAGAAAGTTAGATTGGCTGCAACTGAATTTTCTGGCTATGCTATTAATTGGTATGATCAAGTTGTGACTAACAGGAGAAGGAATGGTGGCCGACCAATAGCCTCATGGGACGAGCTCACTACTTTGATGCGGAGACGGTTCGTTCCAGAACATTACCATCGTGACCTTCACCAAAGGCTGAGACGTTTGCTTCAGGGAACTAAGTCCGTGGAAGACTATTTCCAAGAAATGGAGACGTTGATGATCAAAGCCGATGTGGACGAGACCTTAGAAGCAACCATGGCCCGATTCCTTGCTGGACTCAACCGAGACATCCAAGACCGAATGGAGCTTCAAGACTATGAAAGCCTGAACCAGATGCTCCACAAGGCAATTCTGATCGAACAGCAAACCAAGAGGAAGAGCTACTCCAAGCCGGGCTTTGCTCCCAAACCGGCCTTTGCTCCCAAACTAAGCTATCAAGACAAGGGTAACTCTTCTTCCACAACAAATATTGCTTTTAAGACTGATGTCCCTGCTCGTTTTGACAAAAGAAAAGCAGTTGAGACTCCTAGCCGCGCAAGAGACATCAGGTGCTTCAAGTGTCAAGTTCTAGGACACTATGCCAACAAATGTCCTAACCAAAGGGTGATGATTCTCATGGAGAATGGTGAGGTCGAGTCCGAGGATGAAAAGGAGGATGAAGAGGATTCTGGTCCAGTCTTTGATGATGATGAGGTACCATACGATTACCCACATCATGGACCACTTCTCGTTGCCAGGAAGCCTTTGGATGATCCACTCGGTCCCATCTTCGATAAGGAGGACGACCACTCGGTCGATGAATCTGGTCTGATCTTTGATGCTGATTCCGGTCCTATCTTTGATGAGGAGGACATCTACGACTATCCAGCTCACGGACCACTACTTGTCACTAGGAGATCCTTGAGTGTTCAACCCAAAACCAATGAAAAGGAACAACGGGAGAATCTCTTTCATTCTCGATGTTTAGTTTTTGAAGAAGTATGTTCTTTGATCATTGATGGTGGGAGTTGTACTAATGTTGCTAGTTATATTCTTGTCAGGAAACTAAGACTTGTTACCAGGCCACTCTCTCGTCCTTTCAGGTTGGAATGGCTAAACGAGGCTGGTGAGCAGTTTGTGAAGGAACAGGTCACGATCCCCTTTACCATTGGGCGATATGAAGATGAGGTTGTCTGTAATGTTCTTCCCATGGATGCATGCCACACTCTTTTGGGTCGTCCATGGCATTTTGATAAAAAGGCCGTGCATGATGGCTTCACAAACCGACACTCCTTCGGCCATAATGGCAAGAAGATCACATTGGTCCCTTTGACACCTTTGGAAGTTCATCAAGATCAACTTCAGCTCAAAAGGAGCCGTGAAAAGGAGCCTAAACCTAAGGAGCCTGAGACATCCAAAAGAAACTCCAACTTCTATCTTAAAGAAAGTCAGGTTTGGAAATCTGTTTGCTCTCAAAAGCCATTTCTTTTACTTGTGTATAAAGAATCTCTTATGGCTACTTCTTCTGACCTTGCACCGGATATTCCAAGTGAGTTGAAAGATGTTTTGCAGGACTTTACTGATGTCTTTCCAGATGATAATCAACAGGGATTGCCACCAATACGAGGGATTGAGCATCAGATAGACTTTGTTCCGGGCGCATCTCTGCCAAACCGACCAGCTTAGCGTACCAATCCGGTCGAGACCAAGGAACTTCAGAAACAAATCGGTGAGCTTTCTGAGAAGGGCTACATCCGGGAAAGCCTCAGTCCTTGTGCCGTACCAGTTCTCCTTGTGCCTAAGAAGGATGGTTCATGGCGCATGTATGTGGACTGCCGTGCCATCAACAACATTACGGTAAAAAATAGGCATCCCATTCCTAGGCTTGATGACATGCTAGATGAGTTGCATGGTTCTTCAGTTTTCTCTAATATTGATTTGAAAAGTGGCTATAACCAGATTAGGATGAAAGAAGGTGATGAATGGAAAACTGCAGTTAAGACTAAGCTAGGATTGTATGAATGGCTTGTTATGCCATTTGGTCTCACTAATGCACCTAGCACTTTCATGTGTTTGATGAATTATATTCTGAGAGCATTCATTGGTCATTTCGTGGTTTTTTACTTTGATGACATTCTCATTTACAGCAAGAACCTAGATGATCATAAGAAGCATTTGAAATCTGTTCTTGAAATTCTTAGGAAAGAAAGGCTGTTTGCAAATCTTGGTAAATGCTCTTTTGGAACAGATCACGTGGTGTTCTTAGGTTTTGTTGTAGGTGCTGATGGATGATATCACTCAAATTACCCTAACAAGTGATCTTACTCTCTCAAATAAGAGGTTCGATTGTAGTACTTAGGGATCGAATCCACAGAGAGCTAGGGCACACACTAAACTATAGATATTAAGGTTTAACTAGACAAACAGTTATAAATCAATAAATATGAATGCGATAAATAAATAAAAGCAAAGTGAACAAGGCAGTTGTTCTTAAGTAACCAAGAGTTGTTTGATGGAAGGATGGTAGCTAGATCTAGGGTTTCTATTCAGGGTGGGATTATAATGATATAGATACTAAAATATGGTATTATAAAACTCAACTATAAGAATAACATATCAACTCTCGTTGTATAGGTTATCTATTACTAGATCCAATGATCTCACCTGTCGGGATGATCAATTAGAAAGTGTCGATCGATGACTCTATAGGAGTATCGATCGATACACCTTCCGCTCCGTCGATCGATTCACCTGTCGGGATATCGATCGACGCGCTTCTAGTAGGCTTAATGCGCGGGTTGAATATATGTTCGCTAGGGTTTCTAAATCAGCTCTCGCTGTTATCTAGCAATCCTAGATCAGAGAAGACAAGTCAGATAATAGACCCAAGCTCTCACATGTGCCTAATGATTCTATGATCAAGTTCAGGTTAATTACTCAAGAACAAGCATTAAGAACAGTCTCAATGATTAATACCACAACTTAGCAATTCTATATTTGGGGCTAATCCCTTATAACCTATCTGAACCCTAAACCTAACAGGTGGATCTACTCAGACATGATAGTTGTCACAGAAATCATAGATGAGTAGATGAAATTGCAATAGAATAGATATAAAAACCAAAGGAGTTCCAAGAGGACTATGAAGGAGTTCCTCTCTTCTCAACTATAGTAAGAACAATGAATCAAAAGAAAGCGTAGAAAGCGTAGCCGTCAACAGTGGCTTAGAAATAACATAAATAGGGTTTCTGGTCGTCAAGGGTATTTTGGTAACTTTCTGGTGACTCCTGGGCTTCAGTCGGTCATGAAATATACTCAGCCCACATTATGATGTCCCTGTCGATCGACATGAAATGTGCTGTGTCGATCGACATACAATCATCTTCTCGACAGCCTTCTCTCGCGAGGCAGACTGACCACGCTTCAGTAAAATGGGCATAACTTCCGATATAACCGTTGGATTAACCTCAAACCGGTGGAATTAGAAAGCTAAAGTAAAGGTCTATCTTGTGTCCAAATATAGGCTAAATCCAATGGTGGGAATATCTCCATCGAGAGCTAAACATTTGAAGCGTCTGTGCAGTTCTGCACTGCGAAAGACTCCAAAAGGTACCAAAATCACCATATATCTCCAAATCGTCCATGAACCTGTAAATACTCTAAATAGACTCCAATACATAGTAAATAGTATCTATAACACTTATATACCATGGGTAAAATCCATGGTATATCAACTCCCCCAGACTTATCCTTTTGCTTGTCCTCAAGCAAAACCAACAAACAGTCTCTCTGAAAGAGGTTTGAAAACAGCAGGGACTCGAAGGATTTTAAAAACTCGGTTCATCATCTCTCTAGTAGGGCAAACCAAATCATTAAACATCCTAACCTTAGAAGCACATTATACAATATCCTAGTATAGCAACCAAATTCCACTAGGTCCACAACCTAACAGATCCTGTCTGACAATCTCCTCTACTAACCTCATTTCTTGCATAAAAATAAAAGTGTAGGCTTTACCTTGGGAGTATCGATCAAAGGACACATGGATTCAACTCAAACAAGTTTCTGAACACACAGGTAGTCTTCTCTGATCCCTTTCTCCCCTCATCTCTCTTCTTTGAATCTCTTATTAGTTTCAATTTCAACAGGTTTCGATGCCAACACAGGTCATCTAGTCTATCTCATTGACATTGCATTTGTAACTCATACATTTTGACAAAGTGTAGCGAATAATGGGGTCACAGGTAATTTACCTATCCCTCGTTTCCACAATGTGTGATCATCCTTGAGATTTAGAATAATGGGGTCGCAGGTAATTTACCTATCCCTCTGCCTCTGAAGAAATCATATCAATCTTTTCTTTATAAACTTAGATCTTGAGATGCCGAAGAGAGAGAAGGAAGAGAACCAGAAACACACAGAATTTTTTTTACCTTCCAGACTTGTAAAAGGATTCCGATCGAGTGATTACCAAGCCCCAAGACAAGCAAATCAAGATGTATTAGGTTGGAGGTCAGCTTTGGTTCCTTCAAACAATCTCAGCAAGTGCAAACATAGTTGACAGGTTGATCCACTTTAGTATATATAGTACTTCTGCAGTCAGTAAGTCTAAAACTGGTCTAAAGAGTGGTTAGATGACAAGTAATAAATCGATTAAGATATATCCGCTTCTTGACTCAATAAAAACTTTTTTTGAAAACGTTTTAAATAAGACACATAAAGTAAATAATCATTAGTAATCCCCCCAGACGTAAATTACACTGTCCCAGTGTAAAGCAGCCGGTGGTAGGGTGAAAATCATAAAACATAAGTACATAATTAACAAGTAAGAACGATATACCAGCTTGCTAATGTCGGTGACGATCGACACAATAAAGTGACAATCGATCGTTGTAGATGAAGCGCTGTCGAACGATATCGATATGGTCTCATTAGTCAATGTGCTGAGCAATCGTCTACACTTGGATCTGTTTTTCAATTTTTTTTTTCACTAACTAAAACACAATATCAGTCGAACCTACCCCAGACTTAAATAACACTATAATGGTGTTATCAAGTCGGAGATTGGTGAGAAATAAACCATAAGTACTCAATTTAACAAGTTAGAACGAAATACCTGATCGGAATAGATGTAGATCGATGTAAATGTGTTGTCATCGTTCGTGGCAGATTTGGTTATGTCGATCGATATCGACTTCTTCTCGTCGGTCGATATTATGGCAATCGTTTACTCGGGCCCCTATTCTAAAAAGCTAATCTAAATTATAATATTAGTACGACCTCCCTTAGACTTAAACAACATTGTTACCAGTGTTATACAGTCTAAGATTGGTGGAAGAATAAATCATAAGGACAATGATTAACAAGAAAAAACAGTATACCTAACTATGATGTGAATATTGACCAACACAGTTAAGTGGCGATCGATACTCTTCATGCTCTATCGATCAACATAATTAAGTGGCGATCGATCGATGCTATTAATGCTCTGTCGACCGATGCTGCGCAGTCATAGGTCGATGTTGGTAGATCAAGTGTCTTCCTTGGATCCTTCCTTTTGATTACCTGATATATAAAACACTAAAACAAACAGTAATAGATAAATATAAAACCAAATTATTATATATTTTTCGGATGAACAGTGATTCTGCTACAGTAGTGTTGCTACAGTGATTCTGCTACAGTAGCGTTGCTACAGTGTCGATCGATTTGCTTGCTACAGTATCGCTCGGCACTGTTGCTACAGTGTCGTGCGTACTGTTCATCTTTTTTTTTCTTTTTATTTAACAGTGGGTTGCCTCCCACTCAGCGCTTATTTTTAGTCATTAGCTTGACTTTTGGAGGTCTGATTTAATCTGGATGAGGATGTGAACTTGCTCCAAAACAAGTTTCTGTGTCTCTCTTCCTCATTTGGTTGATGCAGTTGATGAAAGCTCTTGCAGATGCTTCCCCTTTGTCTCTCAGTTTTGGATCAGATAGCACTCTAACCTTAGCAAAAGAAGCTGGACCTCCTCTGCGGCGAACTCTACACTCAAGACTTTCCTCCTAACACTGAGAAGGGACCAGTGATAGAGAATATGCATATATATTCCATTTCATTTTCTTCTTCCTCTTTCTAGGTATTCCCCCAGACTTAGACTTTTCAGTCTCGTTCTGTTCTGAAATTTGGATGCTGTCGACCGAGTCTAAAGGCTCTGTGTCGGTCGATTTGTGAGGCTCATTGTCGACTGATCTTGAAAGTTGAATGTCGATCGATGTTTATTCTGATTTTGCAAGCTCGCGATCTGCATATGTTAGATGTGCTGGATCTTTAAACATCTCTATGTATGAAATCAAATCTTCACTTTTCTTCTTCTCCACAGGATCATAGAAGACATTTTCATCAACATTAGTTAGGCACATCCTATTCTTTTTAAGATCACAAACTGCTCCCACTGTAGCCATGAAGGCTCTTCCAAAAAGAAGGGAAGATGTCCTGCCTGATTTGAGCTCCACGACATGAAATCCACAGGAATAGTGCATTCTCCTATCTCCACTTTAACATTCCTGATCATGCCTGCTGAGTTTGCTTTGGAGTTATCAAAGAAAGCGAAACTATCTTTTGAAGGTTCTGTCTTTAATCCTAATACTTCAGCAGTGTCTATAGCCATGATGCTCACTGCAGATCCAGTATCGCAGAGGGCGTTTGGCAAATCGTGGTTATTTATAGAGCATGGAATCAGAAACTTTCCAGGATCTTGTTCCTTCTTTAGAGTCCTCTTAGGCTTACGACAGACCTTGTTGAATAATATCTCCATGTCCTTTTCTGTCTCTCTGCTCTCTCTGAAGAAATTACCAAGTATATACTTATAATAGGCTTCCTCAAAAGTCATACCCTTAGGAACTCTCTTCACCCTCTTGTGAAATCCATCAAGTTCAGCTTTGTTAGCTTCTCTCCTCAGGTGTTTGGGAACATAGAGTTTCTTAGCTTTCGACCTCATCCCAATCTGAATCACTTCTTTTGTTGCTTGCCGTCCCATGACAGGTTCATGTCCGTCCAATTGGTGTCGATCGATAGCAGGTGGATGTCGTCGATCGACACTCTCAACGAAAGAAGTTTCAACTAGAGTCAATTGTTGTTGGTCTGGTGCATCTGCAGGTTGCTTTCTGGTCTTCTCCATTGTCTTTAAGAAAACTGGCGTCTGAGATGGGTTGCGAGTTGCATTCAAATCGTGGGTATAAGGGTCTGGTAAACACACTAGATTTGTAGTGAGCCGCTGTCGATCGATGCTTTCCCGTGGAGGTCGATTGATGCCGTTTTGTTTGTGTTGCTCGACGTCATATGTTTTAGCATGGTACGGGATGGGAGGATGTGGGTGTTTAGCAGCGAAATCTGAGTGGCTCTGAATTTGAACAAGACTGCATGACCCTAAAAGTGGTGTCGATCGATGTTCAGCTGATGGTGTAGATCGACATAAGTACGAGTTACCAATGGACATTCAACTTTCGACTAAAAAGACTGCTTCTTCCAACTTCTCATGTTTGATTACTTCCCCAAAATAGTTATCCCATCTGGAATCGACATGCTGCTCTTCCCAGTCGGGATGAATAGTATCACGATGAACAATATTGTTGGGGTCAAAAACGGTTATCTCGAAATCAACGGCTAAGTCTATTTGTCATACGAAAAACCCTCCGAAAAACAAACACGAACACCCGTAAACCGAAGGAACCGAGCAGCCGACCCCGGCCTTGGCCGTAGACGCAGGGCGGCTAGCCCCCGTGCTGGCCGTGGCCGCCGGCGGCTAGCGCCCGTGCTGGTCGTGGCCGCCGGGCGGCTAGCCCCCGTGCTGGCCGTAGCCGCCGGCGGCTAGCGCCCGTGCCGGCCGTGGCTGCCGGGCGGCTAGCCTCCGTGCTGGCCGTGGCCGCCGGCGGCTAGCGCCCGTGCCGGCCGTGGCCGCCGGGCGGCTAGCCCCCCTGCTGGCCGTAGCCGGCGGCGGCTAGCGCCCGTGCTGGCCGTGGCCGCCGGGCGGCTAGCCCCGTGCTGGCCGTAGCCGCCGGCGGCTAGCGCCCGTGCTGGCCGTGGCCGCCGGGCGGCTAGCCCCGTGCTGGCTCGGGGCTTCGGACAACAATCTCCGGTACACAAGTCCCAGGCCCCGGCCATCAGAAGTCTGTACTTCTAGTCTTTCCCAAGTCCTCGCAGTGCGAATCATTGAGATTCCGCGTACGAAACTCCGGTTCTTACTCAAAACTAAGACCGTCGGAAACACTTCGGAAACTCGTAAGATGTTAACGGGAAGGAAGATCTTAAATTCTTTGTAGGAGCCCAACTTCCCGAGGTATTTCTTACTCGACTAAAAGGAGAGGTTGTGAACACAAACTCGACTGAAAGCAGGGGGACAAGGGCGGTCTTGCTTGGCGCGAAGGCTGCTGGTTTAGGGATGGTTATCTTAAGACACCACTCATCTCAACTCTACGAACGAATGAAGAACTTTCGAAGAAATCGTAGAAATCAACGGAAGTCCTAGAGACGGCCCGAAAGGGACCAAACGCGATCGGACAGTCCGTTTACGATTATCTGAGATAGATACGATGATTTACGTTTATCTTTACGTAACAAGATAAATGCTAAATTTCCGGAAGGATAAATGTCAAGTTTCCCGAAGATAAATGTCAAGTTTCCCGATAAACATGGAGGCCGACGAAAATGGAAAAAACCCGCCTTGCGGCCCAGAAGGAGAATAGACCGTCATAAGAAGGAGTATTTAAAGGAGCTTTGGGAGAGGAAGAAAGGGGGGGAGGAGGAGAGCAAATCCGAAACCTAGGGACTTAGAGAATTCCTGCTAGCTTAGGACTTAGGAGTTTAGACTAGCGGAGCAAGACTTAGAACATTTTGTCTCCTGTATTTCCGTCGTTTTCCGCTTCAGCGTTTCTCTACTTCCCTTTTTCGGAAGAATATTGTATTCAACTTATCATCTATTTAATAAAACACCTTAGTGCAATTTTTCCGCTACGTTGCTTTATTCTATCAATTTCGTTTGGTTGTCGCAGAGAATCCGAGCCTTCAGGGAAAACTAGGTTTACTTAGTTTTCCTTCGATTTATTTAACTAAAATCGACAGTGCGAATTTCGGTTCTCACAGTTTGGCGCTAGAAGGAGGGGGGATCGGATTCTCTTACTCAAAAACCTACGATTGGTAACAACAGCATGGCCACATCACCTGTCCGCAACATCGTGTCATTCGGGGACAGAGCAACGGCTGGTCAAGCCAAACCTCACGACGAACTCCTCGTTATCAGACTAACGATCCAGGACATCGACGTAGCAAGAATATTGGTCGACACCGGATGCTCGACAAATATTATATATAAAAACACTCTCGAGAGGATGGGAATCGACCTAAGCGCTATCACGGACGATCCCAATCCAATAATCGGACTCTCAGGAAACATCACAATGACCCTCGGCTCAGTCGATCTCTCGGTCAGAGCCGGGAGGGTCACGAAGATGGTGGAATTTTTGGTAGTCGACGGTCCAGCAGCATATAACGCGATCGTCGGGACTCCGTGGTTAAACTCCATGCGAGCAATCCCCTCGACTTTCCATCTGTGCCTCAAATTTCCGACCCTCCTCGGAGTTGAAACAATACAAGGAGATCGTAAAGCGCCGCAAGTCTGCTTGGCCGCTGGGTTAAAACGAAAAAACTCTGAGCCCGAAACTAACCCAAAAAAGCAAGCAACCCACGAACCAGCATCGCAGTACCCTCCAGAAATCTTCTGGCAATCGCAAAGAGCTGAAGCCCTAGAAGGGAAACGTGAGCCCACTTGCGAACCAGTAATTTCGGTCTGCCTCGACGAGACTAACCCAGAGCGGTGCGTGGAGATTGGAGCCAATCTCCGCGATCCGTTGAAAGCAGAACTCATCGCATGTCTCAAGAGGAACCTTAACACGTTCGCTTGGGCTGCGGAAGATATGCCGGGAATAGACATCAACATAACATGTCACAAACTCAACATCGATCCAACTCATAAACCCGTAAAACAAAAGAGGCGAAAGCTAGGCCCCGAACGGGCAACTGCGGTTAATGAGGAAGTCGAAAGACTCCTCAAAGTTGGATCAATAACAGAAGTAAGATATCCCGACTGGCTCGCCAATCCCGTCGTCGTCAAGAAGAAGAACGGGAAATGGCGAGTGTGCGTCGACTTTACTGATCTCAACAAAGCATTCCCGAAGGATTGTTTTCCGCTTCCGCACATCGACCGTCTGGTCGAGGCAACCGCAGGAAACAAACTCCTATCGTTCATGGACGCGTTCTCCGGTTACAATCAAATCATGATGAATCCCGAAGACCGCGAGAAGACAGCATTCATTACCGACCGAGGGACCTATTGCTACAAAGTGATGCCTTTCGGTCTTAAGAACGCCGGCGCCACGTATCAGCGGCTCGTCAATCGGATGTTTGCCGAGCAACTCGGAAAAACCATGGAGGTGTATATCGACGATATGTTGGTAAAATCTCTTGACGAACGCGACCACGTAGTCCACCTAGAGGAATGCTTTGAGAGATTGAACCAGCACAACATGAAACTCAATCCAGCAAAATGCAGATTCGCTGTGGCGTCGGGAGAATTTCTCGGGTACCTCGTAACATTCCGCGGAATAGAGGCCAATCCGAAACAAATCAACGCACTGATAGAAATGGCCTCCCCGAGAACCAAGCGGGAAGTCCAAAGGCTGACCGGACGAGTCGCGGCCTTAAACCGATTCATCTCGCGCTCCACGGATAAGTGTCTCCCATTCTACGAAACCTTGAAGGGGAACAAAAAGTTCGAGTGGTCAGAAGATTGCGAGAAAGCTTTCCAACAGCTGAAGCAGTATCTGGCCACCCCTCCTATCCTCGCAAAACCCGTAGTCGGAGAGCCCTTGTTCCTCTACATCGCAGTATCCGCATCAGCAGTCAGTGGCGTCCTGATTCAAGAAGAATTCGGAGAACAGAAACCGGTCTTCTACATTAGTAAAACATTACTAGATGCCGAAACTCGGTATCCGCTAATGGAAAAATTGGCACTCGCTGTCATAACTTCGGCGAGAAAACTTAGACCGTATTTCCAATCTCATACCATCGTGGTACTTACCACTTTTCCGTTACGGACGATTCTACACAGTCCAAGCCAGTCTGGTAGACTCGCGAAGTGGGCGATTGAACTAAGCGAGTACGATATCGAATATCGTCCAAAAACCTGCACGAAATCGCAGGTACTCGCGGACTTCTTGGTAGAATTACCCGCGACGGACTTAACTAACGAGGATCCTGGTTCAACATGGGATCTCCATGTCGATGGATCCTCGTCCAAGCAAGGATCCGGAATCGGGGTCCGACTCACTTCGCCGACAGGAGAAATCCTCGAGCAATCGTTCCGCTTGGATTTTCATGCATCAAACAACGAAGCAGAATATGAGGCGCTAATTGCGGGCCTACGACTGGCCCATGGGCTGAAGATTCGAAATATTCACGCTTACTGCGACTCTCAGTTAGTCGCAAACCAATTCAGCGGAGAATACGAAGCAAGGGATGAAAGGATGAACGCATATTTGAAGGTCGTCCAAGACTTGGCCCACGACTTTCAGCAATTTGCGCTAACCAGGATTCCCCGCTCGGAAAACGTCCAAGCTGACGCTTTAGCCGCTCTCGCCTCAAGCTCGGATCCAGGGCTTAAAAGAATAATTCCCGTCGAATTCATAGAGCATCCGAGCATCGGACCGCCGGTAATCGCCAACCTGATCAGAACACAGATCGAAGGCGCGGAAGAAAACGAAGACCAACCGGAAGACGACGCAGACCAAACAGACTATGGCTGCGACACTCCCTGGCTAGAACCTATCAGAACCTACATCGTAGATGGTACCCTACCCGCGGAGAAATGGGCAGCCCGGAAAATAAAAATTCAGGCAGCGCGATACGTAACCGTGGAAGGCAAAATCTACAAATGGCGATTCTCCGGACCTCTCATGACTTGCGCGGAAGGAGAAAAGGCGAGAAAAATCATGGAAGAGGTTCATTCCGGATCGTGCGGAAACCACTCCGGCGGAAGGTCTCTCGCAACAAAAATAAAACGCCACGGATTCTACTGGCCAACTATGGTAAAGGATTGCGAGAAGTTCGCTCGGAAATGCGAGAAGTGTCAGCGGCACGCTCCGACAATTCATCAGCCCGCCGAAATCCTCTCTTCTATCTCATCTCCGTACCCTTTCATGCGATGGTCAATGGACATCGTCGGACCGCTACACAAATCGAAACAAAAACGTTTCCTGCTGGTCCTCACAGATTTCTTTTCGAAATGGGTGGAAGCAGAATCCTACGCAAGTATCAAAGACGTGCAAGTCGAGAACTTCGTCTGGAAAAACATCATAACCAGACACGGTGTCCCATACGAAATCGTAACGGACAACGGGTCTCAGTTTATTTCCACACGATTCGAGGCATTCTGCGAAAAATGGAAAATACGACTTAACAAGTCTACTCCCAGATACCCGCAGTGCAACGGACAGGCTGAAACCATAAACAAAACCGTCCTAGACGGATTGAAAAAACGCTTGGAAGCCAAAAAGGGACGATGGGCAGAAGAACTCGAAGGGGTCCTTTGGTCTCATCGAACCACTCCAAGACGAGCAACGGGGGAAACTCCGTTCGCTCTCGTTTACGGAGCAGAATGCATGATTCCGGCGGAGGTAGAATTCCCCGGCGTACGGGGGAGATTTCTTCCCGAACGGGAAGACCTGAACAATGCCATGCTGCTGGATAATCTTGACCTCATCAACGAGCGTCGCGACCAAGCCCTCATCCGGATTCAAAATTACCAGCAGGCCGCCGCAAAATACTACAACGCGAACGTACGTCATCGAAGATTCAAAGAGGGTGATCTGGTCTTGCGAAAAGTCTTCCAAAACACTGCCGAACGAAACGCAGGAAAACTGGGGGCAAACTGGGAAGGACCATACAAAATCATAAAAGTCGTCCGACCAGGTTCGTATCAAATCGCAAACATGCAAGACGTAAAAATCCCGAGAACTTGGAATGCGATGCATCTCAAGAAATACTACCACTAGAACGTAAACGTGGACAACAGAACTACGAGATGGCTTGATCCTCGAAAGAGGTACGTAGGCAACTCGCCAACCGGTGGGTTCAGCTATCCCCCCGATTTAAAAGGGGGGAGTGGGGTGCGTACACTCGCACGCTCCCACAATTTTCGAAAAAAAAAAACTGAACTTTCGAAAACTTTCCACAATCAATTCGCCTAACGGCCTTAACAATGAATCCAGTATCCACCAAACAAACCATAAAACTATCGCCCGGAAACATTCCGCGATTTCTAAAAGCCCATAGTCCTTTATGGCATAAGAAAAACAAACTTCAAAGCACTGCGAGACGTCGCTTCGTGCCCGAACATCCGTTTTTCGATTAAAACCTTCATACGCCTTCTAAACGGCATCATATCGTTGTTGCTGATCACAACAAACGAACTCTAACGTCCTAAACAGACAAGCCACCTAAGGGTAGGCTCTTTTACATCCGACAAGGATCCCATAGCGCGCTATACAAAAAATCCAAATTTGGTTCAGCACTTCGTAAAGGAAGTAGCTCGATTCGTGCCCATACAAATCATATAAGCCGATACCACTTCGCGGATTTTAAAACGGTACGAATCAGGTTAAAATCACAAACAGGCAAAACGAAAGCCGATTTGTCATCGCACAGCCTCAGTCTGAGAGTAAACCTAGGTCTTGCCCTAAACCCAGCCTTGCTGGTATCTTAAACATCTCATAGGCAAAGCGTCAACGACGCGAGATCCCAAAACTTGTCTCTTCACTCAAGTCTATACGTTTCCACGAATTTTCGCGTAAATCGTAAACCGCAGGAAAATCTCGCTTTGTACAAACTACGGATACGGTGATCGTCAGGGAGGCAGGAATGAGACGACAACTCACACCCTGCCCCTCTAACTTCGACAAACAGAAGTTCTAAACGCAAAATATTTTATAAACGCATACCGCGAGTTCAATACAACGCCCTAAAAAGGGCAGGGATTCAAAGCCACCAACGGCCAGTCCCGAAATCATACATAATGGCCAACCAACGGCCGAAATACAATCAAAATAAAAATCCCCTCAGGGATTGATCAACCTAGGCGTCCTCCGGAACACCGCCTTCATTCTCCGACTCACCCGAAGCAGGAACAGCCTCGCCATCGCCCTCGCCGACCTCCTCACCGCCCTTGTCCGCAACGATTCCAGCATCCTGGACCTCTGGAATTTCCGAACTCGGGACCAGGGTACCCGAGGATGACGGGCCGGCAAGCTCCGTCGCAGTGCAAGCTCCCATCTCCTCGAAGCGCTGAATCCGCCTCTTAAGACGTCGAACTTCCGAGGACTTGCTCTTCTTCTCCTCCTTCGCCTTGAGCAGCGAGCTCACAGTCTTTCCCAGATCACGCTCGAGATCGCTGATCCTAGCTTCGAGCGTCGACGTCTGGGCAGCATGAGTGCTCTCAATCGATTGAAGCACAGCCTCGGTGCGCTTCAAAGTTTCCCGCGACGAATCCAGCTCCTTGGACAAACGTGTGACCTCCAGTCCGCAATCGCCAAGCATCCCGTCGATCAACGACACAAACTGATCACACGAGAGAAGGTGAGAATCAAGGAGTCAACAAAAGAAAGGGGGTTTCACGAAATACCTTGGAGCGATGTTGCGATAGTTTCGCCGAAACCTCGCCTTCCTCACTCTTAGTACACCTTTTCCTCTTCGCTGATCCGGCAACCCCAGCTCTTGAACGTCCCTTCGATGGTGGAACAGCGTTGGACGCGGGAAGTCCCAAGACGATCTCCCTCTTCTTTTCTGGAGGAGGAGGCATGACTTCCACCGCATCCTCCGAAACCACTATCGGCGCGAAAGGGGAGCCCTCAGGACGAGCCTGGACATCGGGTGCTTGCTCCGGAACGACAATTTCTCCAGCAGGCAAAGGGACATCGGATCCAGAGGCTGGAATTGTAGAGATCGGGACTGGAGTAACGTCGGGTCCAAGAGCCAGAACCGCGGGATCCGGAGTTAAAGCGACATCGGATCCGAGAGTCGGAGCCACAGAAGTCGGAACGGAAGTAGCACTAGGACCTGCCACGCTAGACTCCATCTCAGCACGGCGTCGCTCCATCTTGTCCTGAAAAGAACTGAACCCCTCGATGAATGTCTGCGTAAGGGCAGGAGCATCCTGCGCCGGCGAGGCTTGGTTAGTTTCACTCATTTCGACATCGGAATCTTTCTTTTCATTTAAGAGGAAGCCATATTTTCTGAAATTTGAGAAGAGGAGAGTGAGTGAAAATGAGAGGGGAATGGGGTGCTACTTATAAGAAATCAAAGGTGGTAGAGTTTTTCGGAATAAAATATTCCTAGCCGAAAATTTCGATTTTCAAATCTTCCGCACACAAAATCGCTCCCGCATCTTGCATGCTGGGGGGCTAACTGTTGGGGTCAAAAACGGTTATCTCGAAATCAACGGCTAAGTCTATTTGTCATACGAAAAACCCTCCGAAAAACAAACACGAACACCCGTAAACCAAAGGAACCGAGCAGCCGACCCCGGCCTTGGCCGTAGCCGCCGGGCGGCTAGCCCCCGTGCTGGCCGTGGCCGCCGGCGGCTAGCGCCCGTGCTGGCCGTGGCCGCTGGGCGGCTAGCCCCCGTGCTGGCTATAGCCGCCGCCGGCTAGCGCCCGTGCCGGCCGTGGCCGCCGGGCGGCTAGCCCCGTGCTGGCCGTGGCCGCCGGCGGCTAGCGCCCGTGCCGGCCGTGGCCGCCGGGCGGCTAGCCCCCGTGCTGGCCGTAGCCGCCGGCGGCTAGCGCCCGTGCTGGTCGTGGCCGCCGGGCGGCTAGCCCCATGCTGGCCGTAGCCGCCGGCGGCTAGCGCCCGTGCTGGCCGTGGCCGCCGGGCGGCTAGCCCCGTGGTGGCTCGGGTCTTCGGACAACAATCTTCGGTACACAAGTCCCAGGCCCCGGCCGTCAGAAGTCTGTACTTCGAGTCTTTCCCAAGTCCTCGCAGTGCGAATCATTGAGATTCCGCGTACGAAACTCCGGTTCTTACTCCAAACTAAGACCGTCGGAAACACTTCGGAAACTCGTAAGATATCAACGGGAAGGAAGATCTTAAATTCTTTGTACGAAACAGCGATGGTTATCTTAAGACACCACTCATCTCAACTCTACGAACGAATGAAGAACTTCCGAAGAAATCGTAGAAAACAACGAAAGTCCTAGAGACGGCCCGAAAGGGACCAAACGCGATCGGACAGTCCGTTTACGATTATCTGAGATAGATACGACTATTTACGTTTATCTTTACGTAACAAGATAAATGCTAAATTTCCGGAAGGATAAATGTCAAGTTTCCCTAAGATAAATGTCAAGTTTCCCGATAAACATGGAGACCGACGAAAATGGAAAAAAGCCCGCCTTGCGGCCCAGAAGGAGAATAGACCGTCATAAGAAGGAGTATATAAAGGAGCTTTGGGAGAGGAAGAAAGGGGGGGGAGGAGGAGAGCAAACCCGAAACCTAGGGACTTAGAGAATTCCTGCTAGCTTAGGACTTAGGAGTTTAGACTAGCAGAGCAAGACTTAGAACATTTTGTCTCCTGTATTTCCGTCGTTTTCCGCTTCAGCGTTTCTCTACTTCCCTTTTTCGGAAGAATATTGTATTCAACTTATCATCTATTTAATAAAACGCCTTAGTGCAATTTTTCCGCTACGTTGCTTTATTCTATCAATTTCGTTTGGTTGTCGCAGAGAATCCGAGCCTTCAGGGAAAACTAGGTTTACTTAGTTTTCCTTCGATTTATTTAACTAAAATCGACAGTGCGAATTTCGGTTCCCACAAATATCCCGATGAACAGTTTCTGGGTGAACAGTGTCATGATGAACAGTGTCTTGATGAACAGTGTCACGATGAACAGTACCGTGATGAACAGTGTCGCGATGAACAGTATTTCGGTGAACAGTATCGTTCCTTTGAAGAAAAATTTCATTTTTTAGAATTTTTCAATCTGAGAAACTTGGGTGCACAACATCTTGAAACGGGTATCGATGATGTCTATCTTTCCATTCACCTCTTTGTAGAGAAAATTCAAATGCAGATTAAGTTCCTCAGTGATCTCCTGCTGTTCTTTCAAGCGCTCCTCTAGCATAAATTCCATCTCTTCTAAATTGTACTGATCCTCATCCTGGTATATAGAATGCTCCACAAATGGGACTTCATGTACAGAACCAGTCTCAGCCTTAATGATCTTGTTGTCATCCTTTACAGCTGATTTTATCCTGTGCATATCTAGATTTTGGCACTGGTGCTGGACGCCAAGCTCTCAATCAGTCTCTTAGCTTCCTCTGGGGGTCCTTGTTCTAAAGTTCCCCTCGCTAGCAGTGTCCAGCATTACATGATATTGCACATCAATACCGTTGCAGAACTTCATCAACAGCTGAACCTCCGTAAAACCATGATGTGGACAGTCCTTTTGGTAGCTCCTGAACCTCTCCCAAGAGCTTCTGAAGCCTTCTGTAGGTCCCTGAGAGAATGTCCAAATTTTCTCTCTTATTTCTTCAGTGCGTGATTCATCAAAGAATTTACACAGGAATGCATTTTGGATGTCGGGCCAGGATGTAAGAGATCCTGGTGGTAGCTGCTTAAGCCAATACGAAGCTTCTCCAACAAGTGAGTATTTGAAGAGCTTGCAAAGCAAGTAGTCCTCAGGGACTTCATCCATACATATAAGAGAAATAAGATCCTCGAACCTTTCTAGATGGTCCATAGGATGCTCGTGAGATAATCCAGAGTAAGGTATCTGTGCCACGAGGGTGTAGTACTTTAGATTCAGCTCGAAATTCTGTGTCTCGATATCTGGTAGACGAATGGCTGATCTGTTGAAATAGTATTCCTCTGGATGGTTGTAGTCAGCCAGTGTCCTTTGTCGAGCATTCTCATCTACAGGTATAGCAACTCCTGTAGCATCAATATCGGAGTTAGGGATTACAGTCCCCTGAGCATCAAGTCTCTGACCTGCTGCATTACGCAGATGACCATCCTGGTCATGCAGGTCCCCATTCTCATCCCTTTGTAGCACAATTATCTCGCTCATGGTTGCTCGCAGATTGGTATCGACCGATGTTGCAGATGATGTGTCGATCGACTCTCTTTCACAAGTGTCGATCGATGATGTATAAGTGGTATCGATCGATGCCGCGAGTTTCTCTTTGCGGATCGAGCGTTCCAAACGTGCTGGGTCTGAGAAGAAAAGCAATTCTCCCTTGCTGCTTCTGGTACTAATTGGCATGTACCTGATAAACAAGAAAAAAAATTTCGTAAATAACTTAAAACAGTAAAAAAAAACCTAGAATAAACCTATTTATCAAGTCTAATGGCGAATCCTTGCTCCCCGGCAACGGCGCCAAATTTGATATCACTCAAATTACCCTAACAAGTGATCTTACTCTCTCAAATAAGAGGTTCGTTTGTAGTACTTAGGGATCGAATCCACAGAGAGCTAGGGCACACACTAAACTATAGATATTAAGGTTTAACTAGGCAAATAGTTATAAATTAATAAATATGAATGCGATAAATAAATAAAAGCAAAGTGAACAAGGCAGTTGTTCTTAAGTAACCAAGAGTTGTTTGATGGAAGGATGGTAGTTAGATCTAGGGTTTCTATTCAGGTTGGGATTATAATGATATAGATACTAAAATATGGTATTATAGAACTCAACTATAAGAATAACATATCAACTCTCGTTGTATAGGTTATCTATTACTAGATCCAATGATCTCACCTGTCGGGATGATCAATTAGAAAGTGTCGATCGATGACTCTATAGGAGTATCGATCGATACACCTTTCGCTCCGTCGATCGATTCACCTGTCGTGATATCGATCGACGCGCTTCTAGTAGGCTTAATGCGCGGGTTGAATATATGTTCGCTAGGGTTTCTAAACCAGCTCTCACTGTTATCTAGCAATCCTAGATCAGAGAAGACAAGTCAGATAAGAGACCAAGCTCTCACTTGTGCCTAATGATTCTATGATCAAGTTCAGGTTAATTACTCAAGAACAAGCATTAAGAACAGTTTCAATGATTAATACCACAACTTAGCAATTCTATATTTGGGGCTAATCCCTTATAACCTATCTGAACCCTAAACCTAACAGGTGGATCTACTCAGACATGATAGTTGTCACAGAAATCATAGATGAGTAGATGAAATTGCAATAGAATAGATATAAAAACCAAAGGAGTTCCAAATAGAAAGCTATTTGAGGTTGGATTAACCTCAAACCGGTGGCATTAGAAAGCTAAAGTAAAGGTCTATCGTGTGTCCAAATATGGGCTAGATCCAATGGTGTGAAGATCTCCATCGAGAGCTAAACATTTAAAGCGTTTGTGCAGTTCTGCATTGCGAAAGACTAAAAAAGGCACCAAAATCACCATATATCTCCAAATCGTCCCATAACCTGTAAATACTCTAAATAGACTCCAATACATAGTAAATAGTATCTATAACACTTATATACCATGGGTAAAAATGGGTAAAATCCATGGTATATCAATGGACTCAGAGTGGACGAGGAGAAGATCAAGGCCATCCGTGATTGGCCAAGTCCAACCACGGTGGGCGAGGTAAGGAGTTTCCATGGCCTTGCCGGTTTCTACCGTCGGTTCGTCCAGGATTTCAGTACCATTGCAGCCCCACTTACTGAAGTGATCAAGAAGAATGTTTGTTTCAAGTGGGAACATGATCAGGAAGAAGCATTCCAAGTCTTAAAAGGGAAGTTGACTCATGCTCCTTTACATGTCCTTCCTGATTTCTCTAAGACTTTTGAGATCGAGTGTGATGCTTCTGGTGTTGTTATTGGTGCTGTTTTGATGCAGGAAAAGAAGCCCATTGCTTACTTCAGTGAGAATTTTGGTGGAGCCACGCTCAACTACCCCACTTACGACAAAGAGCTGTATGCTTGGGTGAGGGCTCTTCAGACGTGGCAGCACTATCTCTGGCCAAAGGAGTTTGTGATTCACACCGATCACCAGTCCCTGAAACACCTTAAAGGCCAGCAGAAGCTGAACAAAAGACATGCCCGTTGGGTCGAGTTCATTGAGACATTTCCTTACATCATCAAATACAAGCAAGGTAAGGAAAATGTAGTTGCTGATGCCTTGTCCCGAAGGTATGCACTTCTCTCAGCTCTTGAAACCAAGTTGCTCGGTTTTGAATTTATCAAAGATTTATATGCAACTGATCCGGATTTCAAAGAGATTTTCAAAAAGTGTTCAAAAGCGGCTTATGGGAATTATTATCAAGAATCTGGATTTTTATTCTTTGATAACCGCTTGTGTGTGCCCCAATGTTCTGTGAGGGAGTTGTTTCTCAGGGAAGCACATGGAGGAGGCCTTATGGGACATTTCGGAGTCAAGAAGACACACAAGGTCGTTTATGAGCACTTCTTTTGGTCGAGCTTGATGAAAGATGTGGAGCGGATCTGTGGCCGATGTGTGTTGTGCAAGAAAGCCAAGTCTAAGGCACTGAACCAAGGTTTGTACTCGGCCCTACCCATTCCATCTCATCCTTTGGTTGATATTTCGATGGACTTTGTGCTTGGATTGCCTAGGTCTAGATCTGGCCGAGATTCTATCTTTGTGGTTGTTGATAGGTTCTCTAAGATGGCTCATTTCATACCTTGTCATAAGACTGATGATGCTGTGCATATTGCTGATTTATTCTTTAGAGAAATTGTTAGGTTGCACTGCATGCCTAAAACCATTGTTTCTGATCGTGATGCTAAGTTTATTAGTTATTTCTGGAAAACTTTGTGGTCTAAGTTAGGAACGAGTTTGATGTTTTTTACCACTTGTCAACCACAGACCGATGGTCAAACTGAGGTTGTGAACCGGACCTTGTCCACTTTGCTTAGATCATTGATTAAGAAAAATCTGAGAACTTGGGAAGAATGTTTGCCTCAAGTAGAATTTGCTTATAATCATTCTTTGCATTTTTCTACTAAGTTTTCTCCATTTGAGGTTGTTTATGGTTACAATCCCTTATCTCCACTTGATCTTTTGTCTTTGCCTTTGAGTGAAAGAGTTTGTACAGATGGCAAGAGGAAGGCTGACACCATTCAGAAACTACATGAGATGGTTCGTTCCAACATCTCAGCCAGAACCGAGGGCTTCACAAGAAGGGCAAACAAGAAAAGAACCAAAGTTATCTTTGAGGTGGGCGATCTTGTTTGGGTTCATCTAAGGAAGGATCGGTTCCCTGACGAAAGAAAGTCCAAACTCATGCCAAGGGTCGATGGTCCCTTTCAGATCCTTAAGAAGATCCATGACAATGCTTATCAGCTTGATCTTCAAGGTAAGTATGACATATCTGCGAGTTTTAATGTTTCTGATCTATCTCCTTTTCATGCAGATGATCCGGATTTGTGGACAAATCCTTTTGAAGAGGGATGGGATGATGCACCTCAGGACCTGGACCAGGACGTGACACAGCCCCAGCATGGAGATCAGGACGACCAGATCAGTTCAGTCCAGGTTCATCCATCCGGCCGCACCAGACAGACAGACCGAGCAGTGTACCGGATCGACCCGCGTACTTCCGTGAAGGACCTTAGGCTGGATCCACGACCAGATGACCAAAATGATCAACCCACACGCCTTCTTTCCCGTCCTACTCGCCAATCTAAGACCAACAGTCAAGCCAGAACCCACGTTGATCGAGAGGAAACCGATTCGGGCCACAACCTATCTCTTTTGGCCCGTTTGGTTCGTACCACTCACCCGGACAGTCATGCTCTTGATCTGATCGACCAGTTTGATTCTTTTTTTGGGATTTGATGACTCCAATCCTTCTAAGGCAAGGATTCTTAAGCTCTCTAAAGATTTGGGTCAAGTGAAGTCTTCATCCGTTCATGATGGTTCGATGATCACCCACGTGGACAGTCCGTCATGTGTCCTTCTCCTTACTGTGATGGAACCGATCATCACGGACGCACCTAGACACTCTGATGTATCTGGACCAGTCAACATCTGAGACCGTGCTTTGACCAGTCTTCTTTGCTTTCCACACTTTGACTAGATCTAGTTAAATTTATGTTTTCTATGCATTGTTTTCTGCACTTTTCTTTATTTCTCTTTGACTCAAAAACTCTATAAATTGTAGTTCCATTTCATTGCAACGATATCAACGAAATTTCTTCTTTTATTTGAGTTTTTACTCTCTGTTCTTAGTCAAGAACACTTTAGTTTCTTTGGTGTGGTTAGCTCCAAACGAACGCCTCTTTCTAGTTGGACCGGTGCGTCATATCCGGCAACAGATTGAGTCTGCTTCCTTGTCGGACCTGTGAGTCATATCAGGCGACATTCAAGCACCCAGGCAGTATCATTGGGTCCTTCCGCAACCCATTGTGTTGTCAATCAGTCAATCAGTTCTCTTCGGAGTTCATATCTCTTCATACCGGTTGAGTGATCAGATTTAAGGTGTATCAGAGCTACCCCTGGGAGCCTTTCTACCATATATTGAATGGTGACGAACCTTTCGGAAACCACTCTTTCTAGATAGGCAGCTAGAGCCGGGTCGAGATAGCGGGATCATCGGGTGAGTACTCTTCGTCTTCCGCATCGGAATTGCTATCCACCTGTATTCGGGTTGCGTCTTGAGCGGCTTCTTGTCCCTCGGGTTCATCGTTAGTGGAGACGGGTCGGTGAGACGCTCTTTCACCGTCGCGTGGAGTGTTGAGCGAAGCCATAGGTCGAACCTTAGTTCGGAACCGCTTTCGCTTGTTACTGGTTTCACCGAGGGTCATGTTTTCTTGTCCGAGGACAAGATTCTCCACTTCTATGGCGTCTAGCTTCTCGTCGCTCTGCTGCAGCTGCTTGGAGTGTTCTCCAAGTTGGTCTTTTAGGGTTTGAACTTCTAGAAGAAGTTCATGACCTCCGGGTGTGGTTTCCCGAGCTTTGTGAATATCGGTAACCTGATTTTGAAGGATCTCGAGCCGGTTGAGGAGTTCGATCTCCCTCGGGTTCATCTCTGCTTGGTTAGTATCGTCCTCTAGTGCCATCGTCACGTAGTTGGATTACTCCCCTCCTTCTAGCGCCAAAATGTTATGGTCTTTTTATGTAGGATCGTTTAAGTACTACGGAACACTAGAAGATTTGTATGAAAGCAAGAGATTAGACTAGAAGAGATGTTTTTATTGAGTTATGCATATGGGGACTACAACGATTTGGTGTATAAACCTTTGTTCTAGCCACCTAAACCCTAATATCTTAGTCTAGAAAGTCGATCCCTTATTCTAGGGTTTGAGCTCCCCTTTTATAGTTGTAGATGTCGGCTTCAAGTAATAGAACTCTTCCATAATCGGAAAATGGAAGTTTCCCCTTAGGCGAAAAACTTCTATTTTGCTTCAAGGGTTAATCCGATCGAGGGGGTCGGACCTATGGCAGGGGTTGGTCACTGGTTTCTTCTTGAGTAAGGGTCCGGAAGTCGAGGGCCTATCCGGAAGCTGGAGAAAACTTATGTCTGGATATTTTTCCCCAACACACATCTTGGGTGTAAGTATATAGGATGTTTCTGTTGTAGTCCTCATCATACTCTTCTTCTTTGCGGAGGAACGAGTATTCTATTTCTCTTTCCCTTATATAGTCCTCATCATACTCCTTTTCATGTGTCTCCACTGCGTATGTAGGCTGGTAGTAGTCTGGTTCCCAACTCCCAACTAAATAGTCATTGGAATACTGATCAAAACGTCGTACATATGTGTACTATTAATCAATGTGGAGTGAAAACTGTCGCCTGAATCGATCGATGTCTCTGTGTGACTGTCTATCGATTCTGAATACTTTGTCTCGTACTCGACTTCACAATAGCATGTTGCTACGAGTTTAGCTTCATCTGGAGGATGGTTGCAGGACGTCTGTGGCTTGACAACTTTAACTGGATCATAGCGAATCTTCGGGTTGATCAGTGTCAAACACATCTGGTTTGTTTGCAAATCACAAACAGCTCCAACAGTGGCTAAGAATGCTGTTCAAGATTTCCAATTTAACTTGATGTCTAGGACATGAAAGTCAACTGGAACTAGGGCATTGCCAATCTGTACCTCAAGGTCTCTGATGATTCCTAATGAACTCTTCCTGGAACAATCTACAAAGCAGAAGAATTCCTTGGTATGTTCTACCTTCAGACCTATGTGGTCTGCCATAATCTTTGGTAGGATGCTGGCTGATGCTCATGTATTACATAGTTCATGGGAGAATTCAATGCCTTGAATGCGGCATGAGATAATGAACTCCCCAAGATCACTCTTCTTCTCCAATGTAATCTTCTTCTTCAGCTTATCTCTGATTTGGTTGAACATCTTCTCAATATCAGCCTCTGTTACTCATGTTTCTCTGAAGAACATCCACAACCTGTGTGTGAGATATGCTTCTTCAAAGGGTCTCTCTGTTGGGATCTTTAGAACTCTCTTCTTGAAGTTCTCCAACTCCTTTCTATTAGCCTCTCTTTTAAGGTGCTTGGGAACCTTCTCTTTCCTTTTTCTTAAGGTCCTCTTTCAACTTTCTTTTTCTATCTCCATAGGGTGTGATGTATCCTCAACCTCTTCTGATGGGTTATCTAAAGGTTTGGGTCGGGATCTGAGTGCATTGAGTAAGGCTACATCGATCTTAGGTAGCTGCACTCGGGGTGTAGTAGGTTCACATCGATGGATGACAGGTTAGTCATGTCGATCGATGGGGATAGCAGTAGGGTAATCGGTTTCTTCTTCTTCGGGTCGATCGGCGAAAGGGTGGAGTGGGTTAGGGTGTTTCTCTGCAAATTCTTCATGTGTCACAATCCGGACTGGTTTGCTCGTAGCCGTAGACCTCGTAGACTCTGTCGAACGATGCAGTATCTCGAACATCGAACGATAATCTTCTTCCCATGTCGATCAATCTTATTCGTCTTGTGTCAATCGATGGCTGTCGACATTCATTGAGTCGTCGGCTTCAACATATTTTCTTTGGGGATTCCCATGTTCATCCACTTGCCAGAAATAATCTAGCACAATAGCATTGATGTGGTGTCTGATGAGATCTTCCTCTCTCCCTTTGATGAAAGCTTCTTGCCTTTTAATAGCTTGTGATGTCTGAACCACCCGCGTGTCCAATTTCTTCACATGAGTGCTCAAGGTGTCAAACTTTGCAGTCAAGCTGTTGTACACAGCATCTATCTTCCCATTGAAATCCACTGTGAGCTTCTGTTGACCCTCTAGAACTGAGTCAAGCATTGCTCCAATCTTTCTCTCCTGAGTAGGTGGTGGTGGATTATGGTAGAAAGAATTGTTGAGATTCTTGTTGCTGTTGTAGTTGTTGTTGCTGAAGGGCTTCTCGTACTGTGAATTCTGGTTGAAGTTACTCCTCTGAATGTTGCCATAGAAATTTCTGTTCTCATTCTAATTCCCATATTTCTGGATTCCTCCTATGTAATTCACATCTTCTTCCTCATCAGTCTCTATAGCTTTTACTTCTTCAGCAAAGCTAACTTGCTTCTTGTTAACACTGTCTAGCTTGGCTTGCATGTCGTCCAACTGCTCCTTTCCTAGGGCATTGGCTGCTTTTCTTATCTCATAGTCAGTGTTCTTGGTACTGTTGCTAGTTTCCAAGTTCTCAATAAGTCTCACAACCTCTTCTGGATTACTGGTGTTGAAGTTTCCTTCACTAGCTGTATCTAGAGTTGTCTGGTAGACCAAATCTAATTTTTCTGAAGAATGTGCTAAGCAGTTGCACTTTGTTGAATCCATGGTGTGGACAGTCTCTCTGATAGGTCTTGAAACGAACCCAACAGCGTCTGAAAGGTTCTGCAGGCTTCTGCATAAAGGTAGCAATCTTGCTCCTCAAGTCTTCTGGTCATGCCTCATCAAAGAAATTAATCAAGAAATCATTCTTGATATCATTCTAGGATGTAAGAGATCCTGGTGGTAGTTGTTTAAGCCATTGCAAAGCTTCTCCAATAAGAGAGTGCTTGAAGAGCTTGCAAAGTAGGTAGTCAGCTGGTACTCCATTGGCTTTGACAACAGATATGAGATCCTCGTACCACTCTAGATGGTCCATAGGATGCTCGTGAGATGCTCCACTGTAGGGTATTTGTCCTACAAGTGTGTAGTACATAGGCTTTACCTCAAATTCAGCCCTCTGAATGCCTGGAGGACGGATTGCAGATCTGTTGGCATAGTATTGATTTGGACGGTTGTAGTCAGCCAGTGATCTGTTTCTGGTGGCCTCTTCTGCAGCTTGAGCAGCAGCTTCAGCTTCTAGATCAGGGATTGCAGACACTTGATCATTAATCTTTTGACCTGCTGCATTACGCAGGTGACCATCTTGATCATGCAGGTTCCGTTCGTTGTCTTCTCTGTGTATCAATGTCGAGACCATGTTCTTGGTATCGATTGATAGGCGAGTAGCGGTATCGGTTGATGTCGGGTGAAAGATGTGATTCGACGGGTACTGAAAAGTATCGGTCGATGTGGATGGAATAGTATCAATCGATGTTAGAGTGAGAATGGTCGACGTCGGTGAACTGGTATCGGTCGGTGGTGTCTGAAACTTAGTAGACGATTGGTGATGAAAATCGGTCGATTCACAGGCAGGTGTATCGATCGATGAGGAACAAATCTGTTTGCGGACTGAACATTCCAAAGCAGCGGGGTCAGCAGACAATAATTCCTTGTTTTCCTTGCTTCTGGTTATGCAGGACATGCACCTGAAAAAAAAAAAAGAAAAATATTTATCAGCGACAAATTAAAAAGTAACAAAACCTAGACTTAAATAAAATATAATGACGATCAAAACTCCCCGGTAACGGCGCCAAATTTGGTACTTGCTCAAATTAACCTATAGCAATATTACTCTTATCAAAAGAGGTCAATTGTATTATTTAGAGATCGAATCCACAGGGAGCTGAGGAATCAATAGATCTTATCTTAACTAAGCTAGGTTGGAGATTTCAAAGCAGTAAATAACAAGTAAATTAGAAACTGGTTAGAGCAGGACAATTACTCAATAATGATTGATTTGTGGTTAACAAGTATGATTAAAGAGCTACACGTAGGATTACTATTCAGGTTATCAAGACTATAGAGGTATGAATGCCAATATGAGATGCTTGCATGATATTAAAGAACCCAACGGTTCAATAGCTGTCTTTATGACTATCTATTACTAGAACCGATGAAACATCCTTTGGCGAGACATATATTAGGGCACGGTCGGTGTGTTGTCGCCGATGTCGATCGACAGTGCCCCGCGTCTATCGATCGATTACTCTATAGGAGTATCGATCGATGCACTACTAGCAAGCTTTAAGCGTGTAGTTGAATACAGTTCGCCAAGGAGTTTGCCAAGTCAGATGTCACTTTTTCCCAGCAAATTCGTAGCTCAGAGAAGATAGATCCAAGGATTGTATCTCTGTATTCATGTGTAGGTTATCTAATCCTACACAAGCATTAAGCATGATCTTCTAAGATGAATATCACATGCTCATGTATTCATTTTTAGGGCTAATCCCTCATACCTATTTGAATCCTAAATCTAACGGATGTGTTTACTCAGACATAGCCGAGCAAAACATAAACATAATCATAAAAAGCTTCATAGAATATAATAGAAAATTTGTTCAAGATTGCTCTCAATTTGATAAAACTCTCTCTCACCAAAAACAAAGAAACTATGTCTTTTAGAAAACTCTAGTAAGAACTGTGTATGTGCCAAAACACATAGGCAAGACATAAATACTATAGAATTAGGTTAAAACTTGTCAGGGGTATTTTGGTAAATAAATGGTGTCTTGGGCTTCAAGTCGGCTGGGACCAAATCCGGGCTTCTGCGGTTAAGTATCGATCGATGACACTGGTTGTGTATCGATCGACACGCGTCTATCCAAAATCATCATCTTTCTTCCATTAGCTCCTGAACCTATAAATATGCAATATAGACTCCAAAATAGATATAATATATCTTAAAACACTAATATAACATGGCTAAAAGTGGGTCAAATTCATGCTATATCATAGAGGATCCATACTCCTCTTGATGTTGTCTTATCTAGGAGGGTATTTTCTTTTTCCAGCTCCAAGAGCATATTAGGAGAGAATTCAGCCACGAAGTCCGCCAGGACTTGGGACTTAATGGCGGTAGCTGGTCATAAGATTACGTCGTACTCTCCCAGCTCCACTGCCCACTTAGCAAGACGCCCAAAGATTTTAGATTTATGGAGTACCAGCTTTATCGGGTACGAGGTAACGACCACCACCGGGTTAGCTTGGAAGTAAGGTCGTAGCTTGCGGGCGGCTACCATTGAGGCCAAAGCCAGTTTCTCAAGGTGGATATAACGGGTCTCGGCGTCTAAAAGGGCCTTGCTTACGTAGTAGATTGGTAGTTGTTTCCTACCTTCCTCTCTCACCAGGACTGCACCCACCGCGTGCTTGGAAACAGCCAGATATAGCAATAACACCTCTCCGAGCAAAGGTTTTGATAGGAGAGGGAGAGTCGTGAGATAGATCTTGAGTTCGTTGAGGAATGCTTCGCACTTCTTGGTCCATAAGAATTCTTTCGGGTTCTTGAGGGTTTTGAAGAAGGCATGAGATTTGTCGGAGAGTCTAGAGATGAACCTACTCAAGGCCGCCATCCTTCTGGTTAATTTCTGGACCTCTTTGACGTTCCTTGGGGAAGGAATTGATTGAATGGCTCTGATCTGGTCTGGATTGGCTTCGATGCCCCAGCGGGTCACAATGTACCCAAGGAATTTCCCGGAACTCACGCCAAATGAGCATTTGGCAGGAATTAGCTTCATGTGATACTTCCAGAGGGTGGAGAAGGCTTGTTGTAGATGTGATATGTGATGCTCACCTTCAGGGAATTGACCAGCATGTTGTCGATATATACTTCCATGGTTTGCCCGATTTGATCTGCGAACATCGTGTTCACCAGCCTCTGGTAGGTAGATCCGGCATTCTTCAGGCCAAAAGGCATAACCTTGCAGCAGTAAATCCCTCTTGATGTCATAAATGAGGTTTTCTCTTGATCTTCGGAAGAAGGCATCCATGAAACTCATGAGCTGATGTCCTGCTGTAGCATCGACGAGTTTGTCGATATGAGGCAGGGGAAAGGGGTCCTTTGGATAGGACTTGTTCAGATCTGTGAAGTCTATGCAGACCTGCCATTTCCGGTTCTTCTTTTTTACCACCACCACATTGGCTAGCCAGTTAGGGTATTGTACCTCGCGGATGAACCCAACGTCGAGTAGGTTCTTAACTTCTTCTTTTATTATCGCATCCCTCTCAGAGGCTAACTTCCTTCTCTTTTTTCTGATAGGCTGGTATGAGGGGTCCACCTGCAGCTTGTGCATGATGACTTCCGGATCGATTCCTGGCATGTCGGTGTGGGACCAGGCGAAACAATCGAGTTGGATCAAAGGAAGTCCACCAATCTCCTCCTTAGTCCTTCGTCCAGCTTAGAACCGATCTTGAGATATTTACCGCACTCCCCTTCAATCAGAGGTACGTCATCCACATATTCGACCTCCGGTTCTTCGGCATGCCGAGTTGGAGTTTCTCCATGTTGTTGTGGTTGATTTCTGGCCTTCAGAGTGATTTCGTAGCATGAGCGGGAATTCACTTCATCTCCTTTGATCATCTTTATGCCCCAGGATGTAGGGAATTTGATTATTTGGTGAAGGGTTGTGGGGACGGCCCTCATGTCATGAATCCAGGTCGCCCTAGGATCATGTTGTACGAAGACACACAATCGATGATGAGGAACCTAGTCGGCATATTGATCCCCTCAGCGTGGACAGGGAGAGTCACTTTTCTGATTGTCTGCTTGACTTCTCCGTGTGAGAGTATGATCATCCAGCCCTAACTCTCGATAGGTAGCTTGGAAGATGATGTTGCCGGAGCTCCCATTATCCACCAGAATCCTTTTTACCAGACAATTCGCAACGGTGAGTGATACGACCAGAGCGTCATGGTAAGGGGCCAACACTTTTTCCTGTTCTTCGAGAGTAAAACTGATTTCATCCACATCCGGGGGTCGATGCTCCGCATGGGTTGCCCCCGAGCCACGCTCGACGTCTCTTGCACTTCTCTCTATGGTTTTATGATTTATACCATCTATGTTCGAGCCGCAAGATATGACATGAATCATTATGTTTTATTCTGAGCAGGTTGATGGGGATCTCGCTGCTGTTTCCACTTCTTCGAATATCGATAGCGGGCTTATGGCCCTGGCCTCAGAGTCGGGTGCTTCTAGATTCTGCGTAGGCCGGATCTCGTCTCCGTAGTGATGCTTCCAGTTGATATCTTGGTCATGTGGGACATCGGGTTGCCTCTGAGGCTCGTCTTGCTCGTCCGCCGCCACCATCACGTAGATGAGTCGATCCCCGCTTTAGGGTTTTGTTTCGCCTTATATAGTCGCTCCTTTGTCAGTTGTAGTAAGAAGAATTCCTCCATATTCGGAAATATGGAAGGTTCTCTTTATCGGAAGTTTTTGATTTTTTGGAGGGAGGAATAGTTCCCGAGGGTAGTTCCTGGAGTAGTTCCGGAGTTCCTTTCATTGAGGACCCGGGGTACTTTGTAAACGGAGACCCGGAGGCCTGGGTCCTGCCTGAAGCCTGGAGGAAAGTGATACCGGAGTATTTTTCCTCAACTGACGGAATACGGTCTCTGCAAACAAAAAACTTCAGATTCCTACGAACTTCAAGTTCCTAT
This sequence comes from Raphanus sativus, assembly GCF_000801105.2. Classification (NCBI taxonomy): domain Eukaryota; kingdom Viridiplantae; phylum Streptophyta; class Magnoliopsida; order Brassicales; family Brassicaceae; genus Raphanus; species Raphanus sativus. The sequence continues at coordinate 13,561,961 of NC_079512.1, read as the reverse complement.
GAATTCTGGGCTCAAATGTAAAAAACTCCGAGTTATTACAAAACGAACTTCTGAGTTCTCGAAGGACCTCCGGGTTCCTAAATTTGAACTTCCTGGTTCCTCAAAATGAACATCCGAGTTCCCGAATCTGAACTTCCGAGTTCCTATGACGAACTTCCGAGTTCTCAAAGGACCTTTGGGTTCCTAAATTTGAACTTCCAGGTTCCTCAAAATGAACTTCCGAGTTCCCGAATCTGAACTTCCGAGTTCCTATAATGAACTTCCGAGTCCTCAAAGGACCTCCGGGTTCCTAAATTTGAACTCCAGAGTTCTCAACAAACCTCCGGGTTCTCAAACGAACTTCCAAATTCTCAAAATATCTGGGTTACTATGAAGCCTATGAATTCCTACAACGATGTCCAGATCAAAAGTACTATCCAACATCATGTCTCTCCTCCAACCATTCCTTCATGAGCTCTGTTTGGGAAAAATATCCAGACATAAGTTTTCTCCAGCTTCCGGATAGGCCCTCGACTTTCGGACCCTTGTTCAAGAAGAAAACCAGGGACCAACCCCTGCCATAGGTCCGACCCCCTTGATCGGATCGACCCTTGAAGCAAAATAGAAGTTTTCCGCCTAAGGGGAAACTTCCATTTTTCTGATTATGGAAGAGTGCTATTACATGAAGCCGATATCTACAACTATAAAAGGGGAGCCCAAACCCTAGAATAAGGGATCGACATTTCGAGACTTAGAGTTTAGGCGACAAAGACTAGGGTTTATACACCAACACATTGTAGTCCCGAATCAATACTCAATAACATCTTCTAGTTTACGATTTCTTGTCTCATATACAATCTCTCTAGTGTTCCGTAGTACTTAATCGACCCATCACAAAAATACCATAACAGTTTGGCGCTAGAAGAATGGGAGTAATCCAACTACGTGACAATGGCACTAGAGGACGATACTAACCAAGCAGAGATGACCCCGAGGGAGATCGAACTCCTCAACCGGCTCGAGATCCTTCAAAATCAGGTTACTGATCTTCACAAAGCTCGGGAAACCACACCCGGAGGTCATGAACTTCTTCTAGGAGTTCAAACCCTAAAAGACCAACTTGGAGAACACTCCAAGCAGCTGCAGCAGAGCACCGAGAAGCTAGACGCCATAGAAGCGGAGAATCTTGTCCTCCGACAAGAAAACCAGACCCTCGTGTTGGGGAAAAATATACATGCATAAGTTTTCTCCAGCTTTCGGATAGGCCCTCTACTTCCGGACCCTTGCTCAAGAAGAAACCAGGGACCAACCCCTGCCATAGGTCCGACCCCCTTCATCGGACCGACCCTTGAAGCAAAATAGAAGTTTTCCGCCTAAGGGGAAACTTCCATTTTTCCGATTATGGAAGAGTTCTATTACTTGAAGCCGAGATCTACAACTACAAAAGGGAGCCCAAACCCTAGAATAAGTGATCGACGTTTCTAGTCTAGGAGATTAGAGTTTAGGCGACAGACACTAGGTTTTATACATCAACAGGTTGTAGTCCCGAATCATAAATTTAATAACATCTTCTAGTTTATGATCTCTTGTCTCATATATCAAATCTTCTAGTGTTCCGTAGTACTTAAACGACCCTACACAAAAATACCATAACAGTTTGGCGCTAGAAGGAGGAGAGTAATCCAACTACGTGACGATGGCACTAGAGGACGATACTAACCAAGCAGAGATGACCCCGAGGGAGATCGAACTCCTCAACCGGCTCGAGATCCTTCAAAGTCAGGTTACTGATCTTCACAAAGCTCGGGAGACCACACCCGGAGGTCATGAACTTGTTCTAGAAGTTCAAACCCTAAAATACCAACTTGGAAACACTCCAAGCAACTGCAGCAGAGCGCCGAGAAGCTAGACGCCATAGAAGCGGAGAATCTTGTCCTCCGACAAGAAAACCATACCCTCGGTGAAACCAGCAACAAGCGAAAGCGGTTCCGAACTAGGGTTCGACCCATGGCTTCACTCAACACTCCACGCGACGGTGAAAGAGCGCTTAACCGACCCGTCTGGTGTAGCCTGGGTATGGCTTATGCTCCTGGATCACTTGAAGGTAATGGAAGTGGATGTTCTAGGAGGCTATTAGCACTCTGTTGAACTGTGGTCGGCTCTCTACAGCTATGGTTTGTCTGCAAAGATGGATAGCTACTCAAAGACACAGGATTACCCTGTATTGTCTAAGATGGTTTCAGAAGGAATTCCTTCCCTTAAGTGAGATCAATGTTCCTTTAGCTGAACAGAGAAAGCTTGAGACAAAGGCAAGCAAAGTTGTTGTAAAAGTTCTTAGGTTCAAAGTTGAAGTTTCTCACAGCTGCGTGAAAGTATTAAAAGAAGTCGCCAACTAACCTAATCATAAACCGAGTTGGTTTACTCTCTCTCTAATCCTAATCCCAATTAAAATTGGTTTACTAATCCTAACTGTCTTTGGTTTGAAATAAATGAAAACCAAACAAAACCAAATCTATTACATTGTAATTAAATTAAACCAACATGCTGGTTTATCTTGAACTTTTCCTCCTGAACCAACCCCCACGTTTTTGACCAAGTCTTGGAGACTCTTCTCTTGCATTCTCAGCCTAGCTCTAGTGACTGGTCCATCCCACACATTGGTTGGTTCCTTTGGTTTCTCTTTCTGGCTCAAGTTCACTTCAGTATCACCAGCTTCACATCTCTCTTCTAAAGTAGTCTCTTCAATCAGCTCCTCATCCTCAGACTCACTCAGCTTCTCTTCTATGTCTCTGCTCATGGCTACACCATCCCCTCCTCCTTTAAAAGGATTTAACGTCAAATCCAAATCATCTGCAACAAAAGGGATCAAGTCAGAAACATTGAAAGTAGAACTTATTGTGTACTTACCTTCTAGATCAATCTGGTAGGCATTGTTGTTGATTCTTTTCAACACTTTGAAAGGTCCATCTGTCCTTGGCAGTAGCTTTGATCTCCTCCCAGCAGGAAACCTATCTTTTCTCATGTGGATCCAAACAAGATCACCTGGTTCCAGCACCAACTCTTTTCTGCCCTTGTTCTTTTGCCACTCTGATATACCATGGATTTCACCCATTTTCTACCATAGTATACTAGTATTTTATTATATAACTAATGTGTTTTCTAGCCTGTTAGGTATGTTTTTAGGTTCAGGAGCGTTTCATGATAAAGTGATGTTTTTAGAGCATTTTGGAGTACAAGAGATAATACACCCGAGTTGACCATTCAAGACCAAGTCGGAAGTCAACATTGTGATAAGAATCGATTGATAAGAATCGATTGATACTCATCCAGAGTTGTCGATCGATGTAGCTGAGAAGATCCGCGCACTAGAAGATTATAATCGATCGATACACAACTAGTGTTGTCGATCGATATCGAGGACGAAATGGTTTAGCCGACTACTTCACCAAGACTTCACCAAATTACGAGATTGCCCCTGACGAGTTTTTAACCTAATGGAAATGCTTAAATATTCCTGCTAAGTGTTTTTGACGGCAAGCAAGCTTTTGACAAGTCTAAGAAGCACAAGTCTTGAGAGGCAAAGCAGATAGTGTTAGAGAGAGACTAGAGAGTTTATATGTTTGAGAGATTGGAGAGATTTGTGAACTCCATTTGTTTTCTACTCCTTATCTATGCAATTCTTTTATCAATCTATTATTATGAATTGCTTAGCTATGTCTGAGTAGTCTACTTGTTAGATCTAGGGTTTAAATATGTTTGTGGGATTAGCCCCAAACTATAATTGCTAAGTTGTGATATTCATCAAATAGATTGCACCCTAAGCTTGTTCTAGAGTAGCTAACTAGAGCATAGATCACTAGGATCTTTGATATCTTGAATTATCTGTTTGAACTAGTGTCTCCTTGGAGAAGAGCTAACCACCCTCCTTGAGATCTAGTGTTCATTATCGGCTCGCGCCTAGGAATATCTAGAAGCCGCCAATCGATGTCCCGACAGGTGAATCGATAGCCGAGCGAAAGGTGTATTGCTCGATATCTCTAAAAGATATCGATCGACTCTTTTTCTGTGTCAACATACGACAGTTGAGGCCAAAGATCTAGATTGTTTAACCAGTGAGACATCAGTGAGAGTTAAGCGGCTGAGTTATATAGTATCATGCAAGCAACTTGTTAAGCATTTATAGATATTATAATCTCCATTCCTGAATAAAAGCCCTAAGTCTAGCACTCTTCATTATCATTTAAACAACCATCATATTGTTAGTTAGAGCAACTACCTTACTCATTTTAGGAATTGTTATTTACATTTCATCATTAAAACCAACTTCACCTAGGATTGATTAATTGATTAGATTTAATTGGTTCCCTAGCTTCTCGTGATTCGATCCCTAAGTACTGCAGCTGAACCTCTTATTTGAGAGAGTAAGCTCTACAGGGTAATTTGAGCACTATCAAATTTGACGCCGTTGCCGGGGAGCTTTGATCGCCATTAGATTTAATTTTATTAATCTTAGGTTTCTCTTTTTACCCCCTTTCTGATTATAATTTTTCTTGTCTTTTCAGGTACATGCCCAGCAGTACCAGAAGCAATAAGGGAAATCAAATACTATTCTCAGAAGATCCTGCACACTTGGAACGTTCAATCCGCAAAGACCTACGCTCGACATCGATCGACAGAACGAAAGTACCGTCGACTGATATTCACGTTCAACCATCGACCGACACTAAGACAGCACCGTCGACCGATACCGTTCGCCGATCCACATCGTTCGACACTACCCACCGTACGTCGATCGATACTAACCCGCAAGGCATGGTTGCGATTGTTATTCTCACGCAGGGCGAGAATGGAAACATGTATGACCAATATGGTCATCTACGTAATACAACAGGTCAGAAGCTAGATGCACAGGGAAACATAATCCCTGAGCCTGAAGCTGAGGCTACAGGAGAAGCTCAAACACGATCGTTGGCAGACTACAATCATCCTGATGAGTACTACACCAACAGATCTGCTATTCGACTTCCGGAGATTCAGAAGCCGAACTTCGAGCTCAAGCCTCAGTACTACTCTCTCGTGTCACAGATACCTTACTCTGGGTTATCACACAAGCATCCTATGGACCATCTAGAGAGGTTCGAGGATCTTATAGCTGCTATTCGTATGGATAGAGTCCCTGAGGACTACTTACTCTGCAAGCTCTTCAATTATTCACTGATTGGAGAAGCTTCACAATGGCTCAAGCAGCTACCTACAGGATCACTGACATCCTGGGCCGACATCAAAAACGTCTTCCGGCGTAATTTCTTTGATGAGGCACGTGCTGAAGACTTAAGAAGCAAAATCGCCACTTTCGTGCAAAATCCTGGTGAGACTTTTAAAGACGCGTGGATAAGATTTAAGTTCTTCCAGCGAAACTGTCCACACCATGGATTCAATGAAGTACAGCTGCTAAGCACTTTCTACAGAGGTATCACCTTGAGGTATCAGATGGCTCTTGATACTGCTAGCGAGGGGAACTTCAAAACCAGGAATCCAATAGAGGATGTGAGACTTATTGAGAACCACCTAGCCAACAGCAGCAGCACCAAGAACACTGACTCTGACAAGAAGAAATTGGTTGCAGCCATCGGGGAGAACCAGATGAATAAAGTCAGAGCCAAGATAGATGCTTTACATGCATTTCTGGGGCAACCAGTCTGCTCAGCTGAAGAAGAAGAGGCTAGAGAAGATGATACAGAGGAAGATGTGAACTACATTGGAGGTACTGGATTTCAGAAATATGGAAACCAGAGTGGAAATATAAACTTTTTTGGCAATGGTCAGAAGAGTAACTACAACCAAAGTTCACAGTATCAGAAACCCTTCACCAACACCAGGAACTGCGGCAACTCAGCTTATCAAAACCCACCACCACCCACCCAGGAGAGTAAGTTTGATGCCATGATTGATATAGTTCTTCAAGGACAGCAGAAGCTTACAGTAGATTTCAATGGAAAGATTGACTTTGTCTTCAACAATCTGAAGACAAGGATAGACACCATTTGTACTCAAGTTAGGAAGCTTGAGACCCAAATTGTCCAAACTGAAGACTCTATCAGGAGAATTGGAACCTCTAAGGAAGTATGAGAAGGAAGCATGAAACACCACGTGAATGCCATTATAGATGATGATTTCTGGCAAGTGATGAAGCATGAGAAGCTACAAGAAGGAGACTTTGAAGTGGAAAGTTCACTAAGTTTCGGAGGATCACAATGGTGTCGATCGACACCAACTAGTCCACATCGATCGACACCAACGATCTCATTTCCAGATACGACTGCAGATTGCAACGCGGTTAGGATCTTGACACATGCTGAATTCACGGCTTCGCATCCTCATCCACCCACCCCTACCTACCCTTTTCTCCACCTATCGATCGACATGCACCTCTCACATACCGAGTGCAACTACCATCGATTGACAGCAACCGAATCAATGCACTGCGACCAACACCGAAACCACAAGCTAACCCTGCAGAAACTACTAGTAACCCTTCAGACACTACACCAACATCAGAGGGAACTGAAGGAAGAAGGTTAAGGAGTAGGAATGAGAAAACTCCTAAGAACCTTAAGAGGGAAGCTAATGAGAAGGAGATTGATGGTTTCACTAAGAGAGTTAACAGAATCCCACTAGAGAAACCCTTTGAGGAGGTCTACTTCACAAGTAGATTGTGGATGTTCTTCAGAGAAACAAGGGAGACTGAAAATGACATTAGGAGAAGGTTTGACAATGTCAGAGAAGATATGAGGAAAAAGATTACTTTGAAGAAGAAGAGCGATCCTAGGAAGTTTGCAATACCCTGTGTAGTACAAGGGATTTAGTTTCCTCATGCATTATGTGACACTGGTTCATCAGTCAGCATTTTACCAAAGGTTATGGCAGACCATCTGGGTCTGAAAGTAGAGCCTTCACCAAAGATCTTCACATTTGTGGACTACACTCAGAAAAATTATGGAGGCTTGATCAGAGACCTGGAAGTGCAGATTGGTAATGCCATTGTCCCTGTGGATTTTCATGTCCTAGACATCAAGTTAAATTGGAACTCTTCCCTCTTACTTGGAAGAGCATTTATGGCTACAGTAGAAGTTATATGTGACATGAACACCAACAGGATGTGCTTGAGTATGATAGATCAAGATATCCACTACGACCCTGTCAAACTTGGCAAACCACCAGCCAAAACCGTGAAGAAGATGATCTTGGTATCATTGCAGTTTGTCATTGTGAAGTAGAGTATGAGACAGAGTACTCGGGAGCGATCAACAACATCTCTACATCGTCGATCGACACCAGCGAGTTAGAAGAGATCGACACCAACCATGGACCATCCATCGCCAGATGCACACCAGATGATAAACTCGACTTACCAGATCATTGCTACCCAAATTTCCCCATCCCACCCAACATAAAAGAAGATGATTACTCAGTAAGAAGTTGGGCAGATAGCGGATTTCATGAAAGTTTTGCAGTAGATATAGCCAGATCTTCCCACTGTGGAAACCACATTGAAGAATATGATGAAGATTATTGGGAAGAAAGAGCTTGGGAAAACTACATGGAGAATGATAGATTTGCAAATCGTTTCCCCAAAATCGATCGACATCCACCGTCCACCATTGATCGATTATCTACTTCATCCAGCAAAACGACATCGTCCATCGATCGACATCGACAGCATCACATCGATCGATATTAACCCAGACGACTTAAAGGACAAAATCAGAATTTCACCGATTAGGACAACATATGGGTATATAAGGTTGTCAACACCAGCCACGAAATTTCAAACTTCAACAACTTTTACCCAGCATCTTCCAGCAACTAGCAACATAACCATGGAGGACTGCAACACCATGAAAAATCGATCCAACCCTGCAGCTAGACGATCACCATCGATCACCACCATCACTGCACCATCGATCGATGCCCTTACCAGAGCTCAATCTCGATTTCATGATCCATATGATATCAGGAATGTTTCACTAACACCTGATGAATTTGGTATTTTCAGGGACACAGATGACTTTGCAAGAGCATCCTGGAGAGAGCATCTCTTTTTCACAGAGGTTTCTTACGCCTTCCAGAACATACACGCTCTTACCATGCATACAAACCACCACGAGTACCCTACAGCAGAGAGGAGATAGATGATATGGCAGTGCTATGAATGGAGATTGAGAGAATTAGAACCATGCTTGAGAAGGAAGCTACGCCACAAGTATCGATCGACACAGCACCTGCACCATCGATCGACATCGGCAAGACTACATCCAAGGACCAACAAGAATGTTCATCACCTAAGAGAGATGAATGGGAGATTGCTTACGTCAATACACGAATTGGAGACGTCTACAACCCTCTCAACAACAATGTCGAATGGTTAAGCAAGAGGATTGATCTTCTACAGAAAGAGTTGGCAACAATTCGCAAGAAAGGTCAGGTTCAGAATGCTACTATTCCGTCGATCAAAACAACATCTTCACCATCGATCGACACAAGGTTCGCAGCAATGGAGGATAGGATGAGATCATACGAGGAAAGGCACGATCATTTCAGTTCACCTATCATGCGATACCTGGATACACTGTCACAACAGCTGAACGAGTTGCAACAAGACATTGGCATAGTTCAAGATCGTCTTGGTCTTCGTGACAGAAACGCGACATCGATCGACAGGCCTAGACCCATATTGATCGACATCGAGCCACAACCAGCAAAAAGAGCATGCACAGCAGCAGAAGTTGATCAGATCAAACATGAGCTATACGAAGCTATAAATGCTATGGAGGAGAGACTCAACGGGAGAAGTGATGACATTGACGACACTGTCAACGAACGAGTAAACAGCCTATGCAGAGCTACTCGACAGCTGAAGAACAAGATACGTGCTATACAGTACCAAGGACAACCTTCAGAATCGATCGACACGGTTAACACTGGATCGACCGACAAAATGCCCAGCGAAACGACCGACGCACATGTTGTCGCATCGATCGACACCAATTCCTTGGCAGACCGAGATCAACAGACTCATGCCCAGCATGAAACATTACAACATGAAGAACTGTCCGAGCATTCAACATTTGATTTCTATCAACATCAGTTCGACATGGAAGATTTAGACAGAAGGTTACAAGTCATCAAAGCCGATTTAGAAAATATACATCAAGGATTGACAAGATCAGATGATGCCACAAGAAGTTTCACTGCTACTGAGTCCAAAGATGAGGGAGACGTTTGCCCACCAGCAAACAACTGCTCCCACCACAACTGAGTCACACACCCACCAAAGTCAAGCTAAATGACTATAACAAAGAGCTGAGTGGGAGGCAACCCACTATTAGGTTTTCTTTTATTTTCTTTTAAAGTCATTTTTACATTTTTACATTTATTTTTTCGCATTTATTTTTTGCAGTTTTTAAAGATCCAAGTAGAATGATGATTCCGTCGACAGACACATACCATTCACATCGCTCGACACCACACGACCATTACTAACGATCGACGTACATCTCTACGTATCGATCGACACCATGTCGGTCAGGTTTAGTCGTTCGATCTTGTTACATTCAGTTCTTATGATTTATTTATTCACTTCACTCCGGCTGTGTTACACTGGGACAGTGTAATTTAAGTCTGGGGGGAGTTTACTAATATGTGTTTTTATTTTGGTTTTTATTTAAAATATTTTTCAAAATTATTTTTCACATAAGTATTAAATGGGAACATTGATATAGATTTATATTTGATTGTCTAACCACTCTTTAGCACCATTCTAGATTTACTGATTGCAGATAGTACTAAAGATGCTAAAGTGGATCAACATGTCACCTATATACACTAGCTGGGATTGTTTGAAGGAACCAAAGCTGACCTCCAACACTAATACTGACTTTATTTTCTTGTCTTGGGGCTTGGAAATCACTGGATCGGAATCCTCTTACAAGTCTGGAAGGTAAAAATTCTGTGTGTTTCTGGTGCCCTTCCTTCTCTCTCTTCGGTATCTCAAAGATCTAAGTTTTATGTTATAAAAGATTGAAATGATTTCTTGAGAGGCAGAGGGGTAGGAGTGTCTCCTGTGAGCCCAATATTCTAAATCTCAGGGATGATCACACATTGTGGAAACGAGGGATAGGTAAATTACCTGCGACCCCAGTATTCGCTACATTTTGTCAAAAATGTATGAGTTACAAATGCAAATTTAAAAGAGATAGACTAGATGAACTTTGTGGCATCGAAACCTGTTGAAATTGAAACTAATAAGAGATTTAGAGAAGAGAGATGAGGGGAGAAAGGGATCAGAGAAGACTACATGTGTGTTCAGATACTTGTCTGAGTTGAATCCATGTGTACTTTGATCGATACTCCCAAGGTAAAGCCTGCACTTTTATTTTATGTTAAGAAATGAGGTCAGTAGAGGGGAATGTCAGATAAGATTTGCTAAGTTGTGGACTAGATGAATTTGGTTGCTAAGCTAGGATAAGGCATAAAGAACTTCTGTGATTAGGATGTTTAGATATGAATTGCAAACCCATAGAGTGATGACTTCAATATTTTGAATCTTTGAGTTCCTACTGTTTTCAAACCTTTTCCAAAGACTACTGGTTTTTGCCTGAGGACAAGCAAAGGAGTAAGTCTGGGGGAGTTGATTTACCATGGATTTCACGCATTTTCTACCATGGTATACTAGTATTTTATTATATAATTAATGTGTTTTCTAGCCTATTAGGTATGTTTTCAAGTTCAGGAGCGTTTCATGATAAAGTGATGTTTTTGGAGCATTTTGGAGTACAAGAGATAATACACCCGAGTGACCATTCAAGACCAAGTCGGAAGTCAACATTGTGATAAGAATTGATCGATACTCATCCAGAGTTGTCGATCGATGTAGCTGAGAAGATCCGCGTACTAGAAGATTATAATTGATCGATACACAACTAGTGTTGTCGATCGTTATCGAGGACAAAATGGTTTAGCCGACTACTTCACCAACACTTCACCAAATTACGAGATTGCCCCTGACGAGTTTTTAACTTAATGGAAATGCTTAAATATTCCTGCTTAGTGTTTTTGACAGCAAGCAAGCTTTTGACAAGTCTAAGAAGCACAAGTCTTGAGAGGCAAAGCAGAGAGTGTGAGAGAGAGACTATAGAGTTTTATATTTTTTGAGAGATTGGAGAGATTTGTGAACTCCATTTTTTTTCTACTCCTTATCTATGCAATTATTTTATCTATCTATTATTATGAATTGCTTAGCTATGTCTGAGTAGTCTACTTGTTTGATCTAGGGTTTAAATAGGTTTTTGGGATTAGCCCCAAACTATAATTGCTAAGTTGAGATATTCATCAAATAGATTGCACCCTAAGCTTGTTCTAGAGTAGCTAACTAGAGCACATATCACTAGGATCTTTGATATCTTGAATTATCTGTTTTAACTAGTGTCTCCTTCGAGAAGATCTAACCGCCCTCCTTGAGATCTAGTGTTCATTATCGGCTCGCGCCTAGGCATATCTAGAAACCGTCGATCGATATCCCGACAGGTGAATCGATCGCCGAGTGAAAGGTGTATCGTTCGATATCCCTAAAGGATATCGATCGACTCTTTTTCTGTGTCAACATAAGACAGTTGAGTCCAGAGATCTAGATTATTTAACCATTGAGACATCACTGAGAGTTAAGCGGCTGAGTTCTATAGTATCATGCAAGGAACTTGTTAAGCATTTATATATATTATAATCTTCATTCCTGAATAAAAGCCCTAAGTCTAGCACTCTTCATTATCATTTAAACAACCATCATATTGTTAGTTAGAGCAACTACCTTGCTCATTTTAGGAATTGTTATTTACATTTCATCATTAAAACCAACTTCACCTAGGATTGATTAGTTGATTAGATTTAATTGGTTCCCTAGCTCCTCGTGATTTGATCCCTAAGTACTACAACTGAACCTCTTATTTGAGAGAGTAAGCTCTACAGGGTAATTTGAGCACAATCACACTCATACATCTTTGTCCTCTCCTATATGTTCTTCCTGACCTACGCATGTAAAGACTTGACAAAATCGGCCTTTTGCTTGCCATCAAGGTTAGTTTGTTCTTTCAAAGGTAAAGCAAACAAATCAAGAGGAGACAATGGATTGAATCCATAAACAACTCGAAAAGGGGTGAGCTTGGTAGCTGAATGCATTGCCCTATTGTATGCAAACTCTACATGAGGTAAACAATCTTCCCCAAGTCCTAATGTTACTCTTAATGATGGCACGCAGAAGAGTAGACAAGGTCCTATTGACTGTTTCAGTTTGTCCATCAGTTTGGGGATGACAAGTAGTTGAAAACAATAGCTTAGTTCTCAACTTTCCCCACAGAGTTTTCCAAAAATAGCTAAGGAACTTAGAATCCCTATCAGAAACTATAGTCCTAGGCATGCCATGCAATCTAACAACCTCTCTAAAGAAAAGATCAGCTACTAGAGATGCATCATCAGTCTTATGGAAAGGTATAAAGTGTGCCATTTTAGAAAACCTGTCAACAACCACAAAGATACTATCTCTACCTTTCCTGGTTCTAGGCAATCCTAAAACAAAGTCCATAGAGATCTCAACCCATGGTTCAGTAGGGATATGAAGAGGTGTGTACAAACCCGTAGGTTTGACCTTTAGACTTGGCCTGCTTGCACACGACACACCTAGCACACACCCTCTCCACTTCTTTCTTCACGCTCGGCCAGTAGAAGTGTTCTTGTAAGGTTGAGAGTGTCTTGGCGACCCCAAAGTGGCCCATCAACCCTCCTCCATGAGCTTCCCTGACATACAACTCTCTTAAAGAACCACAAGGAACACACATGCGGTTATCATAGAAAAGAAATCCTTTCACTTGATAAAATTTACCACTAGCATGTTTCTCAGACATCCTAAAGACCTCTTGAAACTCAGGATCATTAGCATAGCAAGATTTGATATGTTCAAAACCTAAGAGTTTAGTTTCCATTGAAGACAACAAAACATACCTCCTGGAGAGTGCATCAGCAACTACATTCTCCTTACCTTGCTTGTAGTGGATGACATAAGGAAATGTCTCAATGAACTCCACCCACCTAGCATGCCTCTTGTTCAGCTTCTGTTGCCCTTTAAGATGCTTAAGAGATTCATGATCTGTATGAATCACAAACTCTTTTGGTCACAAGTAGTGTTGCCATACTTGCAAGGCTCTCACCAAGGCATACATCTCCTTGTCATAGGTTGGATAGTTCAAGGTGGCACCTCCTAGCTTCTCACTGAAATAAGCTATAGGCCTCTTTTCCTGCATCAACACAACTCATATCCCAATACCAGATGCATCACATTCAATCTCAAAAGTTTTAGAAAATTCAGGGAGTACAAGTAAAGGAGAACTTGTTAACTTCTCTTTCACCATATGGAATGCATCTTCTTGGGCTTGCCCCCAAGTGAAACCTACACTCTTTTTGATTACTTCAGTGAGTGGGGCAGCAACTGTACTGAAGTCTCTCACAAACCTCCTATAGAAGCCAGCAAGTCCATGAAAACTCATGACCTCTCCAATGGTCTTAGGAGTCAGCCACTCCTTGATAGCCTTCACCTTCTCCTCATCAACCTGTATGCCCTGTGATGTCACAACAAAACCTAGGAAAACAAGGTTATCTGTTCCAAAAGAACACTTCTTATAGTTAGCATACATGTTTTCTTTCCTAAGAACATCTAGAACTTGTTTCAAATGATTAACATGCTCTTTCATGGTCTTACTATAGATCAATATATCATCAAAATAAACTACTACAAATCGCCCAATCAAAGCTCTCAAGACATTATTCATTAACCTCATAAAAGTATTAGGTGCATTAGTAAGACCAAAAGGCATCACAAGCCATTCATACAATCCTAGCTTAGTTTTAAAGGCAGTTTTCCACTTGTTGGGGAAAAATATCCAGGCATAAGTTTTCTCCAGCTTCCGGATAGGTCCTCGAATTCCGGACCCTTGCCCAAGAAGAAACCAGGGACAGACCCCTGCCTTAGGTCTGACTCCCTTGATCGGACCGACCCTTGAAGCAAAATAGAAGTTTTCCGCCTAAGGAGAAACTTCCATTTTTCCGGTTATGGAAGAGTTCTATTACTTGAAGCCGACATATACAATTACAAAAGGGGAGCCCAAACCCTAGAATAAGGGATTGACTATTCTAGACTAAGAGATTAGGGTTTAGGTGGCTAGAACAAAGGTCTATACACCAAATCGTTGTAGTCCCCATACGCATAACTCAATAAAACATCTCTTCTAGTCCAATCTCTTGATTTCATACAAATTCTCTAGTGTTCCGTAGTGTTAAAACGATCCTACACAAAAATACCCTACCAGTTTGGCGCTAGAAGGAGGGGAGTGATCCAACTACGTGACAATGGCACTAGAGGACGATACTAACCAAGCAGAGATGACCCCGAGGGAGATCGAGCTCCTCAACAAGCTCGAGTTTCTTCAAATTCAGGTTACCGATCTTCACAAAGATCGGGAGACCACACACGGAGGTCCTGAACTTCTCCTCGAAGTTCAAACCCTAAAAGACCAAGTTGGAGAATACTCCAAGCAACTACAACAGAGCGCCGAGAAGCTAGACGCCATAGAAGCGGAAAATCTTGTCCTCCGACAAGAAAACCATACCCACAGTGAAACTAGCAACAAGCGAAAGAGGTTCCGAACTAGGGTTCGACCCATTTCTTCGCTCAACACTCCAAGCGATGGTGAAGAAGCACCTCATCGACCTGTCTCCGCCGACAACGAACCCGAAGGCCGAGAAACTGAAAACGATGGGACCCGAGTGCAAGTGGATAGCGATTCCAATACGGAGGACGAAGACTACTCACCCGATGATCCCGGGATCTCATATCCGGCTCTAGCAGCCTACTTAGAAAGGGTGGTCTCCGAAAGGTTTGGCACCATTCAATCTATGGTAGAAAGGCTCCCAGGGGTAGCTCCTCCTATTCGAAGGAGTAATCAGAGGTCCTACTCCGATACACCTTTCGTGGAAGAGATTGTTTCGGTGGAGATGCCACGAAAGTTCTCTTTCCCGAGCATAAAGATGTATGAAGGTACTGGGGATCTTGACAATCATATCGCCCAGTACAAACAACGCATGCTAGCAGTAGAAATCCCCCGGGATGCACGGTGTTGCGCCCAAATATGACCCTCTAGCTAGTAATAAACAACAAGAAATGATAACGGGCCGCGATAGGCCCATCATGGATTAAATCCTCAGAAGCAGCTATGACAGAGCCGGAGGACCCGGTCAAAGAGGTAGCTCGTGGACAAATAAATAGGCGCAGGACCCGGTCAAAGGGGAGCTGTTACAAATCCCTCAAATCACGGAGAAGATCTCGGGAACCAGTTGGTAGCGACCAAAAGGGGCCTGAGGCTATTTAAAGAATACATCAAAAAATGATCAGAGGATCCACAATTCAACTTCTTACGCATAAGCTCTCAAAATACTTTACTTTCTTTGTAATCATCAAAAACATCTATTGTAAACAGTTCTTTACAAAAATCATCAATAAAATCATCATTCATTCTATAAGTTCTTACGGGATTCAGCCCACGTTATCTTTTCCTAACCTTTTCCTAAACTTTAACCTGACCTTAAAATCAGGAGGGTGAGTTTAATCCCTCACAATTGGCGCCGTTTGTGGGGAAGAAACAATGGAATCCCTTACTCCAACTTAAGGATGAATCTAGTCGATCAGACAAATCCATCAAACCACTGAATAGTGTCACGATGAACAGTATCTCGATGAACAGTACTCGGATGAACAGTATCTCGATGAACAGTATCTCGATGAACAGTATCCCGATGAACAGTATCCCGATGAACAGTACTCGGATGAACAGTACTGGGAGAACAGTATTTCGATGAACAGTATCTCGATGAACAGTATCTCGATGAACAGTGCTGGAGCAGCCAACACGAGAACCTCCAGTGAGATCGATCCAGGGCTCCCAGCCCTTGTTACCCCTCAGCATCAATCTGCTCCGAACCAAACGGAGGCTCAGCACTCTGAGATCCGTTGCATGATGATGCGTTGGTAGATAAAGCTCAGGAAAGCGAGCTTACCATGCAACAGCTAGCCGCTCGGCAGCAACGATTCGATCACTAGATCTCTAATCGCAACAACCCAACCACCGCAACGTAAGGGCTCGGGAGTTACCTTCCGAGATCAAATAACCGACCCCTCGTTCCCTCGAGGACGTCTAGATTTTTCCCTTGATAACACTGGTTCGGGAGAACAGGCACCTACTTTCCAAACGCCTCACACTAGGACAACTCCTGTGTTTAGCCCGCCTCTCACCAGTGCTATGGGAAGTAACCTAGCATCAACCAGCTCTGTACCAGAGCAGATTACTGGTCAGAGCACTCGCTTACCTCCTCCACCACCTATTCTTAGGTCAGGAGAAGGACTATCCAATCCGTCCGGGGGCAGAACGTCAGCTTCAGTGTTTCAGGCCAGAAACCTAAACACGAATCCGGATGAACATCAAAGGACGGATGCTGATCCTATAACTCGCCCCACTAACTTAACTCGTCAAAATAACACAATGGCCAGTGAGCAAATCAGCCCACCTGGCACTTGGGAAAATGATCGAACACGATTCCATCAGGGGCATGTTCGACAGGTACCTATGATGACCTGATTGTCCTTCCTCTAGAGGGACCTGAGGCTATTCGCAGATATATGGAACGAACTCACGCAGCTCTCCAATAATTGGGAGCTCAAGTCCACAAGGCAACGAGCTCAGCTCCCGAAATCGAGAGCTTGATCGAAGAGACCTGTGAAACTCCATTCACTGACAGAATTGCCAACTCTTACATAAGAGACACCCGAAAAATTAGGATCCCCGAATACGACGGGACCTCAGACCTAAAGGCTTACCTGAGAGCCTTCCGGTTAGCTATCGTGAAAGCTCACTTTATGAAAGAAGAATGCGAAGCAGGTTACTGCAGGACATTCACCGAAAATCTAGTCGGAACAGCCCTCGAATGGTTCTCTGGTCTCGAACCAAATTCGATAGATAGCTTCGACAAGTTAAGCAACGCTTTCATGAAGCAATACTCGACTCATATCCTGAAGCAAACATCCGAGGCTGACCTCTGGAAAAATAGATAGGGAGTGGGAGACTCACTACGAGCCTACATCGAAAAATGCAGAGCAGTGAGAACTAAGCTCTCAAACTCCAACGACCAGGTCGCCATCGAGGCTCTCAGAAGAGGTCTCTGGTATAAATCGGGACTTTGGTCGGAGCTAACGCTCAATCCTCCCCCAACTATCGACGATGCTCTTCATAAAGCGTCTAGATACGTCACCTTGGAAGAGGAAACAGCTGCACTGGATAAACTCCACAAGAAACCCCAGAATCCCCCGAAAGGTGAAGCCTCAGAAACAAAAGAACCTAATAAAAAAGGGAACTCTCGAAACAATCAGACCTAGGGAGGACATTCCTATGCAATCGAGGAAGATAAGGAAGAAAAAACTATCGCCGCAGCAAACAAAACCCCCTGGTCAAAAGGATATGATGAGAACAAACACTGCTCTTATCACGATCGGAAAGGGCACTCAATTGAGGAATGTTGGGACCTCCAACGACAACTGGCAGCTAAATTCACAGCCGGAGAAATAAAGGGCGTGGACCTCAAAAAACCACAACCCTACCAGAAAAGAGGTCCCAGAGACACCTCACCAAAACGAGAAAGGTCTCCGGAAAAAGAGACCGATTCACCACCCCCAGCTCCTGAGAAAAGGGTCGACATGATCCTTGGGAAGCTCCCCAAAGGGAAAAGCCTACAAATCGAGGCCCTCCTGAGCACACTTTTACCTCAGTCGAGCCCCGGTTCGAGGGTAGACTACATCCTCGGAGGATCCGATATGTTTCGAGACTCTGTTAATTCTATTAAAACTCATGTACGGAAGGCTGTGTCTAACACTCAAACTAAGCCTTCTAACCCCGAGTCTAACACTAAGATTTCCTTTTGGGAAAGTGAGATGTCAAACCTTGACAGATCTCACGACGATGCCCTGATCGTCACCCTGAACATCGCAGGGTACAAAGTACCCAAGCTCATGGTAGACACCGGGAGCTCCGTCGACCTCATTTTCTACAGCGCCCTGAAGGGGATAGAAATAGACGAGTACGAAATCGTCGACCAGAAGGCTAGTCTCATAGGCTTTTCCGGAGAAACAGCTACCTCATTGGGAACTATCAAACTCCCAATTATAGCAGGCGGAATCATGAAAATGACGAACTTCGTAGTCATCGACAGACCCTCCCTCGTTCCATGCGATCCTAGGAAGACCTTGGATCCACAAGATGAAAGCAGTAGCTTCAACTTACCACCAATGTGTGAAGTTCCCGACACCTGAAGGGATAGCTACCGTGCACGGTATCCAAAAGATCTCCAGGATCAGTTACCTGGGAGGATTCGAAATTCTTAAAGAATCGCCCCAATAGCAATTACAGATCCAGGAGGTTCGTGAGATGCAACAGAATATTTGAGGTCCTCCTAAAATCCTCACCGAGCAAGTTAGTATCGACGACTCAGATCCTGAAAAACAAGTGAGTATCGGATCTGAGCTACCTCTCGAGACTAAGAAGGAGCTAATTGACTTTCTAAAAAAACATTGTCGGAACCTTTGCATGGACCACTACTGACATGAAGGGTATAAACGCCGACGTCACTACTCACAAGCTTAATGTAGACCCCACTTTCAAACCGATAAAACAAAAGCGTCGCAAGCTAGGCCTAGAAAAGGCACAAGCTGTTAACGACGAGGTCGACCGACTTACGAAAGCTGGGTCCATTCGAGAGGTACATTACCCCGACTGGCTAGCTAATCCAGTAGTAGTAAAAAAGAAGAACGGGAAATGGAGAATCTGCGTAGATTTCACCGACCTAAATTCAGCTTCCCGGGACCTCACATCGATCGTTTGGTCGAGGCCACTGCTGGCCACCAGCTCATGTCCTTCATGGATGCCTTTTTAGGGTACAATCAAATCATGATGGATCCCGACGATCAAGAGAAAACCGCATTCATAACTGAACGAAGGACCTATTGCTATAAGGTCATGCCATTCGGGTTAAAGAACGCAAGAGCTACCTATCAAAGGCTAGTGAATAAAATGTTCGCTGGCCAGCTCGGGAAAACCATGGAGGTCTATATTGACGATACACTAGTCAAATCCTCAGTTGGAGAAAATCACATTTCCCACCTAAGGGAACGCTTCGATATCCTCAACAAATACGATATGAAGCTCAACCCTGCCAAGTGCACCTTCGGGGTACCTTCAGGCGAGTTTCTCGACTACCTCGTAACCGAAAGAGGCATCGAAGCCAACCCGAAACAGATAGCTACCTTTCTGGAAATGCCGTCACCTAAGACAACCAGAGAGGTACAGAGATTGACTGGACAAATCGCAGCATTAAATCGATTCATATCCAGGTCCACGATAAGTGCCTCCCATTCTACAAACTTCTAAAAAATAATAAGAAGTTCTTATGAGACGAGAAGTGCGAGGAAGCCTTCAAGCAATTGAAAGCTTACCTCTCCGAACCTCCCATCTTGGCCAAACAAGTAATGGGAGAACCACTGTATCTGTACATCGTTGTGTCAACCGCTGCAGTTAGTGGTGTGCTGGTACGAGAAGAGCAAAACGAGCAAAGAACTGTCTATTATACAGCAAGAGTCTGATAGACGCCGAAACTAGATACTCTACTATGAAAAAACTAGCTCTAGATGTCGTAACAGCTGCCAGAAAATTGCGACCTTATTTCCAATCGCACTCAATCGTCGTAATGACTTCACAACCATTGCGAACAATTTTGCACAGCCCTAGCCAATCAGGACGATTAGCTAAATGGGCAATAGAACTCAGTGAATACGATATCGAGTATAGACCTCGAGCAGCAGCAAAAGCTCAGGTCCTTGCCGATTTCATAATCGAGCTAGCTTCCGAACAACTAGACTTGGAAACGGAAGCTCCGAAGTGGAGTCTGTACGTTGACGGAGCCTCGTCAAGACAAGGTTCCGGCATCGGTCTAAGGCTGACCTCCTCAGCTGGAGAAACCATCGAACAATCCTACCGGCTCGGATTCAGGGCTTCTAATAACGAGGCTGAATACGAAGCATTAATTGCAGTATTAGAACTCCCCCTAAGCCTCGGAATTCCAGAGCTGAACGCTTATAATGATTCACAGCTAGTAGCTAGCCAGTTCCACGGCGAGTATGAAACAAGGGACGAAAGAATGGGGGCATACCTCGAAGTTGTTTGGAACCTCACTAAGCAGTTCAACAGATTTGAACTAACAAGTATCCCATGAGGAGAGAACTCCTCAGCAGACGCGTTGGCTGCTCTAGCGTTAACATCAGACCCCCTCATAAAACGGATCATACCCGTAGAGGGAATCGAAAAACCAAGTATCGACATAGCTACCAAAGCTGAGATCGATATCAAGCCGAAAGAGCAAACGGAAGGTAGCTACCCCCAGACGGTAGCGACCCAAGTTCTCACAACGTACTGATTCCCGAAAACCAGAATTCGTAGCTTTAAAAAGCATACCTCCGGGGGCAAGATCCAGACCTCGGATTCACCTGTCTGCGCAGCTAGGACCAGGAGTCGCTCTACTTTTGAAAGCGCATCCGAAGAAACGACCCAGACTCCAGAGAAAAACACCAGAACTAGAGATATTCCTCAGAATTCAGACTCCTTTGAGCCTAATCCGACCAATATCTCCGGGGGCAATATGACATCAGGTCAAGACACTCAGGGACCTGAACAAGAACCGCCTTCATCTCTTCATGACAAAATCATTGGGAGAGAGGATTGGAGAATACCAATCATGCAGTACATTTTGTAGGGTAAGATCCCCCCAATAAGTGGGAGGCCCGAAAACTCAAAGCATTAAGCGCAAGATACTGCATAATCGAGTCAGCCCTCCATAAACGAAGCATTTCCGGACCTTACCTAAAATGCGTCCATGGCCTCGATGCTATCAATCTTATGAAAGAAATGCACGCATGCTCCTGAGGAAACCACTCTGGGGGCAGAGCTCTAGCTATCCGAATCAAAAGACAGGGCTATTTCTGGCCCACCATTATCGCTGACTGCGAGGTTTACTCCTCTTCATGTGATAAATGCCAAAGGCATGCACCGATTATACATCAGCCTGCGGAAAAATTATCCTCAATATCCGCTCCGTACCCGTTCATGAGGTGGTCCATGGACATCGTAGGACCACTCATAACGTCAGGAAGAGGAAGGCAGAAGCTACGCTTCCTCTTGGTCTTGACAGACTACTTTACGAAGTGGATAGAAGCTGAAGCTTTCCAACAGATAACTAGATTCGAAGTCGAAGGATTTGTGTGGAAAGACATTGTATGCCGCCACGGCGTCCCGTATGAGATCGTAACCGACAATGGAGGACAGTTCATTTCTCGCGACTTCAAAGCATTTTGCGACAAGTGGAATATCCGCCTTACCTTCTCAACACCTCGACGACCTCAAGGTAACGGTCAGGCGGAGGCTGCTAATAAGTCAATATTAGCAAACCTCAAGAAACGCCTCAGAACCAACAAGAAAACCTGGTCTGGAAAGATACCTGAAATACTTTGGGCATGACGAACCACCCCGAGAAAGGCTACAGAGGAAACCTCTTTCCCTTTAGCCTACGAAATGGAAGCTGTTGTTCCGGCGGAAACCTCCACTGGGAGCCTCCGTCGAGAGCTCTGTACGTCTGATACCGAAGCTAACGACCAGCTCTTATCAGACTGCTTCGATTTAATCGAGGAACGACGAGACCGAGTTTTGCTTCGGATTCAAAACTATCAGCACACAATGGCCCGACATTACGATTCCAAAGTCAGGCCCCAATAATTCGTTGTAGGTGACCTAGTACTTAGGAAAGTTTTCGAAGGAACCAAGGAACCAGATGCTGGGAAACTAGGGACCAATTGGGAAGGTCCTTACCGGATTATCCACGTGGTACGACCTGGCGTCTATAAGCTCCTAAAGTTACGAACCGAGGTACCTGAAATCAGATCGTGGAATGCCACAAATCTGAAGAAATACTATCATTAGGTACTTAAATTCCTCGAATTACGTTAGGCTTGACCCCTTGACTGGGTACGTAGGCAATTGTGTTATGAGTGTAACCCCAATCTCATTTTAACAATCTTTCCACGATGGCGAAAGGGGGCATATGTTTGAGAACATATAGACCAAACAGCGATTGTATGATTATTGTGATACCATGTATCCTATTATCAATAAAGCAATTATCTTCGATACCTTGACTTTTTAACAAATTCAGGTCTCTACGAACCTGAACCTAAGGTCTTAAAATCCTTCGAACAAATTCAGGTCTCAATGAACCTGAACCTAAGGTCTTAAAACCCTTCGAACAAATTCAGGTTTCAATGAACCTGAACCTAAGGTCTTAAAATCCTTCGAACAAATTCAGGTCTCAATGAACCTGAACCAAAGGTCTTAAAACCCTTCAAACAAATTCAGGTCTCAATGAACCTGAGCCTAAGGTCTTAAAAACCTTCAAACAAATTCAGGTCTCCGTGAACCTGAACCTAAGGTCTTAAAAACCTTCAAACAAATTCAGGTCTCCGTCAACCTGAACCTAGAGTCTTAAAATCCTCAGTAATCTCGAAGGTCTTAAAATCCTTCCAACAAACTCAGGTCTCCACGAACCTGGACCTAAGGTCTTAAAATCCGTAGTAACCTTGAAGGTCTTAAAATCCTTCAGGCGAAATAAAATTTCGACAAACCTAAATCTAAGGTCTTAAAAATTCTTAGAAACCACTAAAGGTCTTAAAATCCTTATCAAATCCCAAAAGGTCTTAAAATCCTTATCAAATCTCAAAAGGTCTTAAAATCCTTATCAAATCTCAAAAGGTCTTAAAATCCTTATCAAATCTCAAAAGGTCTTAAAATCCTAAGCAAACTTCAATGGGTCTTAAAATCCCACAAACGAATTCAGGTTCCCATGAACCCCCTCCTAAGGTCTTCAGGGTAGCTCAGGTTCCTAAAAACCCGGAGCTAATCTCAATATTTCAGGAACTCCTTCTAAGAATCCTCGTAATCGAATACACTCGAAATCTTCGAGATCTGATAAGTCATTGGAAATTGTATCTAATAATCACGATACATGTCCTAACCGAAACTTCCACTTGACAAAAGTTAATCTCATCCAAGAAACGATCAAACCAAGTCAAATGACTTAATACGAAAATCAAAACAGAAATTTGAATAAAAGGGTTTAAAATCCTCCCCAGGCTAACGAGGGTTCAGAAGACCCTAAAACAAGTCAAGGTTTAAAAGCCTCCTCAGACTATAAGTCTGAAACGTAAACAAAGCCCATTGGGCAAAAGTCATGAAAAGCAACATTATAATTCAAAAAGAGCCGCAGCTCTTAGACATCATTATCACGGGAGCTCATCCCGACATCCTTGTCTTCCTCAACTGGATCACTTTCTTTGGCTGGATCTCCCTCATCTGTCTCCTTGTCATCGCCCATATGGGACGTCTCGACTGGAGCTGAATCAGGGTCCACCAAACCTAAGTTAGAACCATACTCTCCGGAAAAGGATATATTAAACATGTTAATCTCGAAAGTACCTGAACTCTCTGAGAATTGAGGAATGGGAAGCTTGCTGGCCGAGAAATCGGATACTTGCGCCTTTTCATACGCAATCGTAGCCATCAGATTAAGCAAAGGAAATCTTCAATAAAGATAACTGTTTCTCGAGATCTCAACAAAAAGATTGATGCTCGGCGGCTAGGTCTAGCTTCCGAGATAAGGAATCTTATCTCGAAAGCTGGGGGCAACTGTTGGGCCCAAATATGACCCTCTACCTAGTAATAAAAAACAAGAAATGATAACGGGCCGCGATAGGCCCATCATGGATTAAATCCTCAGAAGCAGCTAAGACAGAGCCGGAGGCTGTGAGCTGAAGATGTTCATTAGAGAGGTCGAGAAAAAGAGGCAGCCCGTGGACAAATAATTAGGCACATGACCCGGTCAAAGAGGTAACTCGTGGACAAATAAATTTGCGCAGGACCCAGTCAAAGGGGAGCTGTTACAAATCCCTCAAATCACGGAGAAGATCTCGGGAACCAGTTGGTAGCGACCAAAAGGAGCTTGAGGCTATTTAAAGAATACATCAAACAATGATTAGAGGATCCACAATTCAACTTCTTACGCAGAAGCTCTCAAAATATTTTACTTTCTTTGTAATCATCAAAAACATCTATTGTAAACAGTTCTTTACAAAAATCATCAATAAAATCATCATTCATTCTATAAGTTCTTACGGGATTCAGCCCACGTTATTTTTCCCTAACCTTTTCCTGAACTTTAACCTGACCTTAAAATCAGGAGGTGAGTTTAATCCCTCACACACGGGAAGCTACCATGTGCAAGGGATTCAGATCAACCTTGACCGGCCCTGCTGTCTAGTGGTACATCATTCTTCCTACCAAGTCCATCAAGTCTTTTGCAGTCCTTAGCCATAAGTTCGTAGAGCAATTTGCTAGTAATCGCAATCTATGTTGGGGTCAAAATCGGTCAAGACGAAATCGATGTCCGAAAATCTCGGAAAAACATGAAAAATGTAATAGCAACCTCGAGAGACTAATTGTTAATCGAGAAACCTTAAGAAAAAATTAAATTCGAGATTCATCGTCTCGAAATCAACTGCTAGAAACATTTTCTACACAAGGAAAAAACCTACGGAAAACTAAAAACGCAAACGCGCCGAAGGAACCGAGCAGCCAACACCAGACGTGGCCGTGGCCGCCGGGCGGCTAGCCCCGTGCTGGCCGTGGCCGCCGGCGGCTAGCGCCCGTGGTGGCCGTGGCCGCCGGGCGGCTAGCCCCGTGCTGGCCGTGGCCGCCGGCGGCTAGCGCCCGTGCTGGCCGTGGCCGCCGGGCGGCTAGCCCCGTGCTGGCCGTGGCCGCCGGCGGCTAGCGCCCGTGCTGGCCGTGGCCGCCGGGCGGCTAGCCCCGTGCTGGCCGTGGCCGCCGGCGGCTAGCGCCCGTGCTGGCCGTGGTCGCCGGGTGGCTAGCCCCGTGCTCGCTCGGGTCGTCGGACGGCTAGTCTTCGTGCATAAGTTCCAAGCCTCCGGGTCGCCAGAAATCCGTATTTCACGACTTTCCGAGTCCTTATAAATAAAACTCCTTTTTCTGCTCCGGGATTTCTGAAAACCCCTAAGACGTCAACGGATAGGAAGACTTCGTACAAAACGGTGATGGTTATCGTACAACACCATTCACCTCAGCAATGGATCGAAGATCTTCCGAAAGACTCGACATCCAAGTAGGAGCATCCTTTCAGAGAAATCGTAGAAAAACAGCGGAAGCCCGGAATACGGCCCGAAAGGGACCAACTCCGATCGGACGACCAGTTTACGATTTTCTAAAGGGATAGGTGCGACGGTTTACAATTATCTTCGCATGACAAGATAAATGATAAACTTCCGAAAAGATAAATGTCAACTTTCCAAAAAGATAAATGTCAACTTTCCCGATAAACACGAAAGCCGACGAAAATGGAAAAAGTCCAGCCCACGGCAGACTCAGCCCACCAAGGATAGACCGTCATATGGGAGTATATAAGCAATGCTAGGAGCAGAGGAAGGGGGATCCGAAATCAGAAGAAAGAAACTACTCCAGAGCAATTTAGAACTTAGGCGCTTATTTCCTTTTTTAGCGAGCTGCGACTCAACTAGGTTAGATCTAGGTTCTAAGACTAGCGACAATCGACAGCTCTCGTGGCCGAGATCTCGACCTGTTGTCCAAACGTTCTCCGCAGATTCGGAAATAAGATTCTTTCTTTTTGCTCTATTCATTTTACGCATTTATTCTCGAATTAGACTTGTTTTAACTTTGTCGTGCGTGGCCCAGCAGATAGCCGGGATCCTCGGGGAAAACTAGGTCAACTTAGTTTTCCTACGTTTTAACTTAACTAAAATCGACAGTGCGAATTTCGGTTCCCACAGTTTGGCGCTAGAAGGAGGGGCATTCACGGCTTTATCTTTCTCGCAAACTACGCACGCCCAGTTAAGCATGTCTGTTGACGCGGAAAAAGACAAGCAAACACACGACGGACCAGCCGTCGATGTCAACGCTGAGAAAACTCCTGCTGGAAACGTATCAACGGTCACTGCCGAGGCAAACACCGCGATGCTGGACCAGATGAAGGAACTGTTCGCCACCGCCCAGAAACGGTCAGAAGAACAGGAGAAACTAATGACTTCACTCGCTAAACAGGTCGATACCTTAACAGCGAAAAGCAAACTCCCGCGCGGATCCACCAAGGTGAGGCGTGTCAGGAGGCTTGACTTCGGAACTCCCGGAGATCAAGAAAAAGATGCTACCAGAAAATCCTCGGAACTCATCCCCGATGATACCACTCCGACGGGACAGAAGAAAACGACGGACAACCTTCCACCCCCCATAAGGGACAACGAAGGAGACGACGTCGAAAGAATCAATCTGGATGTCAGCGATCAGTCGGATCCGTCCGACGAAGACGCCGACGTCCACCACAGAAGGACCCGAAGTCAGTCAGCTCGACTAGCGGCAGCCTTCGAAAAACCCATGACAGAAGAGGAAGAAGACCTCTACTGGTCAGAGCAAGAAAGGTTGGCTGAGGATCAGACTCGGGCCTATCGCCGCCAGCGTAGACAGAAGAGCGTGAACGGCGCCAACGAGATTCACGATCTCCGCGAGTACATCGCCAAAACTGCAGCCGAGGTGAAAGCGGTAAAATCACAGATTCACCACGCAACCAGTACTGCCCCCGAGATCGACCTGCTCCTCGAGGAGTCGAGAAAAACCCCGTTCACCTCTTCGAATCACGGAGGCACGAGTCTCGGATCCTGGGAAAATAAAGCTTCCCACCTACGATGGAACCACAGACCCAAAGGCACATCTGCAGTCTTTCCAGATTGCAATGGCAAGGTCTAAACTTCCGGAGCGGGAAAAGGATGTCGGCTGCTGTCTCCTATTCGTCGAGAACCTCAGAGGTGCTGCACTCGAGTGGTTCTCACACTTGAAAAGAAACTCCATCGGAAGTTTCCGCCAGCTTGCTTCGGCTTTTCTGAAGCAATTCTCCATGTTCATGGACAGGGAAACTTCCGACGTAGACCTTTGGAGTCTAATTCAAAAAGAAGACGAACCGCTCCGCGACTACATAAAGAGGTTCAAACTCGTGATGTCCAGGGTAACAGGCCTCAGCGATAGAGTCGCCATCGACGCCCTGAGGAAGAACCTCTGGTACAAGTCAAAATTCCGAAAGTGGATCTCTCTGGAAAGGCCACGCACCATCCAGGACACTCTTCACAAAGCAACGGATTTCATCATCATGGAAGAAGAGATGAAAATCCTAGCGCAAAAGCATGGACCGCCAAAAGCGTCTGGCAAGAAGAGAACCTCTCGTAACGACAAGTACGTCCATCACGAGGGGGAAGACGTCCAAGGCGAACATAACTACGCCGTTAATTCCGAACAAGGAAAGACCAACGGAAACACCTGGACGCGGAACTCGTACAAGGACAATTCCAGCTGCGAGTTCCATCAGACGAGAGGTCACTCCACCGCCAACTGCAAAGTCCTCGGCGCTAGGCTCATTATGAAACTGCTTGACGGCAAACTAGCAACGGTCAAGAGCGTGAAAGACCTGATCCTAGATTCTGACCGTCCGCCGAAGACCGACGGAGCCAATCATGAGAATAACGCTCCTGGGACTCAATCGGGCGAAAAACGCGAACGGAGACAAGACGGCGAAGGAAACAACAACAACCGCCAAAGGGTCAATATGATCATCGGAGGATCGCACTTTTTCCAGGACTCTGTCTCGTCAATAAAAGCCTACGGGCGGAGGGCTGAAACAGGCCCCGGATGGTCTCCAGAAGATGACGTTCCCAATCATGCAATCATCTTCGAAGAACAGGATACGGCCGGACTCGATAAACCCCACTACGATCCTCTGGTCATCGACTTGGTGATTCAGGATCTCGAAGTCGGCCGCATCCTCATCGACACGGGAGCACGGTCAACATCATGTTCCGCGACACTCTGCAGAGGATGAACATACCCCTGGAGAAGTTATTCCAGAGCCAAGACCACTAACTGGATTCTCGGGCGTCACATCCATGACCCTCGGAAGAATCAGACTCCCGGTCATGGCGAAAGAAGTCACGAAGATCGTCGAATTCGCGGTAGTGGATAACCCGGCTATCTATAACGCCATAATGGGAACTCCTTGGATAAATGCCATGAAGGCAGTCCCGTCCACTTACCATCTCGGCGTCAAATTTCCAACACCAACTGGAACAGCGGTAATCTGGGGAAGCCAAAAACAGTCGCGACTTTGCTTCCTAGCCGAACATAAACTTCGCAGCAATCGGAACGCCCCAGTAGCTAACCCGAAGCGAACCAAGAAGAACCTGAGTACCTCCGAGAACTCAGCAAAAAGCAACTCGGATTTGTCCGAACAGGCCACAACTCAGGATACTGGAAAAATCCTTGAGTCCGTCGCCGAAAAAACGGATGATCCAACTCCCGACGCGACCGCCGACTTAGCTGAAACAGTCAAGGCGCCAGAAATCGTGGAGTAATAACAACCGTGATAGAAGCAGAACTACGAGATGGCTTGATCCTCGCAAGAGGTACGTAGGCAGCTCGTCGCAACCCGACGAGTTCAGCTATCCCCCTCGCCAAAAGGGGGGGGAGATGGGGACGGATATCCTTGTACTCCCGCAAAAACACTTTTCGCATGTAGTCTACATTATAAATGATAAATCCTTTTGATTCAAATGCTTACTCAACGCATAAACATCAAGGAAAACGAAAATCATATCTTTAAGGAACGCGAGACGTCGTTAGTTCCCAAAAGGTCTCGATTCTCCATTTTCCTCCAAACAGTCCATCCGCGACTCTAAAAACTCCACTAAACAGTCCATCCGCGACTCTAAAATCCGTTTCCGTCGATTGGCCCCGACGGAAAAATACAGAAACGTTTCACTCAATCAAATTCGTAGTCCGGCTTCTAACGAAGTCCTTTTGCATCCGACAAGGATATCATAGCGCGCTATACAAAAAATCCAAATTTTGGTTAGCTCTTCGTAAAGGAAGTAGCTCGACTCGTACCCAAACGAATCGTATAAGCCGATAAGCACTTCGCAGATTCTAGAACGGTACGAGTCAGGTCAAAATCGCAAACAAGCAAAACGAAAGCCGATTTGTCATCGCACAGCTTCAGTCCGAAAGTAGACCTAGGTCTTGCCCTAAACCCGGCCTTGCTGGTATCTAAGACATCTCATAGGCATAAGTATCCAGAATACGAGATCCCAAAATTTGCCTCTTATCGCTTACAAACCTAACGTTCGCTACGAAGTGACCTACGGACCTAGCGACAAAAAAAAAGAGATTGAATGCGAAGTGACTACGCGTATTCAAACCCTCTACACTTGACGAAAGTATAAATCAAAACGCATAGTTCATAAAAGGCATTTATAACAGGGATTCGAAAGCCACCAACGGCCGATCCCGAAAAACATAAAGTCACGCGACCTCCTAGGGGTCGCGACACATACATACAAACGGCCACACTTGGCCTATCATAAATTATAATCAAATGCATAGCAGTCGGTTAGAGATATTCCGAACGAAGAGTCGGGCTGGTCGACCTCCTCAACCCCGTCGCCTGCGTTTGAACCCTCGCCTACATCCGCCGTATCCTCCGAGACTTGGATAGGATTCCACAGTTCTCGAATTCTCCCTTCAATCGGAGGAACAAAGGATTCGGCGCTGGCACATATCCTCATCGAGCCATCCATCGTGGCAAGTTCGCCGGAAAGAGAGAAGTCCTCACGCTGCATCTTGCTGAGGGTACCGACCGAACCACGGCACTCGCGAAAATCACCTACAAAGTCCTGAGCCTCTTTGTATGCTTCGAACTCAGTAGAAAAAATTTCGGCCCTTCGGTTCATCTCGGCGGCAGCTCTTCTCCGTCCGCTCCTTTCCGCACGAGCGAGGGCTCGAGCCTGGACCTTGGCTTGCCGCCGATTTTGCTCCTCCACCTCCAACCGATACTTAGCAAATTCCCTTTCCGTTTCCTCCGCTTTGAAACGGGCCAGCCGGGCAGTGCGGAAACTCCCATCGATCGATGCATTCCACACTCTCACGGCCTGAAAAGAAGCCGAGGTCAAATAAAAAGAAAAGAGGAGTTACTCAAGTTTCAAAAACAAACCTCGTTGACCAAGCGAGCACCCTCTGCAGTCACCTTGTCCCTCTCCTCGTTGTCCAAAGACTCGTTACGGGAAAACGCCGGAGGGAGTTCGTCAAAGAAGTCACCCGGGGGAGGAACATCCCGATTCTCTGAGGTAAAGCCAGGATCATATCTCGGCGTCGCGCCATCTCCCGACGAGGTCCCAAAAGCGATCCCTTTATCTTTGCGAGGTCTCCGCCTCTGCCTTAAAGGGGAAAAAACGTAGGACCTATCGTTGACGCAGGGACGTGTACCACCTCGTGATCGGTGAAGCGCGACCGCCCCTCGAATCCGGTCGAGAGTAAAGGAATTCCAGGAACAAGGCCTCGACCTAAAAAGATCCCTCCTGACCGAAAGATCGGAAGGAACATGCGCGAGACACCTATTCTCTAAAAAAAAAAAACGCACGTTCAGTACTCGCCTTTCGAATTCTAAAAGAGGGATTGCGATAATCTTACCTCGCTGGTACAACCAGTCCGTCGGGAATAGGTGGAGAAAGCCTTCCTCAACAGACTCTCCGTCTATCCTCACAAAAAAGAAACGATCAACATAATCCTTGGCGTGCGAGGTGACTCCATTGATTACCGAAAAGTTGGTCCTCGCCTTCATGGAGTAAACTCCATTGATGCTCGTCGCCTTGGAGTTCCATAACCCTTCGAAATCGGCAGGGCTAAGGTCTATCCCTAACTCGTAACTCAGAATCACAACGCCGAGCCAGCTCTCTAAAGCTGACACGTTCAGCTGGCTGATTGCGATTCCAAAACGGTCAAGAGCCTGAACAATGACCCCAGGGATTGGGAACCACAGTCGGCATTGCGTCAAGAACGCCTCGTAACAAGTAAAGTAACCTTCCGGAGGATGCTCCGAACTCTCATTCCCGCGGGGAATGCGAAACACGACTCCCTCCGGAACCCATAAAACTCTCGAAGAGTTTCGAGATACTCGGGGGATACTTCGCTCGGTGAGTCAATTTCTCCACGCGCCCTCAGAGGTCGCCGGGGAATCGGGATCACGGGAAGGGGAGCATCAGTGCCAAAGACGGCGTCGCAGTACGCGCTCCTGTTGATCTCTGAAACCTCGGGCTTCGGATTCTCTTCCTCAGCGTGAAAACTATCCGAGGACGAGTGAGACTGCCTCCTCGAGGTTTTTGATCTTAAAGTCATTCTTTTCTTGAAAGCAGAGAGAGAATTTGCAAGAGAGAGATTAACTTGAGAATCTTGGGTGAAGTAAGAATGGTAAAGAATTCACAAGTCTTTATAGGCAAAGGTTTTACTATTTACCCCGACCTTCGGCACGATTTCATCTCCATACTTTCCTCATGAACCATACCGCAAGCTAGGACCTACGGCTCCTAACTAGCTGGGGGGCTAACTGTTGGGGTCAAAATCGGTCAAGACGAAATCGATGTCCGAAAATCTCGGAAAAACATGAAAAATGTTAAAGCAACCTCGAGAGACTAATTGTTAATCGAGAAACCTTAAGAAAAAATTAAGTTCGAGATTCATCGTCTCGAAATCAACTGCTAGAAACATTTTCTACACAAGGAAAAAACCTACGGAAAACTAAAAACGCAAACGCGCCGAAGGAACCGAGCAGCCAACACCAGACGTGGCCGTGGCCGCCGGGCGGCTAGCCCCGTGCTGGCCGTGGCCGCCGGCGGCTAGCGCCCGTGCTGGCCGTGGCCGCCGGGCGGCTAGCCCCGTGCTGGCCGTGGCCGCCGGCGGCTAGCGCCCGTGCTGGCCGTGGCCGCCGGGCGGCTAGCCCCGTGCTGGCCGTGGCCGCCGGCGGCTAGCGCCCGTGCTGGCCGTGGCCGCCGGGCGGTTAGCCCCGTGCTGGCCGTGGCCGCCGGCGGCTAGCGCCCGTGCTGGCCGTGGCCGCCGGGCGGCTAGCCCCGTGCTGGCCGTGGCCGCCGGCGGCTAGCGCCCGTGCTGGCCGTGGTCGCCGGGCGGCTAGCCCCGTGCTCGCTCGGGTCGTCGGACGGCTAGTCTTCGTGCATAAGTTCCAAGCCTCCGGGTCGCCAGAAATCCGTATTTCACGACTTTCCGAGTCCTTATAAATAAAACTCCTTTTTCTGCTCCGGGATTTCTGAAAACCCCTAAGACGTCAACGGATAGGAAGACTTCGTATAAAACGGTGATGGTTATCGTACAACACCATTCACCTCAGCAATGGATCGAAGATCTTCCGAAAGACTCGACATCCAAGTAGGAGCATCCTTTCAGAGAAATCGTAGAAAAACAGCGGAAGCCCGGAATACGGCCCGAAAGGGACCAACTCCGATCGGACGACCAGTTTACGATTTTCTAAAGGGATAGGTGCGACGGTTTACAATTATCTTCGCATGACAAGATAAATGATAAACTTCCGAAAAGATAAATGTCAACTTTCCGAAAAGATAAATGTCAACTTTCCCGATAAACACGAAAGCCGACGAAAATGGAAAAAGTCCAGCCCACGGCAGACTCAGCCCACCAAGGATAGACCGTCATATGGGAGTATATAAGCAATGCTAGGAGCAGAGGAAGGGGGATCCGAAATCAGAAGAAAGAAACTACTCCAGAGCAATTTAGAACTTAGGCGCTTATTTCCTTTTTTAGCGAGCTGCGACTCAACTAGGTTAGATCTAGGTTCTAAGACTAGCGACAATCGACAGCTCTCGTGGCCGAGATCTCGACCTGTTGTCCAAACGTTCTCCGCAGATTCGGAAATAAGATTCTTTCTTTTTGCTCTATTCATTTTACGCATTTATTCTCGAATTAGACTTGTTTTAACTTTGTCGTGCGTGGCCCAGCAGATAGCCGGGATCCTCGGGGAAAACTAGGTCAACTTAGTTTTCCTACGTTTTAACTTAACTAAAATCGACAGTGCGAATTTCGGTTCCCACAATCTAGAGAAGAACTCAGACGACCTCTATGAAATCCTCCAGCATAGGAATGAACACCTTCGCTCCTACATAGCACGCTTCAACCAAGAGAAGGTGGCTATCCCTGAGTGCAACGCTGATACGGCTATTTCAGCCTTCAAGCGGGGTCTCCTCCCGGAGGAAGATCTCTACAAGGAGCTGATCAAATACAAGTGCAGGACTATGGAGGACGTATTGTCTCGTGCTTGGGC
Organism: Raphanus sativus; assembly: GCF_000801105.2. NCBI lineage: Eukaryota > Viridiplantae > Streptophyta > Magnoliopsida > Brassicales > Brassicaceae > Raphanus > Raphanus sativus. The sequence goes on along the minus strand of NC_079512.1, from coordinate 13,528,493 downwards.
TCAAGTAAGGTGGGAAGAAGATGTTGCTAGTAGGGCCAAAGCCTGTCCGAAGTACGATCAGAAGTCCTCAAAAGCCAACTAGGAATGACCGCGATAAGCCCTCTCATCCCAATACCGCGAGGGAGACAAGCAATCCAAGCAGGGTCAGATAATAACATCGACCTTTGCCTGGATCCGAGGGGATGATGGTGTCTACTTGGCCTGATATCTCTCATCTTACGATATCCAAATCGGAACTGATCGGCGTCCTACGAGAAATGGGTTCACAAGTTAAGTGGCCTCCTAAGATGAAGGCTGCAGAGGCTAATCGAAACCCCAAGCGGTGGTGCGAGTTCCATAGTGACCATGGTCACACCACGGAAGATTGAATAGCCTTGAAGATGGAAGTCGCCGATCTCCTCAAGAAAGGCTACCTAAGGGAGTTCCTCTCAGATAAGGCCAAGAACCTTCTAAACAAGGAAGGTCCCGGTCTCCCTACCGAATCAGCTCCCGCATTGCCACCACAACAAGACCGAGTGATCCATGTCATCACAGGCGGATCGGAGGTAAGCGGAATTAGTAGTGCTGCTGCCAAGAGAAGTACTCGCAACGCCAGGAGCGGTCAAGAGGCCGAGGGTCCTATGTGCCTGCTCCTCGGAACAGATGAGATCAGCTTCACTGCAAGGGAGCAGGAGAAGGGCCTTGCTCCTCATCATGACGCCCTTGTCATTTCGCTTACCATAGCAAACTGCTTGGTCAAGCGAATACTAGTGAATAACGGGAGCTCCGGCAACATAATCTTCCATTCGGCCTTCGCCGACCTAGGGTTGGAACCCATGGCCCTAACTAGAAAGGCGACTCCTTTTGTAGGCTTCAGCGGAGAGGTCAAGCAAATCTTAGGAGAGGTCCTTCTCCCCGTGTACGCCGAGGGGATAAACCAGGCCACAAAATTCCTAGTCGTCGACTGCCCTTCATCGTATAATGTGATACTAGGAAGGCCTTGGATCCACGACATGGGAGCCGTACCTTCGACTTTGCATCAGCTGGTCAAGTTCCCAACTCCCTGGGGCATTAAGGCGGTCAAGGGAGATCAGGAGAATGCCAGGTCCTGCTACCAGACTACCTTGAAGGGAAAGACCCAAGTCTTATAGCAATTACAGAAGAAGCTTCCAGCCCCGAATACCGAAGAGCCAGAAGTGGAAGGAATGGATGAGGTTCCACTTGCAGAAGGGAAATTGGGTCGAAACTTAAAGATAGGCTCCAAGCTTCCAGAAGGTCTAAGAAAGAGATTGGTCGACTTCTTGAGATCCAACTCTGATTGCTTCGCCTGGTCCCACGAGGACATGCCTGGAATTGATCCCGACGTCATCATGCAACAACTCAAAGTGGATCCGATGCATCCTCCCGTCAGACATAAGAGGAGGAAGTTCGCTTCTAAAAGGGACGAGATAATCAACGAAGAGGTCAAGAACCTACTAGATGCCGGATTCATACGAGAGGTGCAATACCTGGAATGGTTAGCTAACGTGGTGGTCGTCAGGAAGAAGAACGAAAAGTGGAGAGTCTGTATCGACTTCACGGATCTTAATAAATCTTGTCCTAAAGATCCCTTCCCCTTGCCTTACATCAACAAGCTAGTCGACGCGACTGCTGGTCATCAGCTGATGAGTTTCATGGATGCATTTTCTGGATATAACCAGATCCTAATGCATCCTGACGACCAAGAGAAGACCTCATTCATGACCTCAATGGGCATCTACTGTTACAAGGTCATGCCTTTCGGATTAAAGAATGCAGGCTCGACCTATCAAAAGCTTGTTAACATGATGTTCGCCGATCAGATAGGGCAGACCATGGTGGTCTACATTGATGATATGCTGGTAAAGTCCCTGGACGCTGAGGACCATATCTCGCGCCTTCAACAGGCCTTCACCACTCTCAGGAGATACAACATGAAGCTAAACCCTTCAAAGTGCTCGTTCGGGGTAAGCTCTGGAAAGTTCCTAGGGTATATAGTCACCCATAGGGGCATTGAAGCAAACCCAGAACAGGTGAGAGCAATCCAGGTGATACCTTCCCCTCGCAACGTCAAGGAGGTATAAAGATTGACAGGAAGGATGGCTGCCCTGAGCAGGTTCATCTCCTGGCTGTCCGAAAAGTCGCATGCCTTCTTCGAAACCTTGAAGGACCCAAAGGACTTCCAATGAACCGATAAATGTGAGAAATCCCTATCCGATCTCAAGACCTATCTCACTACTCCACCTCTCCTTTCAAAACCCTTGGAAGGTGAGGTCCTATTGCTCTATGTGGCGGTATCAGAGCACGCAGTCAGTGCGGTCCTGGTAAGAGAGGAAGGAAGGAAGCAGCATCCTATCTACTACGTGAGCATGTCTCTATTAGACGTGGAGACTCGCTATAGTCACCTTGAGAAGCTGGCCCTCGCCTTAGTTAACGCGGCTCGAAAGCTACACCCCTACTTCCAGGCTCATCCAATTGTGGTGGTCACATCTCTCCCATCAAAGCAGTCCTCCACAAGCCGGAAGTGTCTGGACGACTAGCAAAATGGGCTATATAGTTGGGGGAGTACGATGTGATCTTCCGGCCTGCAACAGCCATCAAATCGCAAGTCCTTGCAGATTTTATAGCCGAATTCTCTCCTGCCATGCTTCCATCCCTGGAACAAGAGGTAAAGCTTCGTGATAGTGAAGGGGAGAAAGGCGAATGGACATTATACGTTAATGGGTCTAGTACGTAAGTGGCGCAGGCCTGGGACTAGTCCTAACTTCCCATACGGGGGAATCAGCCTCAAGGGCCGTACGATGCAACTTCAAAGCAACGAACAACGAAGCTGAATACGAAGCTCTAATAGCAGGGCTGACATTCGCCAAACAGATAGGAGTAGAAGACATCCAGGTCTTCAGCGACTCACAACTGATCATAAACCAAGTCCAAGGAGACTACCAGGCGAAAGATCCGAGTATGATCAGGTACCTATCCGTGGCTAAGCGACTACTCGACAGGTTCCGACACTGTAAGCTCATCCAGATCCCTAGGGAGCACAACTCCCAGGCCGACGCTCTAGCTAATCTAGGGTCCGCCCTAGAAACTACAAGTCATATGAGCATCCCACTACAAGTACTCCAATGGCGCGCAACTGAAAAGGAGACGGAGCCTGAAGAAGTATCCGTAGTAGACGAAGGAGAGACCTGGATGACTCCCATCATTAGCTATCTGAGGTAAGACACCTTGTCTGAAGATCGAGACGAAAGTCGGAAGATAAGGCGCCAAGCTGCCATGTACTGCTTTTCCGAGGGAAAACTATACCGAAGATCTTTTTCAGGACCCTATCTACGATGTCTTACCCCTAGAGAAGCCGCCAGGATACTAGAAGAGCTTTACGAGGGAGAGTGTGGTTCCCATTCTAGTGGTCAGAGCTTGGTACTTGTTGGGGTCAAAATCGGTCAAGACGAAATCGATGTCCGAAAGTCTCGGAAAAACATGAAAGATGTTAGAGCAACCTCGAGAGATTAATTGTTAATCGAGAAACCTTGGAAAAATATTAAGTTCGAGATTAATCATCTCGAATCAACGGCTAGAAACGTTTTCTACACGAGGAAAAACCTACGGAAAACTAAAAAGAACGCAAAAAACACGCACAAGCCGAAGGAACCGAGCATCCGACTCCGATCGCGGCCGTGGCCGCCGGGCGGCTAGCCCCGTGCTGGCCGTAGCCGCCGGCGGCTAGCGCCCGTGCTGGCCGTGGCCGCCGGGCGGCTAGCCCGCGTGCTGGCCGTGGCCGCCGGGCGGCTAGCCCCCGTGCTGGCCGTGGCCGCCGGCGGCTAGCGCTCGTGCTGGCCATAGCCGCCGGGCAGCTAGCCCCCGTGCTGGCCGTAGCCGCCGGCGGCTAGCGCCCGTGCCGGCCGTGGTCGCCGGGCGGCTAGCCCTGTGCTAGCTCGGGTCGTCGGGCGGCTAGTCTTCGTGCGTAAGTTCTAGACCCCCGGGTTGCCAGAAATCCGTGTTTTGCGACTTTCCGAGATCCCGCAAACAAAACTCCTTTTCCTGCTCCAAGATTTCGGAGAACCCGTAAGACGTCAACGGACAGAAAGACTTCGTATAAAACGGTGATGGTTATCTTAAAACACCATTCGCCTCAGCAATGGATCGAAGATCTTCCGAAAGACTCGACATCCAAGTAGGAGCATTCTTTCAAAGAAATCGTAGAAAACAACGGAAGTCCGGAAGACGGCCCGAAAGGGACCAAACCCGATCGGACGACCCATTTACGATTTTCTAAAAGATAGATACGACGGTTTACAATTATCTTCACATAACAAGATAAATGTTAAACTTCCGAAAGGATAAATGTCAAATTTCCGAAAGGATAAATGTCAACTTTCCTGATAAACACGAAGGCCGACGAAAATGGAAAAAGCCCAGCTCGCGGCAGACTCAGCCCATCAAGAATAGACCGTCATATGGGAGTATATAAGCAAGGCTAGGAGCAGAGGAAGGGGATCCGAAATCAGAAGAAAAAAACCACTCTAGAGCAACTTAGAACTTAGGCTTTTATTTCCTTTTTAGCGAGCTGCGACTCAACTAGGTTAGATCTAGGTTTTGAGACTAGTGACGATCGACAGCTCTTGCGGCCGAGATCTCGACCTGTTGTTCAAACGCTCTCCGCGAATTCGGAAATAAGATTCTTTCTTTTGCTCTCTTTATTTTACGCATTTATTCCCAAACTAAACTCGTATTAACTTCGTCGTGCGTGGCCCAGCAGATAGCCGGGATCCTCGGGGAAAACTAGGTCAACTTAGTTTTCCTACGTTTAAACTTGACTAAAATCGACAGTGCGAATTTCGGTTCCCACAGTTTGGCGCTAGAAGGAGGGGATACACGGATTTATCTTTCTCGCAACTACGCACGCCCAGTTAAGCATGTCTGCTAACGCGGAAAAAGACAAGCAAACGCACGACGGACCAGCCGCCGATGCCAACGCTGAGAAGACTCCTGCCGGAAACGTATCGACGGTCACTGCCGAGGCAAACACCGCGATGCTGGACCAGGTGAAGGAACTGTTCGCCACCGCCCAGAAACGGTCGGAAGAACAAGAGAAACTAATGGCTTCACTCGCTAAACAGTTCAATACCTTAACAGCGAAAAGCAAACTCCCGCGCGGATCCACCAAGGTGAGGCGTGTCAGGAGGCTCGACTTCGGAACTGCCGGAGACCAAGAAAAAGATGCCCCGAGAAAATCCCCGGAACTCATCCCTGACGATACCACTCCGGCGGGGCAGAAGAAAACGACGGATAACCTCCCACCTCCCGCAAGGGAAAACGAAGGAGACGACGTCGAAAGAATCAATCTGGATATCAGCGATCAATCGGATCCGTCCGACGAAGACGCCGACATCCACCACAGAAGGACCCGAAGTCAGTCAGCTCGACTGGCGGCAGCCTTCGAAAAACCCATGACAGAAGAGGAAGAAGACCTCTACTGGTCAGAGCAAGAGAGGTTGGCTGAAGACCAGACTCGGGCCTATCGCAGCCAACGTAGACAAAGGAGCGCGAACGGCGCCAACGAGATCCATGATTTGCGCGAGTACATCGCAAAAACTGCAGCCGAGGTGAAAGCGGTAAAATCGCAGATTCACCACGCAACCAGCACTGCCCCCGAGATCGACCTGCTCCTCGAGGAATCGAGAAAGACTCCGTTCACCTCTCGAATCACGGACGCACGAGTCTCAGATCCCGGGAAAATAAAGCTTCCCACCTACGACGGAACCACAGATCCGAAGGCACATCTGCAGTCCTTCCAGATTGCGATGGCGAGGTCTAAACTTCCGGAGCGGGAAAAGGACGTCGGCTGCTGTCTCCTATTCGTCGAGAACCTCAGAGGTGCTGCGCTCGAGTGGTTCTCACACTTGAAAAGAAACTCCATCGGAAGTTTCCGCCAGCTTGCTTCAGCTTTTCTGAAGCAATTCTCCATGTTCATGGACAGGGAAACTTCCGACGTAGACCTTTGGAGTCTAATTCAAAAGGAAGATGAACCGCTCCGCGACTACATAAGGAGGTTCAAACTCGTGATGTCCAGGGTAACAGGCCTCAGCGACAGAGTCGCCATCGACGCCCTGAGAAAAAACCTCTGGTACAAATCGAAATTCCGAAAGTGGATTTCTTTGGAGAGGCCACGCACCATCCAGGACACTCTCCACAAGGCGACGGATTTCATCATCATGGAAGAAGAGATGAAAGTCCTAGCGCAAAAGCATGGACCGCAGAAAGCGTCCGGCAAGAAGAAAACCTCTCGTAACGACAAGTACGTCCATCACGAAGGGGAAGACGTCCAAGGCGAACATAACTACGCCGTCAATTCCGAACAAGGAAGGACCGCCGGAAACACTTGGACGCGGAACTCGTACAAGGACAATTCCAGCTGCGAGTTCCATCAGACGAGAGGTCACTCCACCGCCAACTGCAAAGTCCTCGGCGCTAGACTCATTACGAAGCTGCTTGCCGGCGAACTAGCAACGGTCAGGAGCGTGAAAGACCTGCTCCTAGATTCTGACCGTCCGCCGAAGACCGACGGAGCCAATCCCGAGAATAACGCTCCTGGAACTCAATCGGGCGAAAAACGCGGACGGAGACAAGACGGCGAAGGAAACAACAACAACCGCCAAAGGATCAACATGATCATCGGAGGATCGCATTTTTACCAGGACTCCGTTTCGTCGATCAAAGCCTACGGACGGAGGGCCGAAACAAGCCCCGGATGGTGTCCAGAGGACGACGTTCCCAATCACGCAATCATCTTCGAGGAACAGGATACGGCCGGACTCGATAAACCCCACTACGATCCTCTGGTCATCGACTTGGTGATTCAGGATCTCGAAGTCGGCCGCATCCTCATCGACACAGGAAGCACGGTCAACATCATGTTCCGCGACACTCTGCAGAGGATGAACATACCCCTCGGAGAAGTCATCCCAGAACCAAGACCGTTGACTGGATTCTCGGGCGTCACGTCCATGACCCTCGGAAAAATCAGACTCCCGGTCATGGCTAAAGAAGTCACGAAGATCGTCGAATTCGCGGTAGTGGATAACCCGGCTATCTATAACGCCATAATGGGAACTCCTTGGATAAACGCCATGAAGGCAGTCCCGTCCACTTACCATCTCAGCGTCAAGTTTCCAACACCGACTGGAACAGCGGTAATCTGGGGAAGCCAAAAACAGTCGCGACTCTGCTTCCTGGCCGAACATAAATTGCGCAGCAATCGGAACGCCCCAGTAGCTAACCCGAAGCGAACTAAGAAGCATCTGAGTATCTCCGAGAACTCAGCAAAGAACAGCTCGGATTTGTCCGAACAGGCCACAACTCAGGATAGCGGGAAAATCCTCGAGTCCATCGCCGAAAGAACGGATGACCTAACTCCCAACGCGACCACCGACTTAGCTGAAACAGTCAAGGCGCCGGAAATCGTGGAGTAATAGCAACCGCGATAGAAACAGAACTACGAGATGGCTTGATCCTCGCAAGAGGTACGTAGGCAGCTCGTCGCAACCCGACGAGTTCAGCTATCCCCCTCACCAAAAAGGGGGGGGGGGAAGATGGGGACAAACATCCTTGTACTCCCGCAAAAATACTTTTCACATGTACTCTACATTATAAAGTCTTTAATTCAAATGCTTACTCAACGCATAAACATTACGGAAAACGAAAATCATATCTTTGAGGAACGCGAGACGTCGTTAGTTCCCGAAAAGTCTTGATTCTCCATTCTCCTCCAAACAGTCCATCCGCGACTCTAAAAAACTCTATCAAACAGTCTGTCCGCGACTCTAAAGTTCATTTCCGTCGATTGGCCCCGACGGAAAAACATAGAAACGTTTCACTCAATCAAATTCGTAGTCTGGCTTCTAACGAAGTCCTCTTGCATCCGACAAGGATACCATAGCGCGCTATACAAAAAAATCCAAATTTTGGTTAGCTCTTCGTAAAGGAAGTAGCTCGACTCGTATCCAAACGAATCATATAAGCCGATAAGCACTTCGCAGATTCTAAAACGGTACGAGTCAGGTCGAAATCGCAAACAGGCAAAACGAAAGCCGATTTGTCATCGCACAGCTTCAGTCCGAAAGTAGACCTAGGTCTTGCCCTAAACCCGGCCTTGCTGGTATCTAAGACATCTCATAGGCATAAGTATCCAGAATACGAGATTCCAAAATTTGCCTCTTATCGCTTACAAACCTAACGTTCGCTACAAAGTAACCTACGGATCAAGCGACAAAAAAAGAGATTGAATACGAAGTGACTGCACGTATTCAAACCCTCTACACTTGACGAAAGTATAAATCAAAACGCAGAATTCATAAAAGCATTCATAGCAGGGATTCAAAAGCCACCAACGGCCAATCCCGAGAAACACAAAGTCACGCGACCTCCTAAGGGTCGCAACACATACATACAAACAGCCACACTTGGCCTATCACAAATTATAATCGAATGCATAACAATCGGTTAGAGATATTCCAAACGAGGAGTCGGGCTGGTCGACCTCTTCACCCCCGTCGCCTGCATTCAAACCCGCGCCTACATCCGCCGTATCTTCCGAGACTTGGATAGGATTCCACAACTCTCGAATTCTCCCTTCGATCGGAGGAACAAAGGATTCGGCGTTAGCGCATATTCTCATCGAGCCATCCATCGCGGCAAGTTCGCCGGAAAGAGAGAAACCCTCACGCTGCATCTTGTGTAGAGTACCGACCGAACCACGACACTCGCGAAAATCGCCTACAAAGTCCTGAGCCTCTTTGTACGCTTCGAATTCGGTAGAGAAAATTTCGGCCCTTCGGTTCAGCTCGGCGGCAGCTCTTCTCCGCCCGCTCCTTTCCGCACGAACGAGGGCTCGAGCCTGGACCTCGGCTTGCCGGCGTTTTTGCTCCTCCACCTCCAACCGATACTTGGCGAATTCCCTTTCCGTTTCCTCCGCTTTGAAACGGGCCAGCCGGGCAGTACGGAAACTTCCATCGATCGATGCGTTCCACACTCTCACGGCCTGCAAAGAAGTCGAGGTCAAATAAAAAGAAAAGGGGATTTACTCAAGTTTCGAAAACAAACCTCGTTGACCAAGCGAGCACCCTCCGCAGTCACCTTGTCCCTCTCCTCGTTGTCCAAAGACTCGTCACGGGAAAACGCCGGAGGGAGTTCATCAAAGAAGTCACCCGGGGGAGGAACACCCTGATTCTCTGTAGTGAAGTCAGGATCGTATCTCGGCAGCTCACCATTTCCCGACGAGGCCTCGAAAGCAATCCCTTTATCCTTCCGAGATCTCCGCCTCCGCCTTGAAGGGGCAAAAACGTAGGATCCATCATTGACACAGGGCCGCGTACCGCCTCGCGATCGGTGAAGCGCGACCGCCCCTCGAATCCGGTCAAGAGTAAAGGAGTTCCAGGAACAAGGCATTGTCCTAAAAATGTCTCTCTTGGTCGAAAGATCGGAAGGAACATGCGCGAGACACCTGTTCTCTGAACAAAAAAAAAAAAACACACACACGTTCAGTACTCGCTTTTCGGATTCTAAGAAAGGGGATGCGACAATCTTACCTCGTTGGTACAACCAGTCCGTCGGGAATAGGTGGAGAAAGCCTTCCTCGACAGACTCTCCATCTATCCTCACGAAAAAGAAACGGTCAACGTAATCCTTGGCGTGCGAGGTGACTCCATGGATTACCGAAAAATTGGTCCTCGCCTTCATGGAGTATACTCCATTGATGCTCGTCGTCTTGGAGTTCCACAACCCTTCGAAGTCAGCAGGGCTAAGGTCCATCCCTAACTCGTAACTCAAAATCACAACGCCAAGCCAGCTTTCCAAAGCCGGCACGTTCAGCTGGCTGATTACGATTCCGAAACGGTCGAGAGCCTGAACAATGACCCCAGGGATTGGGAACCACAGTCGGCATTGCGTCAGGAACGCCTCGTAGCAAGTAAAGTAACCCTTCGGAGGATGCTCCGAACTCTCATTCCCACGAGGAATGCGAAACATGACTCCCTTCGGAACCTCATAAAACTCTCGAAGAGTTCCGAGATATTCAGGGGATACTTCGCTCGGCGAGTCAGTTTCCTTACGCGCCCTCAGAGGTCGCCGGGGAATCGGGATCACGGGAAGGGGAGCATCAGAACCGAAGACGGCGTCGCAATACGCGCTCCTGTCAATCTCTGGAACCTCGGGTTTCGGAACTTCCTCCTCGGCATGGAAACTATCCGAAGACGAGTGAGACTGCCTCCTCGAGGATTTTGATCTTGAAGTCATTCTTTTCTTAAAGGTAGAGAGAGAATTTGCAAGAGAGAGATTAACTTAAGATTCTTGGGTGAAATAAGAATGGTAAAGAATTCACAAGTCTTTATAGGCAAGGATTTGACTATTCACCCCGACCTTCGACACGATTTCGTCTCCATACTTTCCTCACGAACCATACCGCAAGCTAGGACCTACAAACCCTACGGCTCCTAGCTAGCTGGGGGGCTAACTGTTGGGGTCAAAATCGGTCAAGACGAAATCGATGTCCGAAAGTCTCGGAAAAACATGAAAGATGTTAGAGCAACCTCGAGAGACTAATTGTTAATCGAGAAACCTTGGAAAAATATTAAGTTCGAGATTAATCATCTCGAAATCAACGGCTAGAAACGTTTTCTACACGAGGAAAAACCTACGGAAAACTAAAAAGAACGCAAAAACACGCACAAGCCGAAGGAACCGAGCAGCCGACTCCGGTCGCGGCTGTGGCCGCCGGGCGGCTAGCCCCCGTGCTGGCCGTAGCCGCCGCCGGCTAGCGCCCGTGCTGGCCGTGGCCGCCGGGCGGCTAGCCCCCGTGCTGGCTGTGGCCGCCGGCGACTAGCTCCCGTGCTGGCCGTGGTCGCCGGGCGGCTAGCCCCCGTGCTGGCCGTGGCCGCCGGGCGGCTAGCCCCGTGCTGGCCGTGGCCGCCGGCGGCTAGCGCCCGTGCTGGCCGTGGCCGCCGGGCGGCTAGCCCCCGTGCTGGCCGTAGCCGCCGCCGGCTAGCGCCCGTGCCGGCCGTGGTCGCCGGGCGGCTAGCCCCGTGATGGCTCGGGTCATCGGGCGGCTAGTCTTCGTGCGTAAGTTCTAGGCCCCCGGGTTGCCAGAAATCCGTGTTTTGCGACTTTCCGAGATCCCGCAAACAAAACTCCTTTTCCTGCTCCAAGATTTCGGAGAACCCGTAAGACGTCAACGGACAGAAAGACTTCGTATAAAACGGTGATGGTTATCTTAAAACACCATTCGCCTCAGCAATGGATCGAAGATCTTCCGAAAGACTCGACATCCAAGTAGGAGCATCCTTTCAAAGAAATCGTAGAAAACAACAGAAGTCCGGAAGACTGCCCGAAAGGGACCAAACCCGATCGGACGGCCCATTTACGATTTTCTAAAAGATAGATACGACGGTTTACAATTATCTTCACATAACAAGATAAATGTTAAACTTTCGAAAGGATAAATGTCAAATTTCCAAAAGGATAAATGTCAACTTTCCCGATAAACACGAAGGCCGACGAAAATGAAAAAGCCCAGCTCGCGGCAGACTCAGCCCATCAAGAATAGACCGTCATATGGGAGTATATAAGCAAGGCTAGGAGCAGAGGAAGGGGATCCGAAATCAGAAGAAAAAAACCACTCTAGAGCAACTTAGAACTTAGGCTTTTATTTCCTTTTTAGCGAGCTGCGACTCAACTAGGTTATATCTAGGTTTTAAGACTAGTGACGATCAACAGCTCTTGCGGCCGAGATCTCGACCTGTTGTTCAAACGCTCTCCGCGACGGAAATAAGATTCTTTCTTTTGCTCTCTTTATTTTACGCATTTATTCCCAAACTAAACTTGTATTAACTTCGTCGTGCGTGGCCCAGCAGATAGCCGGGATCCTCGGGGAAAACTAGGTAAACTTAGTTTTCCTACGTTTAAACTTGACTAAAATCGACAGTGCGAATTTCGGTTCCCACAGTACTCAGAGCCAGAAGGGCTGGATACTACTGGCCAAACATGGCGAAGGACTCCCTCAAACAAGCAAAACTCTGTAGCCAATGCCAGAAGCACGCGCCAGTCTCCAACCTTTCACCAGAGAACCTCAAACTCTAAGTTCTCCTTGGCCCTTCCGAAAGTGGGGCATGGACATCGTGGGGAAATTTCCTATGGCACCGGGGCAAAATATCTTCCTCCTACTCGTGACCGATTACTTCACGAAGTGGGTAGAAGCTGAAGCACTAGCCAAGGTAATGGATCTCCAGATCAGGAAATTCCTATGGACCAACGTGATCACACACTTCGTAACTCCCCATGAGATTGTCACAGACAACGGACCCCAGTTCACGAGCTACAACTTTCGAAAGTTCTGCAAGGACTGGAACATCAAGCTTTCCTATTCAGCACCAAGACATCCCCAATGTAACGGTCAAGCCGACTCCACTAATAAGACAGTGGTGAATATGCTCAAGAAACGCCTAGAAGACGCCCATGGGCGATGGGCAGAAGACGCTACATGGAGTACTCTGGGCCTATCGGACAACCCCGAAGACGGCTACCCAGGAGACTCCCTTCTCGCTTGTCTATGGTGCTGAAGCGGTGATACCCACAGAGGTGCACGTAAGGACCACGGTCTCTGAATTCCTCTCCCAGGAGGAGAACAACGAGCTAATGTCCCAGAGTCTAGACCTACTCGATGAAAAGAGGGAGGCGGCCCACCTTAGAAATGCGTACTACCAGTTGAAAGTAGCCAAGAGCTACAACAAGAAGGTCAGATCCAGAACCTTCCAGAAAGGGGAATGGGTCCTAAGGTGAGTCTGTGACCACACAAGGGATAAATCAGCTGGAAAACTCGCTCCTGGATGCGAGGGTCCCTATAAGGTAATAGAGGTGCAAGGGGCAGGAGCCTATAAGCTGGAAGACGACGACTGTTGGGGAAAATTATTCAGACACAAGTTTTCTCCAGCTTCCGGATAGATCCACGACTTCCGGACCCTTTCTCAAGAATAAACCAGGGACCGACCCCTGCCTTAGGTCCGACCCCCTAGGTCGGACCGACCCCTTGGAGCAAAATAGAAGTTTTCCACCTAAGGGGAAACTTCCATTTTTCCGATTATGGAAGAGTTCTATTACTTGAAGCTGGCATCTACAACTGTAAAAGGGGAGCCTAAACCCTAGAATAAGAGATCGACAATTCGAGACTTAGAGGTTAGAGTTTAGGCGATTAGAACTAGGGTTCATACACCACCAAAACGATGTAGTCCCGATCAATAACTCAATAACATCTCTTTGCTCTCGATATTCAACTCTGTTATACAAATTCTCTAGTGTTCTGTAGTACATAAACGATCCTACACAAAAATACCCTAACAGTTTGGCGCTAGAGGGAGGGGAGTGATCCAACTACGTGACGATGGCACTAGAGGACGATACTAACCAAGCAGAGATGACTCAGAGGGAGAATGAGCACCTCAACAAGCTCGAGTTTCTTCAAAGTCAGGTTACGGATCTTCACAAAGCTCGGGAGACCACACCCGGAGGTCCTGAACTTCTCCTCGAAGTTCAAACCCTAAAAGACCAACTTGGAGAACACTCCAAGCAACTACAGCATAGCGCCGAGAAGCTAGACGCCATAGAAACGGAGAATCTTGTCCTCTGACAAGAAAACCAAACCCTCGGTGAAACTAGCAAAAAGTGAAAGCGGTTCCGAACTAGGGTTCGACCCATGGCTTCGCTCAACACTCCACGCGATGGCGAAGGAGCACCTCATCGACCCGTCTCCGCCGACAACGAACCCGAAGGCCGAGAAGCTGTGAACAATGGGACCCGAGTGCAAGTGGATAGCGATTTCGATACGGAGGACGAAGAATACTCACCCAATGATCATGGATCTCAGATCCGGCTCTAGCAGCCTACTTAGAAAGGGTGGTCTCCGAAAGGTTCGGCACCATTCAATCTATGGTAGAAAGGCTCCCAGGGGTAGCTCCTCCTATTCGAAGGAGTAATCAGGGGTCCTACTCCGATACACCTTTCGTGGAAGAGATTGCTTCGGTGGAGTTGCCACGAAAGTTCTCTTTCCCAAGCATAAAGATGTATGAAGGAACCGGGGATCCCGACAATCATATCGCCCAATATAAACAATGCATACTAGCAGTAGCAATCCCCCGGGATGCACAGGAAGCTACCATGTGCAAGGGATTCGGATCAACCTTGACTGGCCCTGCCCTCCAGTGGACATCAATCTTCCTACCAAATCCATCAAGTCCTTTGCAGCCCTTAGCAACAAGTTCGTAGAGCAATTTGCTAGTAGTCGCAACCTAGAGAAGAACTCAAACGACCTCTATTAAGTCCTCCAGCATAGGAACGAACCCCTTCATACCTACATAGCACGCTTTAACCAAGAGAAGGTGGCTATTCCTGAGTGCAACGCTGATACGGCTATCTCAGCCTTCAAGCAGAGCCTACTCCCGGAAGGAGATCTCTATAAAGAGCTGATCAAGTACAAGTGCAGGACTATGGAGGACGGATTGTCTCATGCTTGGGCTGAAGTAAGGTGGGAAGAAGATGTTGCTAGTAGGGCCAAAGCCTGTCCGGAGTACGATCAGAAGTCCTCAAAGCCGACTAGGAATGATCATGACGAGCCCTCTCATCCCAAGTCCGCTAGGGAGACTAGTAATCCGAGCAGGGGCAGGTACCAACATCGACCTTTGCCTATATCTGAGGGAATGATGGTGTAACGCCCCGAGTTGTGATATACGGAAAGGCTTAAGAGAATTGATTTGGCTACCTATGTCATCAAAGTTGACTTACCTTTTCCGGAGTACATCCTGAAAGAACTCCAGAGTTAAGCGTGCTTGAGCTGGAGTAGTGGAAAGATGGGTGACCTATCGGGAAGTGATTCGCGATAGCGTGCGAGTGAGGCCAAAGCACGGGGAAAGGTCGGGTGGTGATTGCAGGGTCAGTAAATAATGATTTCTAGCTTTGGAAAATTAACGACCGACCGTCGGATGGGATGGGGCCCACGGGCCGAGAGAGCGGGCGTGGGTGGCCCATTAGCCGTGGGCGGTCGGGGCGTTACAAGTGGTATCAGAGCTGGTTAGCCGTCTCAGTTCTGACCTGAGAGGCGTCTTGAGACCTGTCGTGGGGCGCAACGAGGGCGTTGCGTTCTTTGAGAGGGGATGAATTGTAACATCCCGAGTTGTGATATACGGAAAGGCTTAAGAGAATTGATTTGGCTACCTATGTCATCAAAGTTGACTTACCTTTTCCGGAGTACATCCTGAAAGAACTCCAGAGTTAAGCGTGCTTGAGCTGGAGTAGTGGAAAGATGGGTGACCTATCGGGAAGTGATTCGCGATAGCGTGCGAGTGAGGCCAAAGCACGGGGAAAGGTCGGGTGGTGATTGCAGGGTCAGTAAATAATGATTTCTAGCTTTGGAAAATTAACGACCGACTGTTGGATGGGATGGGGCCCACGGGCCGAGAGAGCGGGCGTGGGTGGCCCATTAGCCGTGGACGGTCGGGCGTTATAGATGGTGTCTACTTGGCCTAATATCTCTCATCTCGCGATATCTAAACCGGAACTGATCGGTGTCCTCCGAAAAATGGGTCCTCAAGTCAAATGGCCTCCTAAGATGAAGGCCGCAGAGGTTAATCGAAACCCCAAGCGATGGTGCGAATTCCATAGTGACCACGGTCACACTACGGAGGATTGCATAGCCCTGAAGATGGAAGGCGCTGAGCTCCTCAAGAAAGGCTACCTGAGGGAGTTCCTCTCGGATAAGGCAAGAACCTTCTAAATAAGGAAGGTCCCGGTCTCCCTATCGAGGCAGCTCCCGCATTGCCACCACAACAAGACCGGGTGATCCATGTCAACTCAGGCGGATCAGAGGTAAGCAGAATTAGCAGTGCCACCGCTAAGAGAAGTACTCGCAACGCCAGGAACGGCCAAGAGGCTGAGGGTCCTAAGCGCCTAGTCCTCGGAACAGACGAGATCAGCTTCACTGCAAGGGAGCAGGAGAAGGTCCTTGCCCCCCATCACGACGCTCTTGTCATTTCACTTACCATAGCAAACTGCTTGGTCAAGCGAATACTAGTAGACAATGGGAGCTCCAGCAACATAATCTTCCATTCGGCCTTCGCCGACCTAGGGTTGGAACCTACAACCCTAACGAGAAAGGCGACTCCCCTTGTAGGCTTCAGCGGAGAGGTCAAGCAAACCTTAGGAGAGGTTCTTCTCCCCGTGTACGCCGAGGGGATAAACCAGGCCACTAAATTCCTAGTTGTCGACTGCCCTTCATCATACAACGTGATACTAGGAAGGCCTTGGATCCACGACATGGGAGCCGTACCTTCAACTTTGCATCAGCTGGTCAAGTTCCCAACCCCCTGGGGCATTAAGGCGGTGAAAGGAGATCATGAAAATGCCAGGTCCTGCTGTCAGACGACCCTTAAAGGAAAGACTCAAGTCTTATAGCAATTACAGAAGAGGCTTCCGGCCCCACACACCGAAGAGCCGGAAGTAGAGGAAATGGATGAGGTTCCACTTACAGAAGGGAACTCGAGCCGAAACTTAAAGATAGGCTCCAAGCTTCCGGAAGGCCTGAGAAGGAGATTGGTCGACTTCCTAAGATCCAACTCCGATTGCTTTGCCTAGTCCCATGAGGACATGCCTGGAATCGACCCTGACGTCATCATGCATCAACTCAAAGTGGATCCGATGCATCCTCCCGTCATACAGAAGAGGAGGAAGTTCGCTCCTGAAAGGGACGAGATAATACACGAAGGTCATGCCGGATTCATACGGGAGGTGCAATACCTGGAATGGTTAACTAACGTAGTGGTCGTCAGGAAGAAGAACGGAAAGTGGAGAGTCTGTATCGACTTCACGGATCTTAACAAATCCTGTCCTAAAGACCCTTTCCCCTTGCCTCACATCGACAAGCTAGTCGACGCGACTGCTGGTCATCAGCTGATGAGTTTCATGGATGCATTCTCCGGATATAACCAGATCTTAATGCATCCAGACGACCAAGAGAAGACTTCATTCATGGCCTCAAAGGGTATCTACTGTTACAAGGTCATGCCTTTCGGGTTGAAGAACGCAGGCTCGACCTATCAAAGGATTGTCAGCATGATGTTCGCCGATCAGATAGGACAGACCATGGAGGTCTACATTTGTGATATGCTGGTAAAGTCCCTGGACGCTAAGGACCATATCTCGCACCTCCAACAAGCCTTCACCACTCTTAGGAAGTATAACATGAAGCTAAACCCTTCAAAGTGCTTGTTCGGAGTAAGCTCTGGAAAGTTCCTAGGGTACATAGTCACCCACAGGGGCATCGAAGCAAATCCGGACCAGGTGAGAGCAATCCAGGTGATCCCTTCCCCTCGCAACATCAAGGAGGTGCAAAGACTGACAGGGAGGATGGCCACCCTGAGAAGGTTCATCTTCAGGCTATCCGACAAGTCGCATGCCTTCTTCAAAACCTTGAAGGACCCCAAGGACTTCCAATGGACTGATAAATGTGAGCGAGCCTTATCCGATCTCAAGGCCTATCTCACTACTCCACCTCTCCTCTCAAAACCCTTGTAAGGTGAGGTCGTATTGCTCTATCTGGCGGTATCAGAGCATGCAGTCAGTGCGGTCCTAGTAAGGGAAGAAGGAAGGAAACATCATCTTATCTACTACGTGAGCAAATCTCTACTAGACGCGGAGACCCGCTATAGTCACCTCGAGAAGCTGGCCCTTGCCTTAGTTAACACTGCTCGAAAGCTACGCCCCTACTTCCAGGCTCATCAAGTCGTGGTGGTCACCTCCTTCCCCATCAAGGCAGTCCTTCATAAGCCGGAAGTGTCTGGACGACTAGCAAAATGGGGTATAGAGCTGGGGGAGTACGATGTCATCTTTCGGCCTGCAACAGCCATCAAATCGCAAGTCCTAGCAGATTTCGTAGCCGAATTATGTCCTGCCATGCTTCCATCCTTGGAACAAGAGGTAAAGCTTCGTGATAGCGAAGGGGAGAAAGGCGAGTGGGCACTATACGTTGATGGGTCTAGTAACATAAGGGGCGCAGGCGTGGGACTAGTCCTAACTTCCCCCACAGGGGAATCAGCCTCAAGGGCCGTACGTTGCAACTTCAAAGCAACGAACAACGAAGCTGAGTATGAAGCTCTATTAGCAGGGCTGACACTCGCCAAAAAAATGGGAGTAGAAGACATCCAGGTCTTCAGCGACTCACAACTGATCATAAGCCAAGTCCAAGGAGACTACCAGGCGAAAGATCCGAGTATGATCAGGTACCTATCAGTGGCTAAGCGACTATTCGACAGGTTCCGAGACTGTAAGCTCACCCAGATCCCTAGGGAGCACAACTCACAGGCCGACGCTCTAGCTAATCTACGGTCCGCCCTAGAAACTACAAGTCATATGAGCATCCCACTACTGGTACTTCAATGGTCCGCAACCGAAAAGGAGACGGAACCTGAAGAAGTATCCATGGTAGACGAAGGAGAGACCTAGATGACTCCCATCATTAACTATCTAAGCTATGACACCTTGCCTGAAGATCGAGACGAAAGTCGAAAGATAAGGCGCCAAGCTGCGAGGTATTGCTTTTCCGAGGGGAGACTATATCAAAGATCCTTCTCAGGACCCTATCTACGATGTCTTACCCCTAGAGAAGCCGCCAGGATACTAGAAGAGCTTCATGAAGGAGAGTGTGGTTCCCATTCGCCGACCAGATAGGACATACCATTGAGGTCTATATTGATGATATGCTTGTGAAATCTTTAGACGCCGAGGACCATATCTCACACCTTCAACAAGCATTCACTACTCTCAGGAGGTACAACATGAAGCTGAACCCTTCAAAGTGCTCATTCGGAGTAAGCTCTGGGAAGTTCCTGAGTACATAGTCACCCATAGGGGCACTGAAGAAAATCCAGAGCAGGTAAGAGCAATCCAAGTGATACCTTCCCCTCGTAACGTCAAGGAGGTTAAAAGACTGATAGGAAGGATGGCCGCCCTGAGTAGGTTCATCTCTAGACTGTCCGACAAGTCGCATGCCTTCTTCGAAACCTTGAAGGACCCCAAGGACTTCCAATGGACCGATAAGTGTGAGCAAGCCCTATCCGATCTCAAGGACTATCTCACTACTCCTCCTCTCCTCTCAAAGCCCTTGGAAGGGGAAGTCCAATTGCTCTATCTGGCAGTATCAAAGCATGCAGTCAGTGCGGTCCTGGTAAGGGAAGAAGGAAGGAAACAACATCCTATCTACTACGTGAGCAAATCTCTGCTAGACGCGGAGACCCGCTATGGTCACCTTGAAAAGCTAACCCTCGCCTTAGTTAACGCGGCTCAAAAGCTACGTCCCTACTTCCAGGCTCATCAAATCGTGGTGGTCACTTCTTTCCCCATCAAAGCAGTCCTTCATAAGCCGGAAGTGTCTGGACGACTAGGAAAATGGGCAATAGAGCTGGGAGAGTACGATGTGATCTTCCGACCTACAATGGCTATCAAATCCCAAGTCCTAGCAGATTTTGTAGCCTAATTCTCTCCTGCCATGGTTCCAGCCCTGTAACAAGAGGTAAAGCTTCGTGATAGCGAAGGAGAGAAAGGCGAATGGATGCTTTACGTTGATGGGTCTAGTAACGTAAGGGGCACAGGCGTGGGACTAGCCTAACTTCCCCTACGGGGGAATCAGCCTCAAGGGCTGTACGATGCAACTTCAAAGCAACGAACAACGAGGCTGAGTACGAAGCTCTAATAGCAGGGCTGGCACTCGCTAAACAGATCGTAGTAGAAGACATCCAGGTCTTCAGTGACTAAAATTGATCATAAGCCAGGTCCAAGGAGACTACTAGGCGAAAGATCCGAGTATGATCAGGTACCTATCAATGGCTAAACGACTACTCGACAGGGTCCGACACTGTAAGCTCACCCAGATCCCTAGGGAGCACAATTCCCAAGCCGACGCTCTAGCTAATTTAAGGTCGCCCTAGAAACCACGAGTCATATGAGCATCCCACTACTAGTACTCCAATGGCCCGCAACAGAAAAGGACACGGAGCCTGAGGAAGCATCCGTAGTAGATGAAGGAGAGACCTGGATGACTCCCATCATTAGCTTCCTGAGATACGACACCTTGCCTGCAGATCGAGACGAAAGTCGGAAGATAAGGAGGCAAGCCGGCAGGTACTGCTTTTCCGAAGGGAGACTATACCGAAGAACTTCTCAGGACCTTATCTACGATATTATACCCCTAGAGAAACCGCCAGGATACTAAGAAGAACTCCATGAAGGAGAGTGTGGTTCTCATTCCAGTGGTCGAAGCTTGGTACTCAGAGCCAGAAGGGCTGGGTACTACTGGCCAACCATGGCAAGGGATTCCCTCAGACAAGCTAAACTATGTAGCCAATGCCAGAAGCATTCCCCAGTCTCTAATCTTCCACCGGAGAACCTCAAATCTCTAAGCTCTCCTTGGCCCTTCTGAAACTAGGGCATGGACATCGTGGGGAAATTTCCCATGGCACCGGGGCAATGTTGGGGTCGAAATCGGACAAGGCAAAGTTGGCGGAGACAGGTCGATGAGGTGCTTCTTCACCATCGCGTGGAGTGTTGAGCAAAGCCATGGGTCGAAACCTAGTTCGGAACCGCTTTCGCTTGTTGCTAGTTTCACCGAGGGTATGGTTCTCTTGTCGGAGGACAAGATACACCGCTTCTATGGCGTCTAGCTTCTCGGCGCTCTGTTGCAGTTGCTTGGAGCGTTCTACAAGTTGATCTTTTACGGTTTGAACGTCGAGGAGAAGTTCAGGACCTCCGGGTGTGGTCTCCCAAGCTTTGTGAAGATCGGTAACCTGACTTTGAAGAAACTCGAGCTTGTTGAGGAGCTCGATCTCCCTCGGGGTCATCTCTGCTTTGGTTAGTATCGTCCTCTAGTGCCATCGTCACGTAGTTGGATCACACCCCTCCTTCTAGCGCCAAACTGTTAGAGTATTTTTGTGTAGGATCGTTTTAGCACTACGGAACACTAGAGAATTTGTATGAAAGTAAGAGATTAGACTAGCAGAGATGTTTTATTGAGTTATGCGTATGGGGACTACAATGATTTGGTGTATACACCTTTGTTCTAGCCAGCTAAACCCTAATCTCTTAGTCCAGAATAGTCGATCCCTTATTGTAGGGTTTGGGCTCCCCTTTTATAGTTGTAGATGTCGGCTTCAAGTAATAGAACTCTTCGATAATCGGAAAATGGAAGTTTCTCCTTAGGCGGAAAACTTCTATTTTGCTTCAAGGGTCGGTCCGATTAAAGGGGTCGGACCTATGGCAGGGGCGGTCCCTGGTTTCTTCTTGAGGTTGGGTCCGGAAGTCGAGGACCTATCCGGAAGCTGAAGAAAACTTATGTCTGGATATTTTCCCCAACAACAATGGCACTAGAGGACGATACTAACCAAGCGGAGATGACCCCGAGGGAGATCGAATTCCTCAACCGGCTCGAGATCCTTCAAAGTCAGGTCATCGACCTTCACAAGGCTCGGGAGACCACACCTGGAGGTCACAAACTTCTTCTAGAAGTTCAAACCCTAAAAGATCAACTTGGAGAACACTCCAAGCAGCTGCAGTAAAGCACCGAGAAGCTAAACGCTATGGCAGCGGAGAATCTTGTCCTTCGACAAGAGAGCCAAAACCTTGGCGAAGCTAACAACAAGAGAAAGCAGTTCCGAACTAAGGTTTGACCTATGGCTTCGCTCAATACTCCTCGCGATGGTGAAGGAACGTCTCATCGACCCGTCACCACCAACGATGAACCTGAAGGCCGAGAAGCCGCTCACAACGCCACCCGGTTGCAAGTGGATAGCGATTCCAATGCGGAGGACGAATAGTACTCACCCGACGATCCCGCGATCTTAGACCCGGCTCTAGCCGCCTTTCTAGAAAGAGTGGCTTCCCAAAGATTTTGCACAATTCAATCTATGGTAGAAAGGCTTTCAGGGGTAGCTCCCCCTATCCGGAGTAGCAATCCAGGATCCTATTCCGATACACCTTTCGTGGAAGAGATTGCTTCGGTAGAGATGCCTCACAAGTTCTTCTTCCCGAGCATAAAGATGTATGAAGGTACAGGAGATCCCGACAATCACATGGCTCAGTACAAGCAACGTATTCTAGCCGTAGCAATCCCCCGGGATGCACGGGAAGCTACCATGTGCAAGGGATTCGGGTCGACCTTGACTGGTCCTGCTCTTTAATGGTACATCAATCTCCCTACCAAGTCCATCAGGTCCTTTGCAGCCCTTAGTATTGGGGAAAAATATACAGACATAAGTTTTCTCCAGCTTCCGGATAGGCCCTCGACATCAGGTCCTTTGCAGCCCTTAGAGAAAAACTCAGATGACCTCTATGAAGTCCTCCAGCATAGGAATGAACCCATTCGTTCCTACATAGCACACTTCAACCAAGAGAAGGTGGCTATCCCTGAGTGCAACGCTGATACGGCTATCTCGGCCTTCAAGCGGGGTCTACTCCCGGAAGGAGATCTCTACAAGGAGCTAATTAAATACAAGTGCAGGACTATGGAGGACGTATTATCCCGTGCTTGGGCTCAAGTAAGATGGGAAGAAGATGTTGCATGTAGGGCCAAGACCTATCCAAAGTATGGTCAGAAGTCCTCAAAGCCAACTAGGAACGATCGCGATGAGCCCTCTCATCCCAAGTCCGCTTGGGAGACTAGCAACCCGAGCAGGGGCAGATATCAACATCGCCCTTTGCCTAGATCCGAAGGAATGATGGTATCCACATGGCCCGATATCTCTCATCTTGCGATATCAAAGCCGGAACTAATCGGTGTCTTGCGACAAATGGCCCCCTAAGATGATGGCCTCAGAGGCTAATCGAAACCCCAAGCGGTGGTGCGAGTTCCATAGTGACCATGGTCACACTACGGAAGATTGCATAGCCTTGAAGATAGAAGTCGCCGAGCTTCTCAAGAAAGGCCACCTAAGGGAGTTTCTTTCAGACAAAGCCAAGAACCTTCTAAATAAGGAAGTTCCGGTATCCCTACCGAAGAAGCTCCCGCTTTGCCACCACAGAAAGACCGAATGATCCATGTCATCTCAGGCGGATCCGAAGTAAGCAGAATCAGCAGTGCAGCTGCCAAGAGAAGTACTCGCAACACCAGGAACGGCCAAGAGGCCGAAGGTCCTAAACGCCTACTCCTCGGAACGGATGAGATCAGTTTCACCGCAAGGGAGCAGGAAAGGTTCCTCTCTCCTCATCACGACGCCCTTGTCATTTCACTTACCATAGCGAACTGCTTGGTCAAGCGAATACTGGTTGACAATGGAATCTCCAGCAACATTATCTTCCATTCAGCCTACACCGACCTAGGGTTGGAACCTACGGCCCTAACTAGAAAGGCGACTCCCCTTGTAGGCTTCAGTGGGGAGGTAAAGCAAACTTTAGGGGAAGTTCTTCTCCCTGTATATGCCGAGGGGATAAATCAGGCCACAAAGTTCCTAGTTGTCGACTGCCCTTCATCGTATAATGTGTACTAGGAAGGCCGTGGATTCACGACATGGAGGCGTACCTTCGACTCTGCATCAACTGATCAAGTTTCCAACTCCCTGGGGCATTAAGGGGGTCAAGGGAGACCAAGAAAATGCCAGGTCCTGCTATCAGACTACCCTAAAAGGAAAGACCCAGGTCTTATAGCAATTACAGAAGAACCTTCCTGCCCCGCATACCGAAGAGCCTGAAGTGGAGGAGATGGATGAGGTTCCACTCGTGGAAGGAACTTGGTTCGAAACTTGAAGATAGGCTCCAAGCTTCCAGAAGGACTAAGAAGGAGGTTGGTCGACTTCTTGAGATCCAACTCCGACTTCTTCGTCTGGTCCCATGAGGACATGCCTGGAATTGATCCCGACTTAATCATGCATCAACTCCAAGTGGATCCAATGCATCCCCCTGTTAGACAGAAGAAAAGGAAGTTCACCCCTGAAAGGGATGAAATAATCAACGAAGAGGTCAAGAATCTACTCGATGCCGGATTCATACGAGAGATGAAATATCCGGAGTGGCTAGCTAATGTGGTGGTCGTTAGAAAGAAGAATGGGAAGTGTAGAGTCTGTATCGACTTCACGGACCTCAATAAATCTTGTCCTAAAGACCGTTTCCCCTTGCCTCACATCGACAAGCTGGTCGATGCAACTGCTGGTCATAAGCTGATGAGTTTCATGGACGCATTTTCCGGATATAACCAGATCCTAATGCATCCTGATGATCAAGAGAAGACCTCGTTTATGACCTCAAGGGGCATCTATTGTTACAAGGTCATGCCTTTCGGATTAAAGAATACCGGTTCAACCTATCAAAGGCTTTTCAACATGATGTTCGCCGACAAGATAGGACAGACCATTGAGGTCTATATTGATGATATGCTGGTGAAATCCTTAGACGCCGAGGACCATATCTTACACCTTCAACAAGCATTCACCACTCTCAGGAGGTACAACATGAAGCTGAACCCTTCAAAGTGCTCATTCGGAGTAAGCTCTGGAAGTTCCTGGGGTACATAGTCACCCACAGGGGCATCGAAGGAAATCCAGAGCAGGTAAGAGCAATCCAAATGATATTTTCCCCTCGTAACGTCAAGGAGGTTAAAAGACTGATAGGAAGGATGGCCGCCCTGAGTAGGTTCATTTATAGACTGTCCGACAAGTCGCGTGCCTTCTTCGAAACCTTGAAGGACCCCAAGGACTTCTAATGGACCGGTAAGTGTGAGCAAGCCCTATCCGATCTCAAGGACTATCTCACTACTCCACCTCTCCTCTCAAAGCCCTTGGAAGGAGAAGTCCAATTGCTCTATCTGGCAGTATCAGAGCATGTAGTCAGTGCAGTCTTGGTAAGGGAAGAAGGAAGGAAACAGCATCCTATCTACTACGTGAGCAAATCACTGCTAGACGCGGAGACCCGATATAGTCACCTTGAAAAGCTAGCCCTCGCCTTAGTTAACACGGCTCGAAAGCTACGCCCCTACTTCCAGGCTCATCAAATCGTGGTGGTCACTTCTTTCCCCATCAAAGCAGTCCTTCACAAGCCGGAAGTGTCTGGACGACTAGCAAAATGGGCAATAGAGCTGGGAGAGTCCTTCACACTCCAAGCAACTACTTCAGAGCGCCGAAAAGCTAAACGCCATAGAAGCGAAAAATCTTTTCCTCCAACAAGAGAACCAAACCCTCGGTGAAACTAGCAACAAGCGAAAGCGGTTCCGAACTAGGGTTCGACCCATGGCTTCGCTCAACACTCCACGCGATGGTGAAGGAGCACCTCATCGACCCGTATCCGCCGACAACGATTATCTGCGAAAGGTTCGGCACCATTCAATCTATGGTAGAAAGAATCCTAGGGGTAGCTCCTCCTATTCGAAGGAGTAATCAGGGGTCCTACTCTGATACACCTTTCGTGGAAGAGATTGCTTCGGTGGAGATGCCAAGGAAGTTCTCTTTCCCGAGCATAAAGATGTATGAAGGTACGGGGGATCCTGACAATCATATCGCCCAGTACAAGCAACGCATGCTAGCAGTAGCAATCCCTCGGGATGCACGGGAAGCTACCATGTGCAAAGGATTCAGATCAACCTTGACTGGCCCTGCTCTCCAATGGTACATCAATCTTCCTACCAAGTCCATCAAGTCCTTTGCAGCTAGTCGCAACCTGGAGAAGAACTCAGACGACCTCTATGAAGTCCTCCAGCATAGGAACAAACCCTTCGTACCTACATAGCACGCTTCAACCAAGAGAAGGTGGCTATCCCTGAGTGCAACGCTGATACGGCTATCTCAGCCTTCAAGCGGGGCCTACTCTTGGAAGGAGATCTCTACAAGGAGCTGATCAAGTACAAGTGCAGGACTATGGAGGATGTATTTTCTCGTGTTTGGGCTCAAGTAAGGTGGGAAGAAGACGTGTCTAGCAGGGCCAAAGCCTGTCCGAAGTACGATTAGAAGTCATCAAAGCCTACTAGGAATGACCGCGATGAGCCCTCTCATCCCAAGTCCGCTAAGGAGACTAGTAACCCGAACAGAGGCAGGTACCAACATCGACCTTTGCCTAGATCCGAGGGAATGATGGTGTCTACTTGGCCTGATATCTCTCATCTTGCGATATCCAAACCGGAACTGATCGGTGTCCTACGACAAATGGGTCCTCAAGTCAAGTGGCCTCCTAAGATGAAGCCCGCATAGGCTAATCGAAACCACAAGCGATTGTGCGAGTTCCATAGTGACCATGGTCACACTACAGAGCTCCTCAAGAAAGGCTACCTAAGGGAGTTCCTCTCGGATAAGGCCAAGAACCTTCTAAATAAGGAATGTTCCGGTCTACCTATCGAAGCAGCTCCCGCATTGCCGCCACAACAAGATCGGGTGATTTATGTTATCACAGGCGGATCAAAGATAAGCGGAATCAGTAGTGCCGCTGCCAAGAAAAGTACTCGCAACGCCAGGAACGGCCAAGAGGCCGAGGGTCCTAAGCGCCTACTCCTCGGAACAGACGAGATCAGTTTCACTGCAAGGGAGCAGGAGAAGGTCCTTGCTCCTCACCACGACGCTCTTGTCATTTCACTTACCATAGCAAACTGCTTGGTCAAGCGAATACTAGTAGACAATGGGAGCTCCAGCAACATAATCTTCCATTCGGCCTTCGCCTATCTAGGGTTGGAACCTACAGTTCTAACTAGAAAGGCAACTCCCCTTGTAGGCTTCAGTGGAGAGGTCAAGCAAACCTTAGGAAAGGTCCTTCTCCCCATGTACGCCGAAGGGATAAACCAAGCCACGGAATTCCTCGTCGTCAACTGCCCTTCATCATATAATGTGATACTTGGAAGGCCTTGGATCCATGAGATGGGAGCCGTACCTTCAACTTTGCATCAGCTGGTCAAGTTCCCAACCCCCTGGGGCATTAAGGCGATCAAGGGAGATCAGAAAAATGCTAGATCCTGCTACCAGACTACTTTAAAGGGAAAGACCCAAGTCTTATAGCAATTACAGAAGAGGCTTCCGGTCCCACATACCGAAGAGCCGAAAGTGGAGGAAATGGATGAGGTTCCACTCACAGAAGGGAACTTGGGTCGAAACTTAAAGATAGGCTCCAAGCTTCCGGAAGGCCTGAGAAGAAGATTGGTCAACTTCTTAAGATCCAACTCCGACTGCTTCGCCTGGTCCCACGAGGACATGCCTGGAATTGATCCTGACGTCATCATGCATCAACTCAAAGTGGATCTGATGCATCCCCCTGTCAGACAGAAGAGGAGGAAGTTCACCCCTGAAAGGGACGAGATAATCAACGAAGAGGTCAAGAACCTACTGGATGCCGGATTCATACGAGATGTGCAATATCTGGAATGGTTAGCTTACATAGTGGTCATTAGGAAGAAGAACGGGAAGTGGAGAGTCTGTATCGACTTCATGGATCTTAACAAATCCTGCCTAAAGATCCCTTCCCCTTGCCTCACATCGACAAGCTAGTCGACGCGAGTGCTGGTCATCAGCTGATGAATTTCATGGATGCATTCTCCGGATATAACCAGATCCTAATGCACCCTGACGACCAAGAGAAGACTTCATTCATGACCTCAAGGGGCATCTACTGTTACAAGGTCATTCCTTTCGGATTGAAGAACGCAGGCTCGACCTATCAAAGGCTTTTCAACATGATGTTCGCCGATCAGATAGGGTAGACCATGGAGGTCTACATTGATGATATGCTGGTAAAGTCCCTAGACGTTGAGGACCATATCTCGCACCTCCAACAAGCTTTCACCACTCTCAGGAAGTACAAGGCCAAGAACCTTCTAAATAAGGAAGGTCCCGGTATCCCTACCGAAGCAGCTCCCGCATTGCCACCACAGAAAGACCGAATGATCCATGTCATCTCAGGCGGATCCGAAGTAAGTAGAATCAGCAGTGCAGCTGCCAAGAGAAGTACTTGTTGGGGTCAAAAACGGTTATCTCGAAATCAATGGCTAAGTCTATTTGTCATACGAAAGTATAAGGAAGAAACGGGAAGCGATCTAAGTTTGGATAGGCCGGACGACAAGGAATCCGCCTTGAAACTTGAAAGAGCCCGTTCTCCCAAACCGTGAGGACCCAGAAAACGATCAACATATCAAATCGAAGCCCTCGTCAAGACGCACGTGCTGGTCCGTAGCTGCCGGGCGGCTAGCCCCCGTGCTGGCCGTGGCCGCCGGCGGCTAGCGCACGTGCTGGCCGTGGCCGCCGGGCGGCTAGCCCCGTGCTAACCGTGGCCGCCGGCGGCTAGCGCCCGTGCTGGCCGTGGCCGCCGGGCGGCTAGCCCCGTGCTGGCCGTGGCCGCCGGCAGCTAGCGCCCGTGCTGGCCGTGGCCGCCGGGCGGCTAGCCCCGTGCTGGCCGTGGCCGCCGGCGGCTAGCGCCCGTGCTGGCCGTGGCCGCCGGGCGGCTAGCCCCGTGCTGGCCGTGGCAGCCGGCGGCTAGCGCCCATGCTGGCCGTGGCCGCCGGGCGGCTAGCCCGTGCTGGCCGTGGCCGCCTGCGGCTAGCGCCCGTTCTGGCCATGGCCGCCGGGCGGCTAGCCCCGTGCTGGCTCGGGTCGGCGGATGACAAGCTTCCGTGCATAAGTTCTAGGCCCCGGCCGTCAGAAGTCTGTACTTTGTGTCTTTCCCAAGTTTTCGCGGAACGAATCGTTGAGATTCCGCGTACAAAACTCCTGCTCTTACTCCAAACTAAGATCGTCGGAAACACTTTGGAAACTCGTAAGATATCAACGGGAAGGAATATCTTAGATTCTTCGTGCGAAACAGTGATGGTTATCTTAAGACACCACTCATCTCAACTCTACGAAGGATTGAAGACCTTCCGAAGAAATCGTAGAAAACAACGGAAGTCCTAGAAACAGCCCGAAAGGGACCAAACACGATCGGACAGTCTGTTTACCATTATCTAAGATAGATACGATGATTTACGTTTATCTGTACATAACAAGATGAATGTTAAAATTCCGGAAGGATAAATGTCAAGTTTCCCGAAGATAAATGTCAAGTTTCCCGATAAACATGAAGTCCGACGAAAATGGAAAGAAAGCCCGCCCTGCGGCCCAGAAGGAGAATAGACCGTCATAAGAAGGAGCATATAAAGGAGCTTTGGGAGAGGAAGAAGGGCAGAGCAAAAAATCTCAGAGAGAGAGCAAATCCGAAACTTAGGGACTTAGAGAATTCCTGCTAGCTTAGGACTTAGGAGTTAGACTAGCGGAGCAAAGCTTAGAACGTTTTGTCTCCTTTATTTCCGTCGTTTTTCGCTTCAGCGTTTCTCTACTTCCCTTTTTCGGAAGAATATTGTACCATCTATTCAATAAAACGCCTTAGTGCAATTTTTCCGCTACGTTGCTTTATTCTATCAATTTCGTTTGGTTATCGCAGATAATCCGAGCCTTCAGGGAAAACTAGGTTTACTTAGTTTTCCTTCGATTAACTTAACTAAAATCGACAGTGCGAATTTCGGTTCCCACAGTTTGGCGCTAGAAGGAGGGGGGTCGGATTCTCTTACTCAAAAACCTACGATTGATAACAACAGCATGGCCACATCACATGTCCGCAACATCGTGTCATTCGGGGATAGAGCAACGGCTGGTCAAGCCAAACCTCACGACGAATTCCTCGTTATCAGACTAACGATCCAGGACATCGACGTAGCAAGAATATTTGTCAACACCGGATGCTCGACAAATATTACATATAAAAACACCCTCGAGAGGATGGGAATCGACCTAAACGCTATCACGGACGATCCCAATCCGATAATCGGACTCTCAGGAAACATCACGATGACCCTCGGCTCGGTCGATCTCTCGGTCAGAGCCGGGAGCGTCACGAAGACGGTGGAATTTTTGGTAGTCGGGACTCCGTGGTTAAATTCCGTGCGAGCGATCCCCTCGACTTTCCATCTGTGCCTCAAATTTCCGACCCTCTCTGGAGTGGAAACAATACAAGGAGATCGTAAAGCGCCGCAAGTCTGCTTGGCCACTGGGTTAAAACGGAAAAAATCCGAGCCCGAAATTAAACCAAGAAAGCAAGCAACCCACGAACCAGCATTGCAGGACCCTCCAGAAATCTTCTGGCAATCGCAAAGAGCTGAGGTCCTAGAAGGGAAACGTGAGCCCACTTGCGAACCGGTAATTTCGGTCTGCCTCGACGAGACTAACCCAGAGCGGTGCGTGGAGATTGGAGCCAATCTCCGCGATCCGTTGAAAGCAGAACTCATTGCGTGTCTCAAGAAGAACCTTAACACGTTCGCTTGGGCTGCGGAAGATATGCCGGGAATCGACATTAACATAACATGTCACGAACTCAACATCGATCCAACTCATAAACCCGTAAAACAAAAGAGGCGAAAGCTAGGCCCCGAACGGGCGACTGCGGTTAATGAGGAAGTCGAAAGACTCCTCAAAGTTGGGTCAATAACAGAAGTAAGATATCCCGACTGGCTCGCCAATCCCGTCGTCGTCAAGAAGAAGAACTGGAAATGGCGAGTATGCGTCGACTTTACCGATCTCAACAAAGCGTGCCCGAAGGATTGTTTTCCGCTTCCGCACATCGACCGTCTGGTCGAGGCAACCGCAGGAAACAAACTCCTATCGTTCATGGACGCGTTCTCCGGTTACAATCAAATCATGATGAATCCCGAAGACCGCGAGAAGACAACATTCATTACCGACCGAGGAACCTATTGCTACAAAGTAATGCCTTTCGGTCTTAAGAACGCCGGCGCCACGTATCAGCGACTCGTCAATCGGATGTTTGCCGAGCAACTCAGAAAAACCATGGAGTTGTATATCGACGATATGTTGGTAAAATCTCTTGACGAACGCGACCACGTAGTCCACCTGGAGGAATGCTTTGAGAGATTGAACCAGCACAACATGAAACTCAATCCAGCAAAATGCAGATTCGCCGTGGCGTCGGGAGAATTTCTCGGTTACCTTGTAACATTCCGCGGAATAGAGGCCAATCCGAAACAAATCAACGCACTGATAGAAATGGCCTCCCCGAGAACCAAGCGGGAAGTCCAGAGTCTGACCGGACGAGTCGCGGCCTTAAACCGATTCATCTCGCGCTCCACGGATAAGTGTCTCCCTTTCTACGAAACCTTAAAGGGGAACAAAAAGTTCGAGTGGTCAGAGGATTGCGAGAAAGCTTTCCAACAGCTGAAGCAGTATCTGGCCACCCCTCCTATCCTCGCAAAACCCGTAGTCGGAGAGCCTTTGTTCCTCTACATCGCAGTATTCGCATCAGCAGTCAGTGGCGTCCTGATTCAAGAAGAATTCGGAGAACAGAAACCGGTCTTCTACATTAGTAAAACATTACTAGATGTCGAAACTCGGTATCCGCTAATGGAAAAATTGGCACTCGCTGTCATAACTTCGGCAAGAAAACTTAGGCCGTATTTCCAATCTCATACCATCGTGGTGCTTACCACTTTTCCGTTACGGACGATTCTACACAGTCCAAGCCAGTCTGGTAGACTCGCGAAGTGGGCGATTGAACTAAGCGAGTACGATATCGAATATCGTCCAAAAACCTGCACGAAATCACAGGTACTCGCGGACTTCTTGGTAGAATTACCCACGACAGACTTAACTAACGAGGATCCTGGGTCAACATGGGATCTCCATGTCGATGGATCTTCGACCAAGCAACGATCTGGAATCGGGATCCGACTCACTTCGCCGACAGGAGAAATCCTCGAGCAATCATTCCGCTTGGATTTTCATGCATCGAACAACGAAGCAGAATATGAGGCGCTAATTGCGGGCCTACGACTGGCCCAGGGGTTGAAGATTCGAAACATTCATGCTTACTGCGACTCTCAGTTAGTCGCAAACCAGTTCAGCGGAGAATACAAAGCAAGGGATGAAACGATGAACGCATATCTGAAGGTCGTCCAAGACTTGGCCCACGATTTTCAGCAATTTGCGCTAACCAGGATTCCACGCTCGGAAAACGTCCAAGCTGACGCTTTAGCCGCTCTCGCCTCAAGCTCGGATCCAGGGCTTAAGAGAATAATTCCCGTCAAATTCATAGAGCATCCAAGCATCGGACCGCCGGTAATCGCCAACCTGATCAAAACACAGATCGAAGGCGCGGAAGAAAACGAAGATCAACCGGAAGACGACACAGACCAAACAGACTATGGATGCGACACTCCCTGGTTAGAACCTATCAAAGCCTACATCGTAGATGGTACCCTACCCGCGGAGAAATGGGCAGCCCGGAAAATAAAAATCCAGGAAGCACGATACGTAACTGTGGAAGGCGAAATCTACAAATGGCGATTCTCCGGACCTCTCATGACTTGCGCGAAAGGAGAAAAGGCGAGAAAAATCATGGAAGAGGTTCATTCCGGATCGTGCGGAAACCACTCCGGCGGAAGGTCTCTCGCAACAAAAATAAAACGCCACGGATTCTACTGGCCAACTATGATAAAGGATTGCGAGAAGTTCGCTCGGAAATGCGAGAACTGTCAGCGGCACGCCCCGACAATTCATCAGCCCGCTGAAATCCTCTCTTCTATCTCATCTCCGTACCCTTTCATGCGATGGTCGATGGACATCGTCGGACCGCTGCACAAATCAAAACAAAAACGTTTCCTGCTGGTCCTCACAGATTTCTTTTCGAAATGGGTGGAAGCAGAATCCTACGCAAGTATCAAAGACGTGCAAGTCGAGAACTTCGTCTGGAAAAACATCATAACCAGACACGGTGTCCCATACGAAATCGTAACGGACAACGGGTCTCAGTTTATTTCCACTCGATTCGAGGCATTCTGCGAAAAATGGAAAATACGACTTAACAAGTCTACTCCCAGATACCCGCAGTGCAACAGACAGGCTGAAACCATAAACAAAACCGTCCTAGACGGATTTAAAAAACGCTTGGAAGCCAAAAATGGACGATGGGCAGAAGAACTCGAAGGGGTCATTTGGTCTCATCGAACCACTCCAAGACGAGCAATGGGGGAAACTCTGTTCGCTCTCGTTTACGGAGCAGAATGCATGATTCCGGCGGAAGTAGAATTCCCCGGCGTACGGGGGAGATTTCTTCCCGAACGGGAAGACCTGAACAATGCCATGCTGCTGGATAATCTTGACCTCGTCAACGAACATCGCGACCAAGCCCTCATCCGAATTCAAAATTACCAGCAGGCCGCCGCAAAATACTACAACGCGAACGTGCGTCATCGAAGATTCAAAGAGGGTGATCTGGTCTTGCGAAAAGTCTTCCAAAACACTGCCGAACGAAACGCAGGAAAACTGGGAGCAAACTGGGAAGGACCATACAAAATCATAAGAGTCGTCCGACCAGGTTCGTATCAAATCGTGAACATGCAAGACGTAAAAATCCCGAGAACTTGGAATGCGATGCATCTCAAGAAATACTACCACTAGATCGTAAACGTGGACAACAGAACTACGAGATGGCTTGATCCTCGAAAGAGGTACGTAGGCAACTCGCCAACCGGTGGGTTCAGCTATCCCCCGATTTAAAAGGGGGGAGTGGGGTGCGTACACCCTCTCGCTCCCACAATTTTCGAAAAAACTGAACTTTCGAAAATTTTCCGCAAATCAATTCGCCTAACGGCCTCAACAATGGATCCAGTATCCACCAAATAAATCATAAACTATCGCCCGGAAACATTCCGCGATTTCTAAAAGCCCATAGTCCTTTATGGCATAAGAAAAACAAACTTCAAAGCACTGCGAGACGTCGCTTCGTGCCTGAACATTCGTTTTTCGATTAAAACCTTCATACGCCTTCTAAACGGCATCATATCGTTGTTGCTGATCACAACAAACGAACTCTAACGCCCTAAACAGACAAGCCACCTAAGGGTAGGCGCTTTTACATCCGACAAGGATCCCATAGCGCGCTATACAAAAAATCCAAATTTGGTTCAGCACTTCGTAAAGGAAGTAGCTCGATTCGTGCCCATACAAATCATATAAGCCGATACCACTTCGCGGATTTTAACGGTACGAATCAAGTTAAAATCACAAACAGGCAAAACGAAAGCCGATTTGTCATCGCACAGCCTCAGTCTGAGAGTAAACCTAGGTCTTGCCCTAAACCCAGCCTTGCTGGTATCTTAAACATCTCATAGGCAAAGCGTCAACGACGCGAGATCCCAAAACTTGTCTCTTCACTCAAGTCTGTACGTTTCCACGAATTTTCGCGTAAATCGTAAACCGCAGGAAAATCTCGCTTTGTACAAACTACGGATACGGTGATCGTCAGGGAGGCAGGAATGAGACGACAACTCACACCCTGCCCCTCTAACTTCGATAAACAGAAGCTCTAAACGCAAAATATTTTATAAACGCGTACCGCGAATTCAATACAACGCCCTAAAAAGGGCAGGGATTCAAAGCCACCAACGGCCAGTCCCGAAATCATACATAATGGCCAACCAACGGCCGAAATACAATCAAAATAAAAATCCCCTCAGGGGATTGATCAACCTAGACGTCCTCCGGGACACCGCCTTCATTCTCCGACTCACCCGAAGTAGGAAGAGCCTCGCCGTCGCCCTCGCCGGCCTCCTCACCGCCTTTATCCGCAACAATTCCAGCATCTTGGACTTCTGGAATTTCCGAACTCGGGACCAGGGCACCCGAGGATGACGGGCCCGGCGAGCTCCTTCGCAGTGCAAGCTCCCATCTCCTCAAAACGCTGAATCCGCCTCTTAAGACGTCGAACTTCCGAGGACTTGCTCTTCTTCTCCTCCTTCGCCTTGAGCAGCGAGCTCACAGTCTTTCCCAGATCACGCTCGAGATCGCTGATCCTAGCTTCAAGCGTCAACGTCTGGGCAGCATGAGTGCTCTCAATCGATTGAAGCACAGCCTCGGTACGCTTCAAAGTTTCCCGCGACGAATCCAGCTCCTTGGACAAACGTGTGACCTCCAGTCCGCAATCGCCAAGCATCCCGTCGATCAACGACACAAACTGATCACACGAGAGAAGGTGAGAATCAAGGAGTCAACAAAAGAAAAGGGTTTTCGCGAAATACCTTGGAGCGATGTTGCGATAGTTTCACCGAAACCTCGCCTTCCTCACTCTTAGTGCACCTTTTCCTCTTCGCTGATCCGGCAGCCCCAGTTCTTGAACGTCCCTTCGATGGTGGAACAGCGTTGGACGCGGGAAGTCCCAAGACGATCTCCTTCTTCTTTTCTGGAGGAGGAGGCATGACTTCCACCGCGTCCTCCGAAACCACTATCAGCGCAAAAAGGGAGCCCTCAGGACGAGCCTGGACATCGGATGCTTGCTCCAGAACGACGATTTCTCCAGCAGGCAAAGGGACATCGGATCCAGAGGCTGGAATTGTGGGGCTCGGGACTGGGGTAACGTCGGGTCCAAGAGCCGGAACCGCGGGATCCGGAGCTAAATCGACATCGGATCCAAGAGTCGGAGCCACAAAATTCGGAACAGAAGTAGCACTAGGGCCTGCCACGCTAGACTCCATCTCAGCACGGCGTCGCTCCATCTTGACCTGAAAAGAACTGAACCCCTCAACGAATGCCTGCGTAAGGACAGGAGCATCCTGCGCCGGCGAGGCTTGGTTAGCTTCACTCATTTCGACATCGGAATCTTTCTTTTCATTTAGAGAGGAAGCCATATCTTCTGAAATTTGAGTGAGTGAAAAATGAGAGGGGGACTGAGTGCTACTTATAAGAAATCAAAGGTGGTAGAGTTTCTCGGAATAAAATATTCCTAGCCGAAAATTTCGATTTTCAAAATCTTCCGCACACAAAATCGCTCCCGCATCTTGCATGCTGGGGGGCTAACTGTTGGGGTTAAAAACGATTATCTCGAAATCAACGGCTAAGTCTATTTGTCATACGAAAGTATAAGGAAGAAACGGGAAGCGATCTAAGTTTGGATAGGCCGGATGACAAGGACTCCGCCTTGAAACTTCAAAGAGCCCGTTCTCCCAAACCGTGAGGACCCAGAAAACGATCAACATATCAAATCGAAGCCCTCGTCAAGACGCACGTGCTGGTCTGTAGCCGCCAGGCGGCTAGCCCCCGTGCTGGCCGTGGCCGCCGCCGGCAAGCGCCCGTGCTGGCCGTGGCCGCCGGGCGGCTAGCCCCGTGCTGGCCGTGGCCTCCGGCGGCTAGCGCCCGTGCTGGCCGTGGCCGCCGGGCGGCTAACCCCGTGCTGGCCGTGGCCGCCGGGCGGCTAGCCCCGTGCTGGCCGTGGCCGCCGGCGGCTAGCCAAGTGCTGGCCGTGGCCGCCGGGCGGCTAGCCCCGTGCTGGCCGTGGCCGCCGGCGGCTAGCGCCCGTGCTGGCCGTGGCCGCCGGGCGGCTAGCCCCGTGCTGGCCGTGGCCGCCGGGCGGCTAGCCCCGTGCTGGCCATGGCCGCTGGCGGCTAGCGCCCGTTCTGGCCATGGCCGCCGGGCGGCTAGCCCCGTGCTGGCTCGAGTCGGCGGATGACAAGCTTCCGTGCATAAGTTCTAGGCCCCTGCCGTCAGAAGTCTGTACTTTGCGTCTTTTCCAAGTTTTCGCGGAACGAATCGTTGAGATTCCGCGTACAAAACTCCCGCTCTTACTCCAAACTAAGATCGTCGGAAACACTTCGGAAACTCGTAAGATATCAACGGGAAGGAATATCTTAGATTCTTCGTGCGAAACAGTGATGGTTATCTTAAGACACCACTCATCTCAACTCTACGAAGGATTGAAGATCTTCCGAAGAAATCGTAGAAAACAACGGAAGTCCTAGAAATGGCCCGAAAGGGACCAAACGCGATCGGACAGTCCGTTTACCATTATCTAAGATAGATACGACGATTTACGTTTATCTTTACATAACAAGATGAATGTTAAAATTCCGGAAGGATAAATGTCAAGTTTCCCGAAGATAAATGTCAAGTTTCCCGATAAACATGAAGTCCGACGAAAATGGAAAGAAAGCCCGCGTTTCGGCCCAGAAGGAGAATAAACCGTCATAAGAAGGAGTATATAAAGGAGCTTTGGGAGAGGAAGAAGGGCAGAGCAAAAAATCTCAGAGAGAGAGCAAATAGGTTTGTGGGATTAGCCCCAAACTATAATTGCTAAGTTCTGATATTCATCAAATAGATTGCACCCTAGGCTTGTTCTAGAGTAGCTAACTAGAATATAGATCACTAGGATCTTTGATATCTTGAATTATCTGTTTGAACTAGTATCTCCTTGGAGAAGAGCTAAACGCCCTCCTTGAGATCTAGTGTTCATTATCGGCTCGCGTCTAGGCATATCTAGAAGCCGTCGATCGATATCCCGACAGGTGAATCGATCGCCGAGCGAAAGGTGTATCGATCGATATCTCTAAAGGATATCGATCGACTCTTTTTCTGTGTCAACATACGACAGTTGAGGCCAGAGATCTAGATTATTTAACCAGTGATACATCACTGAGAGTTAAGCGACTGAGTTCTATAGTATCATGCAAACAACTTGTTAGGCATTTATAGACATTATAATCTCCATTCCTGAATAAAAGCCCTAAGTCTAGCACTCTTCATTTCATTGAAACACCCATCATATTGTTAGTTAGAGCAACTACCTTCCTCATTTTAGGAATTGTTATTTACATTTTCATCATTAAAACCAACTTCACCTAGGATTGATTAATTGATTAAATTTAATTGGTTCCCTAGCTCCTCGTGATTCGATCCCTAAGTACTACAGCTGTACCTCTTATTTGAGAGAGTAAGCTCTACTGGGTAATTTGAGCACTATAAAATTTGGCGCCGTTGCCGGGGTGCTTTGATCGCCATTAGATTTAATTTTATTAATCTTAGGTTTTTCTTTTCTTTACACCCTTTATGATTAAAAATTTTCTTGTCTTTTCAGGTACATGCCCAGCAGTACCAGAAGCAATTAGAGAAATCAACTACTATTCTCAGTAGATCCTGCACACTTTGTACGTTCAATCCGCAAAGACCTACGCTCCGCATCGATCGACAGAACCGCAGTACCGTCGACTGATATTCACGTTCAACCTTCGACCGACACTCACACAGCACCGTCGACTGATACCGTTTGCCGATCCACATCGTTCAATACTACTCACCGTACATTGATCGATACTACTCACCGTACATCGATCGATACTAACCCGCGAAGCATGGTTGCGATTGTTATTCTCACGCTGGACCAGAATGAAAACCTTTATGACCAAGATGGTCATCCGCGTAATGCAACAGGTCATAAGCTAGATGAACAGGGAAACATAATCCCTGAGCCTGAAGCTGAGGCTACAGGAGAAGCTCAAACACGATTGTTGGCATACTACAATCGTCCAGACAAGTACTACACCAACAGATCAGCTATTCGACTTCCAGAGATTCAGAAGCCGAACTTCGAGCTCAAGCCTCAGTACTACTCTCTCGTGTCTTAGATACCTTATTATGGGTTATCACACGAGCATCCTATGGACCATCTGGAAAGGTTCGAGGATCTTATCGCTGCTATTCGTATGGATGGAGTCCCTGCGGACTACCTACTCTGCAAGCTTTTCAAATACTCACTGATTGGAGAAGCTTCGCACTGGCTCAAACAGCTACCTACAGGATCACTGACATCCTGGGCCGACATCAAAAATGCCTTCCTGCGTAATTTCTTTGATGAGGCACGCGCTGAAGACTTAAGGAGCAAAATCGCCACTTTCGCGCAAAACCCCGGTGAGACTTTTAAAGACGCGTGGATCAAATTTAAGTTCCTCCAGCGAGAATGTCCACACCATGGATTCAATGAAGTGCAGCTGCTAAGCACTTTCTACAGAGGTATCGGCTTCAGGTATCAGATGGCTCTTGATACTGCTAGCGAGGGGAACTTCAACACCAAGAATCCAATAGAGGCTGTGAGACTTATTGAGAACCTAGCCAACAGCAGCAGCACCAAAAACACTGACTCTGACAAGAAGAAATCGGTTGCAGCCATCGGGGAAGACCAGATGAATGAAGTCAGAGCCAAGATAGATGCTTTACATGCATTTCTGGGGCAGCCAGTCTGCTCAGCTGAAGAAGGAAAGGCTAGAGAAGATGATACAGAGGAAGATGTGAACTACATTGGAGGTACTGGATTTCAGAGATACAGAAACCAGAGTGGAAACAAAAACTTGTTTGGCAGTGGTCAGAAGAGTAACTACAACCAGAGTTCACAGTATCAGAAACCCTTCACCAACACCAGGAACTCCGGCAACTCAGCTTACCAAAACCCACCACCACCCACCCAGGAGAGTAAGTTTGATGCCATGATTGATAGAGTTATAGAAGGAAAGGCGGCAAGGATTCAAAGCCGTAAAAGGCCATTCCCGAAATACATAAAAATATGCGACCTACTACAGTCGCGGCATAAAAAGATAAAACGGCCACACTTGGTCACGAAAATACAAAGATAAGGGAAAACATTTTCCCGATGAATTCAGTAGACGATAAAATCGTCCGACGACGAAGTTCCAAACTCCGTCGGATAAGTCACCTCATCCTCACCTCCCTCCGCTTCGGTCGCAACCTCCACCGTGTCAGGAGAAACCGGAATCGGCTCCCAGAGTCCCAGATCCTTTCCTAGATAGGGGGAACGAGCGACTCGGCGTGAGCGTTGTCCTTCATGCCACCCTGCATGAGGCTCAACTCCTCTTTATAAACATAATCCCTCTGTTTAGTCCTCGCGAGAGCTCCAACCGATCCGCGACACTCGCGAAAATCGCCCACCACAGCATCGGCTGCCCGAAGATTGTGATACTCCTCCTGGAATCGCATCGCGCGATTCTGCATCTCGGCGGCAATCTCCCGTTTGGCCTGCCTCCTCGCTCGGCGAATCTCTTTGGCATGATCGGCGGCCGCCCTCAAATTCCGTTCCAAGGTCTCCTCCTGGATTCGCACAAAATCATTTGCGTTCTTCTCCGCTTTGAAGCGCCAGATCCTCGTCTCTCTCTGGCTATCCACCAACGCCGAGCCGAGATTGTTCATCGCCTGCGGAATTCGAAAAAATATTTTTTTTTCTTTACAAGGATAAAGATACGATCGGAAAATAAGGGGAGTGCGAGAAGAAGCAAGGACTTACCTAGTTGACTACGCAAGAAGTCTCTTCCACGAAGGGCTGCGGATAGATCTCGGTCGCTATAGCGTGTATTTAGATCTCGGTCGCTATAGCGACCGAGCTGCGGAACAAGTTCGGTCGCTATAGCGATCGAGCATTCGTACATCGATAATTTTCGAAACGTCTGAAGTCTTCCGAAACGATGATACGACGTAAAACTATGCATTCTCGACTATCCGTATAGCCGTTCTCCGCAACTCGCGACTAATTGTTTCTTGATCTCTCGATCAAATGGGATCGTCCGTTTGGTTTACGATAAAACCGCGGAAACTTAACTTTATCGGAGAAATCGTAAAAACGTCTCAAATCAAAAATACGGCCCAAAGAGGTCCTAAACTTGATTCGAGGTCCAGTTACGATTTCTTAAAACCCCATAAACCATATGATGGTTTATGCTTGGAGGATAAGCATCAGTTTCCATGGATAAATGAAAACTTTCCGCAGATAATCATGAAGATAAAAAAATGGAATATTCTCATTTTTCGACTAGGACGGCTTAAGGGCAAAAGGGGGAAGCGTAAACCGACCTTGGAGGGAGTATATAAGGAGCTCAAAGCGAGAGAAATAGAGGCATCACTTTTTCATAGCGAACTTAGCACTTAGAGCATTTTAGGCAAATTTCCGTTTTTGTTTTCGAGCTGCAACTCAATTACGTTTAGCCACCTTCGGGTACTAAAACTAGGGATCTCGCCAACAGCTCTCGTAGCCGAAGCACGTTACCTTGTTGTTGTTACGCTCATACGCAGATTCGGAATAAAATCCTTCTTGCTCTCTTTTTACGATTTTTTATTTTATATTCTCGTTTTTGTCGTGTTCTGATTGCTTGACGTGTGGTTTCTCAGAAATCCGGGACCTCAGAGAAATTAGGGTTTTCCTAGTTTTCTTATTTATACGAAATATTGACGGTGCGAATTTCGGTTCCCACACTAAGCTAGGATAAGGCATAATGAACTTCTGTGATTAGGATGTTTAGATATGAATTGCAAACCTATAGAGTGATGACTTCAATATTTTGAATCTTTGAGTCCTACTGTTTTCAAACCTTTTCCAAAGACTACTGTTTTTGCTTGAGGACAAGCAAAGGAGTAAGTCTGGGGGAGGTGATATACCATGGATTTTACCCGTTTTATACCATGGTATACTAGCATTTTAGTATATATCTAATCTGTTTTCTAGCATGTTAGGTATGTTTTTCGGTTCAGGAGCGTTTCGTGATAAAGTGATGTTTTTGGAGCATTTTGGAGTACAAGAGATGATACGCCCGAGTTGACCATTCAAGACCAAGTCGGAAGTCAACATCGTGATAAGAATCGATCGATACTAATCCAGAGTTGTCGATCGATGTAGCTAAGAAGATCCGCGTACTAGAAGATTTTAATCGATCAATACACATCTAGTGTTGTCGATCGATATCCAGGACGAAATGGTTTAGCCGACTACTTCACCAAGACTTCACCAAATTACGATATTGTCCCTGACGAGTTTTTAACCAAATAGAAATGCTTAAATATTCCTGCTAAGTGTTTTTGACTGCAAGCTTTGAGAAAGCAAGTTTTGAAGAGTCTAAGACAAAGCAGAGAGTGTGAGAGAGAGACTAGAGTTTTACATGTTTTGAGAGATTGGAGAGATTTGTGAACTCCATTTGTTATTCTACTTTCATCTATATATGCAATTCTTTCATCTATCTATTGTTATGAATTGCTTAGCTATGTCTGAGTAGTCTACTTGTTAGATCTAGGGTTTAAATAGGTTTGTGGGATTAGCCCCAAACGATAATTGCTAAGTTGTGATATTCATCAAATAGATTGCACCCTAAGCTTGTTCTAGAGTAGCTAACTAGAACATAGATCACTAGGACTTTTGATATCTTGAATTATCTGTTTGAATTAGTATCTCCTTGGAGAAGAGCTAACCGCCCTCCTTGAGATCTAGTGTTCACTATCGGCTCGCGCCTAGGCATATCTAGAAGCCGTCGATCGATATCCCGACAGTTGAATCGATCGCCGAGTGAAAGGTGTATCGATCGATATCTCTAAAGGATATCGATCGACTCTTTTTCTGTGTCAACATACGACAGTTGATGCCAGAGATCTAGATTATTTAACCAGTGAGACATCACTGAGAGTTAAGCGAGTGAGTTCTATAGTATCATGCAAACAACTTGTTAGGCATTTACAGACATTATAATCTCCATTCCTGAATAAAAGCCCTAAGTCTAGCACTCTTCATTTAATTGAAACACCCATCATATTGTTAGTTAGAGCAACTACCTTGCTCATTTTAGGAATTGTTATTTACATTTTCATCATTAAAACCAACTTCACCTAGGATTGATTAACTGATTAAATTTAATTGGTTCCCTAGCTCCTCGTGATTCGATCTCTAAGTACTACAGCTGTACCTCTTATTTGAGAGAGTAAACTCTACTGGGTAATTTGAGAACTATCAAAGTGCTCCTTCGGAGTAAACTCTGGAAAGTTCCTAGGGTACATATTTACCCACAGGGGCATCGAAGCAAATACAGAGCAGGTGAGAGCAATCCAGGTGATCCCTTCCCCTCGCAACGTCAAGAAAGTGCAAAGATTGATAGGGAGGATGGCCGCCCTGAGCAGGTTCATCTCCAGGCTGTCCGACAAGCCGCATGCCTTCTTCGAAACCTTGAAGGACCACAAGGACTTCCAATGGACTGGTAAATGTAAGCAAGCCTTATCCGATCTCAAGGCCTATCTCACTACTCCACCTCTCCTCTCAAAACCCTTGGAAGGTGAGGTCCTATTGCTCTATCTGGAGGTATCAGAGCATGCAGTCAGTGCGGTCCTAGTAAGGGAAGCAGAAAGGAAACAACATCCTATCTACTACGTGAGAAAATCTCTACTAGACGCGGAGACCCGCTATAGTCACCTTGAAAAGTTAGCCCTCGCCTTGGTCAACGCTGCTCGAAAGCTACGCCCCTACTTCCAGGCTCATCAATCATGGTGGTCACATCTCTCCCCATCAAAGCAGTCCTCCGCAAGCCGGAAGTGTCTGGACGACTAGCAAAATGGGCTATAGAGCTGGGGGAGTACGATGTGATCTTCCGGCCTGCAACAGCCATCAAATCGCAAGTCCTAGCAGATTTCGTAGCCGAATTCTCCCATGCCATGCCTCCAGCCTTGGAACAAGTGGTAAAGCTTCGTGATAGCGAAGGGGAGAAAGGCTAGTGGACACTATACGTTGATGGATCTAGTAACGTAAGGGGCGCTGGCGTGGGACTAGTCCTAACTTCCCCCATGGGGAATCAGCCTCAAGGGCCTTATGGTGCAACTTCAAAGCAACGAACAACGAAGCTGAATACGAAGCTCTAATAGCGGGGTTAACAATTGCCAAACAGATGGGAGTAGAAGACATCCAGGTCTTCAGGGACTCGAAACTGATCATAAGTCAAGTCCAAGGAGACTACCAAGCAAAAGATCCGAGTATGATCAGGTATCTATCCGTGGCTAAGCGACTACTGGACAGGTTCCCACACTGTAAGCTTACTCAGATCCCTAGGGAGCACAACTCCCAGGCCAACGCTCTAGCTAATCTAGGGTCCGCCCTAGAAACTACGAGTCATATGAGCATTCCACTACTAGTACTCCAATGGCCCGCAACCGAAAAGGAGACGGAGCCTGAAG
This sequence comes from Raphanus sativus, assembly GCF_000801105.2. Taxonomy (NCBI): domain Eukaryota; kingdom Viridiplantae; phylum Streptophyta; class Magnoliopsida; order Brassicales; family Brassicaceae; genus Raphanus; species Raphanus sativus. The sequence goes on along the minus strand of NC_079512.1, from coordinate 13,484,664 downwards.
AAGTATCCGTGGTAGACGAAGGAGAGACCTGGATGACTCCCATCATTAAATATCTAAGGTACGACACCTTGCCTGAAGATCGGGACAAAAGTCGGAAGATAAGGCGCCAAGCTGCCAGGTACTGCTTTTCTGAGGGAAAACTATACCGAAGATCATTTTCAGGACCCTATCTACAATGTCTTACCCCTAGAGAAGCCGCCAGGATACTAGAAGAGCTTCACGAAGGAGAGTGTGGTTCCCATTCTAGTGGTCGGAGCCTGGTACTCAGAACCAAAAGGGCTGGATACTATTGGCCAACCATGGCGAGGGACTCCCTCAAACAAGCCAAGCTCTGTAGCCAATGCCAGAAGCACGCGCCAGTCTCCAACCTTCCACCAGAGAACCTCAAATCCCTAAGTTCTCCTTGGTCCTTCCGAAAATGGGGCATGTACATCGATGGGAAATTCCCTATGGCACCGGGGCAAAATATCTTCCTCCTAGTTGTGACCGATTACTTCACGAAGTGGGTAGAAGCTGAAGCACTAGCCAAGATAACGGATCTCCAGATCAGGAAATTCCTATGGACTAACGTGATCACACGCTTCGGAACTCCCCATGAGATTGTCACAGACAACGGACCCCAGTTCACAAGCTACAACTTCCGAAATTTCTGCAAGGACTGGAACATCAAGCTTTCCTATTCAGCACCACGACACCCCCAATCTAACGGTCAAGCCAAATCCACTAATAAGACAGTGGTGAACATGCTCAAGAAGCGCCTAGAAGATGCCCATGGGCGATGGGCAGAAGAGTACTCTGGGCTTATGAGACAATCCCGAAGACGGGTACCCAAGAGACTCCCTTCTCCCTTGCCTATGTTGCTGAAGCGGTGATACCCACAGAGGTGCACGTAAGGACCACGGTCTCTGAATTCCTCTCCCAGGAGGAGAATAACGAGCTAATGTCCCTGAGTCTAAACCTACTCGATGAAAAGAGGGAGGCGGCCCGCCTTAGAAATGCGTTCTACCAGTTGAAAGTAGCCAAGAGCTACAACAAAAAGGTCAGATCCAGAACCTTCCAGAAAGGGGATTGAGTCCTAAGGCGAGTCTGTGACCACACAAGGGAAAAATTAGCCGGAAAACTCGCTCATGGATTTGAAGGTGCCTATAAGGTAATAGAGGTGCAAGGGGCAGGAGCCTATAAGCTGGAAGACAGCGACGGTAAGGTTCAACCCAACTGCTGGAATGACTTGCACCTCAAATTCTATTACTTCTAAAGTAAGGTCCCCGGATAAAGCTTTATATACTACTAATATTACTATGATATATTTAAGTACACTGGTTTCCTACTCCTATGTATGCGATAACCTCTACGGACTAAGCTTATAAAATACATTATTAGTTACGGCTAAAGGGGTTATAGGAACTCCAATGTACTTAAAGGGGCATACTAGCTAGGTCAGGTCCTAAGGGATCTTAGATCCCAGCAAACCCTATATATACTAGTGAGACCACTCACATGGGTGTACGAAATATAAGGAACGGGTCTGATCAACCCTATTACATTGTCTGCAGTTCGGAACCTGCGTAAAGGCTATAAGTCCAACAGTTACGTGGGGACCACCGTACTAGTGCTACTCAAACCCTGTGTTAAAGACGCTACGAGCTAAATACACACAGGGGGCATGACATACACTGCAAAATACTTATACAGACGTTGAAAGTAGTGTGTCTGGTGTGAAGTCGCTCCCGCGGGGCAGGCCCACGCCAGACCACAGTATGTCTGAGCGTGACCTTTTCTGCAGAAAGGTAGAGTGCAGCATTGAGATTCACGAGAGTGGCCTATACCTCCGGGTGGTAGAGTGCGGTTTCTCAATAACAGATCGGTAGTGGTTCCCCCATGGGGAGCAGAATACGATCAAAAACCTCCCATAACGCATACGGCCTCAGTGTCTATGACGAACCTCAGGGTCTATATAGTAACCTCCGGGTTCAGTACGGCCTCAGGGTCTATAAAAGGGCCTCAGGGTTCAATACAGCCTTCGGTCTGTAAGGAATCTCCGGATTCAAGATCACCCAAGGGTTGATCAAGGACCTTCGGGTCTAACTGATCTTCGGATCTAATAAGAACCTCGGGGTTCAAGGATCTTTGAATCCAAATACCAAGAACCTCAGGGTTCAAAAGCATCAACCTCCGGGTTTGAGGTATACATAGGGTTTAATGGATTACAAGGTCTAACGCTTTTCTGATCATTTCAGGGTTTGACCAACAGGATCCAGGTCCTAGGCATTTACATTCTTCCAAGGGGTCAACCCTTACGAGGGTCCGACCCCTACGAGGCTTCAGCCCTTCCAAGGGTGCATCCCTTCCAATAAATCTACAAGTCTATCTAGAAGTCCTTGTATTCTGAAGATACAAAGTTTGTTCGTAAATTGTGCTCTCTCCGAAGAGACTTGTGCTCAAATCCCCTACGAACCATTCTAAATCAGAAGATAGTGCTAGAGAATTACGAAGGCATGAATCCAAGCAGTGAATACAACAGAAAAAGGCGAAAACGATAAGTATTATTATGCTACTAGGAGTCCTTATTCGGCTACAAAATCATCACAAGCCCGGGGAAAGAAATCATAATATAGAATAAAGCATAAACAAAAAAAAAGAGAACACTTCAAGGCTTCGGGTGATGCGGTGCCAAAGGAAAATCATCAAGTCCACCTCTCCCATTCACCGAACCTTGGACAGACCCTCCAACAGGTCCCCAGCGGTTGATATTCCTCTCCGACCACTCCTTCACAAGCTCCCAACGAGCTTGCTCACGGGCCCGCTGCACGGTCAAAGCTTGATGAGTTATCACCTCTCGAAACTGGTTACGAAGGAAGAAGATCTCCTCGTGCGGAGACCAAACAATCTGTTATTTCCTGCATTCTTTAGGGTCGAGGAAGTCGCAACTGAGGAAACAAAAGAAGGCGATGCATAAGGCCATCTCCTCTGAGGATTGCTCCTACAATATTCATTATACACCGATGATATTGGAGCTCCAGGAATCCCACCTAAAAATCAGCAGAGCAAAGGGTCATAACCGATCTCGTGACTGTTTAAGAGAAAGAAGAACTGTTGTTGGGGTCAAAATCGGTCAAGACGAAATCGATGTCCGAAAGTCTCGGAAAAACTCGAAAGATGTTAGAGCAACCTCGAGAGACTAATTGGTAATCGAGAAACCTTGAAAAAATATTGAGTTAGAGATTAATCGTCTCGAAATCAACGGCTGGAAACGTTTTCTACACAAGGAAAAACCTACGGAAATCTAAAAACACGCACAAGTCGAAGAAACCGAGCAGCCGACTCCGGTCGTGGCCGTGGCCGCCGGGCGGCTAGCCCCCGTGCTGGCCGTGGCCGCCGGCGGCTAGCGCCCGTGCTGGCCGTGGCCGCCGGACGGCTAGCCCCGTGCTGGCCGTGGCCGGCGGCGGCTAGCGCCCGTAACGGCCGTGGTCGCCGGGCGGCTAGCCCCGTGCTGGCCGTGGCCGCCGGCGGCTAGCGCCCGTGACGGCCGTGGTCGCCGGGCGGCTGGCCCCGTGCTGGCCGTGGCCGCCGGCGGCTAGCGCCCGTGACGGCCGTGGTCGCCGGGCGGCTAGCCCCGTTGATAAGCCCAAAATCGGGAAGGATGGCTTTGGCCGGATGTTGGATATGAACCGAGAAGTCGAAGGAACTTCTGGAACTGGGATGGATTGAACGGATCGTCAAGAGGTGCGGAATGACTCTTGATATACCAACGATCTAAGGCTAACCACCAAAGAACGGATGTAGTGCGTTAGCTAACCACCAAATAACACACAAAGATGATTGGCTGACCACCAAATCAACAAGCCGGTTCAAACCGATGAACTAGCTAAAGAACTCTCTCTCACTCAGAGAAGAAGAACAAAAATAAACAACCAAATTGATCTGATTTTTATTCATCAAAAGGACTACATATTTATAGTAGATGTAGTCAAAGAAAGAAATAAATAAAGTGCTGAAAAAGATGTCTAGAAAATACAACATTTGACTAGATAATTATTAGAGAGTCAAAGTTGTAGAAATTGATGCAGTCTTGGTCAATGTTGCGGAAAATGATGAAGACTGGTCAAGATTGCGGATTCTGATGTAGACTGGTCAAGATTCGTCCAAGCGTCCAGGTTCATCCATGATGATCGGGTCCTTCGCGTAAGGAGAAGGACGCACGTGGGCTGGTCGAGCTGGTTGGCCGGTGATCTTCATGAACTGATGGTGAATCCTCGGTTTGGTCGAGCTGGTTGACAAGATCGCCACCTTGGTTCGTGTCCATGAACAAAAAAGAACGGTGCTCGATTTTGGTTATATCATACTCTCCCTCTTCAAAAAGATTTGTCCTCAAATCTGGAACATTAAAAGGAAAAGGGGTATAAGCACAAGAATCATAATCAATACATTGCTCACCTTGGGTATGGTCCGGTTCTTGAATGGACGAAGATTCTTCTTGGTTTGTTTGATGACCATGGTTTTGCTCTCCATCTGACCCTTCATTCGGTTCATGTGGGTACTCATCGAAAATTGGCAATGGATCTGAAAGTCCTTCTTTTTCTTGCTCGGTTTCAACTTCCTTTTCTGGCTCGGTTTCAACGTTCTTCAAGGTCACCAACGTTTTCTGTTTTTGGCACTTGTTAGCATAATGGCCGACCTTATGGCATTTGAAACACCTGGTAGAAAGAGCCTTGCTTGTGGGTTTCACAGCTTTGCTTTTATCAAAAGAATTATCATTAGTTTTCAAATCAGAATTTGAAAGATAAGAAGACTTACATTGCTTTTTTGGTGCTGAAGAAGTGTTGGTGTTTTTCTTCCTTTTGAGTTGCCGGACAGCATGAATCGCCTTATGCAACATCTTCTCCAAACTGGCATAAGTCTGAATCTCATTCTGATCAAACACATCATGGCTGCTTCTCTTGGTTTTGGTGAAGGGACGATCACCACTTCTGACCCACTTCTCAACATCGGACCTGTTATGTCTCTTCCTTTTCTGCACAAAATCAAACCTATTAGCAGCAAACTGTTTCTTATTTCTAAAAATTGATTGCTCTTTTTCCGAAACAGTTTTAAAAGTAAAGAAGATATCATCTTGTAGTGGTTTTGATTTCTTGAGAAGTCCAAACATCCTGAAACACTTAACAAACGTTAGCACAAAAATATCCTCACACTCTCAAAGTGTTTAGCTCACGATTTTTAGGTGATCACTCAGAGTTCTTTCTATTGGTTCAAAGGATGATAGGCAGTAAAAATTCAGCAATCAAAAACCCAAAACAAACTTTGTGGAAAAAGAAAAGAAATGAAGATGAAGAGATTTTTTTTTGTTTTGTGTGGATCCGCCTTAACTGTCCTAAGGCTGGGTTTCTCTTCAGCCAGCAGGATTACTCTTCCACCACTCCAAGTGATTCAAGCCAATCTTTTACTTTTTTTCTTTTTTTTTTTTTTTCTTTTTTTTTTTTTTTTTCTGATTTTTTTTTTTAAATGGCGATCACAAGGGAGTAAAGGAACAACCCGGATCCAAAAAGAAATAAGAAATGATGAAGAGATGAGAAGGTGAAAAGAAGATAGAAAACAAACCAGCCAAAGTGGCTCTGATACCAAATGATAAGCCCAAAATCGGGAAGGATGGCTTTGGCCGGATGTTGGATATGAACCGAGAAGTCGAAGGAACTTCTGGAACTGGGATGGATTGAACGGATCGTCAAGAGGTGCGGAATGACTCTTGATATACCAACGATCTAAGGCTAACCACCAAAGAACGGATGTAGTGCGTTGGCTAACCACCAAATAACACACAAAGATGATTGGCTGACCACCAAATCAACAAGCCGGTTCAAACCGATGAACTAGCTAAAGAACTCTCTCTCACTCAGAGAAGAAGAACAAAAATAAACAACCAAATTGATCTGATTTTTATTCATCAAAAGGACTACATATTTATAGTAGATGTAGTCAAAGAAAGAAATAAATAAAGTGCTGAAAAAGATGTCTAGAAAATACAACATTTGACTAGATAATTATTAGAGAGTCAAAGTTGTAGAAATTGATGCAGTCTTGGTCAATGTTGCGGAAAATGATGAAGACTGGTCAAGATTGCGGATTCTGATGTAGACTGGTCAAGATTCGTCCAAGCGTCCAGGTTCATCCATGATGATCGGGTCCTTCGCGTAAGGAGAAGGACGCACGTGGGCTGGTCGAGCTGGTTGGCCGGTGATCTTCATGAACTGATGGTGAATCCTCGGTTTGGTCGAGCTGGTTGACAAGATCGCCACCTTGGTTCGTGTCCATGAACAAAAAAGAACGGTGCTCGATTTTGGTTCTATCACCCGTGCTGGCTCGGGTCGTCGGACGGCTAGTTTTCGTGCGTAAGTTCTAGGCCCCCGGATTGCCAGAAATCCGCGTTTTGCGACTCTCCGAGATCCCGCAAACAAAACTCCTTTCCCTGCTCCAAGGCTTCAGAGAACCCGTAAGACGTCAACGGACAGAAAGACTTCGTATAAAACGGTGGTGGTTATCTTAGAACACCATTCGCCTCAGCGATAAGTCGGAGATCTTCCGTAAGGCTCGACATCCAAGTAGGAGCATTCTTTCAAAGAGATCGTAGAAAACAACGGAAGTACGGAAGACGGCCCGGAAGGGACCAAACCCGATCGGACGGCCCATCTACGATTCTCTAAAAGATAGAAGCGACGGTTTACAATTATCTTCACATAACAAGATAAATGTTAAACTTCCTAAAAGATAAATGTCAACTTTCCAAAAGGATAAATGTCAACTTTCCGAAAGGATAAATGACAACTTTCCCGATAAACACGAAGGCCGATGAAAATGGAAAAAGCCCAGCTCGCGGCAGACTCAGTCCATCAAGTATAGACCGTAATATGGGAGTATATAAGCAAGGCTAGGAGCAGAGGAAGGGGGATCCGAAATCAGAAGAAAGAAACCACCCCAGAGCAACTTAGAACTTAGGCTTTTATTTCCTTTTTAGCGAGCTGCGACTCAATTAGGTTAGATCTAGGTTTTGAGACTAGCGACGATCGACAGCTCTTGTTGCCGAGATCTCGACCTGTTGTTCGAACGCTCTCCGCAAATTCGGAAATAAGATTCTTTCTTTTGCTCTCCTTATTTTACGTATTTATTCCCAAACTTTACTCGTGATTAACTTTGTCGTGCGTGGCCCAACAGATAGCCGGGATCCTCGGGGAAAACAAGGTCAACTTAGTTTTCTTACGTTTAAACTTAACTAAAATCGACAGTGTGAATTTCGGTTCCCACAGTTTGGCGCTATAAGGAGGGGGTGAACGGATTTATCTTTCTCGCAACTACGCACGCCCAGTTAAGCATGACTGCTGACGAAAACGAGCAAACGCACGACGGACCAGCCGTCGATACCAACGCTGAGAAGACTCCTGTCGGAAACGTATCGACGGTCACTGCTGAGGCAAACACCGCGATGCTGGACCAGGTGAAGGAATTGTTCGCCACCGCCCAGAAACGGTCGGAAGAACAAGAGAAACTAATGGCTTCACTCGCTAAACAGGTCAATACCTTAACAGCGAAAAGCAAACTCCCGCGCGGATCCACCAAGGTGAGGCATGTCAGGAAGCTCGACTTCGGAACTGCCGGAGACCAAGACGCTCCGAGAAAATCCCCGGAACTCATCCCTGACGATACCACTACGGCGGGGCAGAAGAAAACGACGGATAACCTCCCATCTCCCGCAAGGGAAAACGAAGGAGACGACGTCGAAAGAATCAATCTGGATATCAGCGATCAATCGGATCCGTCCGACGAAGACGCCGACATCCACCACAGAAGGACCCGAAGTCAGTCAGCTCGACTGGCGGCAGCCTTCGAAAAAACCATGACAGAAGAGGAAGAAGACCTCTACTGGTCAGAGCAAGAAAGGTTGGCTGAAAACCAGACTCGGGCCTATCGCAGCCAACGTAGACAAAGGAGCGCGAATGGCGCCAACGAGATCCATGATTTGCGCGAGTACATCGCAAAGACTGCAGCCGAGGTGAAAGCGGTAAAATCGCAGATTCACCACGCAACCAGCACTGCCCCCGAGATCGACCTGCTCCTTGAGGAATCGAGGAAGACTCCGTTCACTTCTCGAATCACGGACGCACGAGTCTCTGATCCCGGGAAAATAAAGCTTCCCACCTACGATGGAACCACAGACCCGAAGGCACATCTGCAGTCCTTCCAGATTGCGATGGCAAGGTCTAAACTTCCGGAGCGGGAAAAGGACGGCGGCTGCTGTCTCCTATTCGTCGAGAACCTCAGGGGCGCTGCGCTCGAGTGGTTCTCACACTTGAAAAGAAACTCCATCGGAAGTTTCCGCCAGCTTGCTTCAGCTTTTCTGAAGCAGTTCTCCATGTTCATGGACAAGGAAACTTCCGACGTAGACCTTTGGAGTCTAATTCAAAAAGAAGATGAACCACTCCGCGACTACATAAGGAGGTTCAAACTCGTGATGTCCAGGGTAACAGGCCTCAGCGACAGAGTCGCCATCGATGCCCTGAGAAAAAACCTCTGGTACAAATCGAAATACCGAAAGTGGATTTCTTTGGAGAGGCCACGCACCATCCAGGATACTCTCCACAAAGCAACGGATTTCATCATCATGGAAGAAGAGATGAAAGTCCTAGCACAGAAGCATGGACCGCAGAAAGCGTCCGGCAAGAAGAAAACCTCTCGTAACGACAAGTACGTCCATCACGAAGGGGAAGATGTCCAAGGCGAACATAACTACGCCGTCAATTCCGAACAAGGAAGGACCACCGGAAACACTTGGACGAGGAACTCGTACAAAGACAATTCCAGCTGCGAGTTCCATCAGACGAAAGGTCACTCCACCGCCCACTGCAAAGTCCTCGGCGCCAGACTCATTACGAAGCTGCTTGCCGGCGAACTAGCAACGGTCAGGAGCGTGAAAGACCTGCTCCTAGAATCTGACCGTCCGCCAAAGACCGACGGAGCCAATCCTGAGAATAACACTCCTGGAACTCAATCGGGCGAAAAACGCGGACGGAGACAAGACGGCGATGGAAACAGCAACAACCGCCAAAGGATCAACATGGTCATCGGAGGATCGCATTTCTACCAGGACTCCGTTTCGTCGATTAAAGCCTACGGACGGAGGGCCGAAACAAGCCCCGGATGGTGTCCAGAGGACGACGTCCCCAATCATGCAATCGTCTTCGAGGAACAGGATACAGCCGGACTCGATAAACCCCACTACGATCCTCTGGTCATCGACTTGGTGATTCAGGATCTCGAAGTCGGCCGCATCCTCATCGACACAGGAAGCACGGTCAACATCATGTTCCGCGACACTCTGCAGAGGATGAACATACCCCTCGGAGAAGTCATCCCAGAACCAAGACCATTGACTGGATTCTCGGGCGTCACGTCCATGACCCTCGGAAAAATCAGACTCCCGGTCATGGCTAAGGAAGTCACGAAGATCGTCGAATTCGCAGTAGTGGACAACCCGGCTATCTACAACGCCATAATGGGAACTCCTTGGATAAACGCCATGAAGGCAGTCCCGTCCACTTACCATCTCAGCGTCAAGTTTCCAACACCAACTGGAACAGCGGTAATCTGGGAAGCCAAAGACAGTCGCGACTCTGCTTCCTGGCCGAACATAAATTGTGCAGCAATCGGAACGCCCCAGTAGCTAACCCGAAATGAACTAAGAAGCATCTGAGTATCTCCGAGAACTCAGCAAAGAACGGCTCGGATTTGCCCGAACAGGCCACAACTCAGGCCAGCGGGAAAATCCTCGAGTCCATCTCCGAAAGAACGGATAACCCAACTCCCAACGCGACCACTGACTTAGCCGAAACAGTCAAGGCGCCGGAAATCGTGGAGTGATAGCAAAACAACGATATAAACAGAACTACGAGATGGCTTGATCCTCGCAAGAGGTACGTAGGCAGCTCATCGCAACCCGACGAGTTCAGCTATCCCCCTCACCAAAAAAGGGGGGGGGGGAGATGGAGACAAACATCCTTGTACTCCCGCAAAAATACTTTTCACATGTACTCTATATTACAAATTTTTCAATTCAAATGCTTACTCAACGCATAAACATTACGGAAAACGAAAATCATATCTTTGAGGAACGCGAGACGTCGTTAGTTCCCACAAAGTCTTGATTCTCCATTCTCCTCCAAACAGTCCATCCGCGACTCTAAAAAACTCTATCAAACAGTCCATCCGCGACTCTAAAAAACTCTATCAAACAGTCTGTCCGCGACTCTAAAATTCATTTCCGTCGATTGGCCCCGACGGAAAAACATAGAAACGTTTCACTCAATCAAATTCGTAGTCTGGCTTCTAACGAAGTCCTTTTGCATCCGACAAGGATATCATAGCGCGCTATACAAAAAATCCAAATTTTGGTTAGCTCTTCGTAAAGGAAGTAGCTCGACTCGTATCCAAACGAATCATATAAGCCGATAAGCACTTCACAGATTCTAAAACGGTACGAGTCAGGTCGAAATTGCAAACAAGCAAAACGAAAGCCGATTTGTCATCGCACAGCTTCAGTCCGAAAATAGACCTAGGTCTTGCCCTAACCCCGGCCTTGCTGGTATCTAAGACATCTCATAGGCATAAGTATCCAGAATACGAGATTCCAAAATTTGCCTCTTATCGCTTATAAACCTAACGTTCGCTACAGAGTAACCTACGGATCAAGCGACAAAAAGAAGAGATTGAATACGGAGTGACTGCACGTATTCAAACCCTCTACACTTGACGAAAGTATAAATCAAAACGCAGAATTCATAAAAGCACTTATAATAGGGATTCAAAAGCCACCAACGGCCAATCCCGAGAAACACAAAGTCACGCGACCTCCTAAGGGTCGCAACACATACAAACAGCCACACTCGGCTTATCACAAATTATAATCGAATGCGTAACAATCGGTTAGAGATATTCCAAACGAGGAGTCGGGCTGGTCGACCTCTTCACCCCCGTCACCTGCATTCAAACCCGCGCCTACATCCGCCGTATCTTCCGAGACTTGGATAGGATTCCACAACTCTCGAATTCTCCCTTTGATCGGAGGAACAAAGGATTCGGCATTGGCGCATATTCTCATCGAGCCGTTCATTGCGGCAAGTTCGCCGGAAAGAGAGAAATCCTCACGCTGCATCTTGTTTAGAGTGCCAACCGAACCACGACACTCGCGAAAATCGCCTACAAAGTCCTGAGCCTCTTTATACGCTTCAAACTCGGTAGAGAAAATTTCGGCTCTTCGGTTCAGCTCGACGGCAGCTCTTCTCCGCCCGCTCCTTTCCGCACGAACGATGGCTCGAGCCTGGACCTCGGCTTGCCGGCGTTTTTGCTCCTCTACCTCCAACCGATACTTGGTGAATTCCCTTTCCGTTTCCTCCGCTTTAAAACGGGCCAGCCGGGCAGTACGGAAACTTCCATCAATCGATGTGTTCCACACTCTCACGGCCTGCAAAGAAGTCAAGGTCAAATAACAAGAAAAGGGGATTTACTCAAGTTTTGAAAACAAACCTCGTTGACCAAGCGAGCACCCTCCGCAGTCACCTTTTCCCTCTCCTCGTTGTCCAAAGACTCGTCACGGGAAAACGCCGGAGGGAGGTCATCGAAGAAATCACCTGGGGAAGGAACACCTTGATTCCTTGTAGTGAAGTCAGGATCGCATCTCGGCGGCTCACCATTCTCCGACGAGGCCTCGAAAGCAATTCCTTTATCCTTCCGAGATCTCCGCCTCCGCCTTGAGGGGGCAAAAACGTAGGATCCATCATTGACACAGGGCCGCGTACCGCCTCGCGATCGATGAAGCGCGACCGCCCCACGAATCCGGTCAAGAGTAAAGGAGTTCCAGGAACAAGGCATTGTTCTAAAAATGTCTCTCTTGGTCGAAAGATCGGAAGGAACATGCGCGAGACACCTGTTCTCTAAACAAAAAAAAAAAAAAAAAAAACACGTTCAGTACTCGCATTTCGGATCCTAAGAAAGGGGATGCGACGATCTTACCTCGTTGGTACAACCAGTCCGTCGGGAATAGGTGGAGGAAGCCTTCCTCGACAGATTCTCCATCTATCCTCACAAAAAAAGAAACGGTCAACGTAATCCTTGGCGTGCGAGGTGACTCCATGGATTACCGAAAAATTGGTCCTCGCTTTCATGGAGTATACTCCATTGATGCCCGTCGTCTTGGAGTTCCACAACCCTTCGAAGTCAGCGGGGCTAAGATCCATCCCTTACTCGTAACTCAAAATCACAACGCCAAGCCAACTTTCCAAAGCTGGCACGTTCAGCTGACTGATTACGATTCCGAAACGGTCGAGAGCCTGAACGATGACCCCGGGGATCGGGAACCACAGTCGGCACTGCATCAGGAACGCCTCGTAACAAGTAAAGTAACCCTTCGGAGGATTCTCCGAACTCTCATCCCCGCGAGGAATGCGAAACATGACTCCCTTCGGAATCTCATAAAACTCTCGAAGAGTTCCGAGATATTCAATGGATACTTCGCTCAGCGAATCAGTTTCCTTGCGAGCCCTCAGAGGTCGCCGGGGAATCGGGATCACGGGAAGGGGAGCATCGGAACCGAAGACGGCGTCACAATACGCACTCCTGTCAACCTCCGGAACCTCGGGCTTTGGAACTTCCTCCTCGGCATGGAAACTGTCCGAAGATGAGTGAGACTGCCTCCTCGAAGATTTCGATCTTGAAGTCATTCTTTTTCTAAAAGTAGAGAGAGAATTTACAAGAGAGAGAATAAACTTAAGATTCTTGGGTGAAATAAGAATGGTAAAGAATTCACAAGTCTTTATAGGCAAGGATTTGACTATTCACCCCGACCTTCGACACGAACCATACCGCAAGCTAGGGCCTACAAACCCTACGGCTCCTAGCTAGCTGGGGGGCTAACTGTTGGGGTCAAAATCGGTCAAGACGAAATCGATGTCCGAAAGTCTCGGAAAAACTCGAAAGATGTTAGAACAACCTCGAGAGACTAATTGGTAATCGAGAAACCTTGAAAAAATATTGAGTTAGAGATTAATCGTCTCGAAATCAACGGCTGGAAACGTTTTCTACACAAGGAAAAACCTACGGAAATCTAAAAACACGCACAAGTCGAAGAAACCGAGCAGCCGACTCCGGTCGTGGCCGTGGCCGCCGGGCGGCTAGCCCCCGTGCTGGCCGTGGCCGCCGGCGGCTAGCGCCCGTGCTGGCCGTGGCCGCCGGGCGGCTAGCCCCGTGCTGGCCGTGGCCGCCGGCGGCTAGCGCCCGCAACGGCCGTGGTCACCGGGCGGCTAGCCCCGTGCTGGCCGTGGCCGCCGGCGGCTAGCGCCCGTGACGGCCGTGGTCGCCGGGCGGCTAGCCCCGTGCTGGCTCGGGTCGTCGGACGGCTAGTTTTCGTGCGTAAGTTCTAGGCCCCCGGATTGCCAGAAATCCGCGTTTTGCGACTCTCCGAGATCCCGCAAACAAAACTCCTTTCCCTGCTCCATGGCTTCAGAGAACCCGTAAGACGTCAACGGACAGAAAGACTTCGTATAAAACGGTGGTGGTTATCTTAAAACACCATTCGCCTCAGCGATAAGTCGGAGATCTTCCGAAAGGCTCGACATCCAAGTAGGAGAATTCTTTCAAAGAGATCGTAGAAAACAACGGAAGTACGGAAGACGGCCCGGAAGGGACCAAACCCGATCGGACGGCCCATCTACGATTCTCTAAAAGATAGAAGCGACGGTTTACAATTATCTTCACATAACAAGATAAATGTTAAACTTCCGAAAAGATAAATGTCAACTTTCCAAAAGGATAAATGTCAACTTCTAGAAAGGATAAATGACAACTTTCCCGATAAACACGAAGGCCGACGAAAATGGAAAAAGCCCAGCTCGCGGCAGACTCAGTCCATCAAGGATAGACCGTCATATGGGAGTATATAAGCAAGGCTAGGAGCAGAGGAAGGGGGATCCGAAATCAGAAGAAAGAAACCACCCCAGAGCAACTTAGAACTTAGGCTTTTATTTCCTTTTTAGCGAGCTGCGACTCAATTAGGTTAGATCTAGGTTTTGAGACTAGCGACGATCGACAGCTCTTGTTGCCGAGATCTCGACCTGTTGTTCGAACGCTCTCCGTAAATTCGGAAATAAGATTCTTTCTTTTGCTCTCCTTATTTTACGTATTTATTCCCAAACTTTACTCGTGATTAACTTTGTCGTGCGTGGCCCAGCAGATAGCCGGGATCCTCGGGGAAAACTAGGTCAACTTAGTTTTCCTACGTTTAAACTTAACTAAAATCGACAGTGTGAATTTCGGTTCCCACAACTGTCTTACCCTAAATACGACTATGGCGTAAAGACATCCGGCTCATCAAAAACAAAATCCAACGGTATCGTGTGGGAATGCCCCTTACCAGCTTCACCATAACCTCGCCAGCAGGGAATACCGGCCGGAAGATCTCTGCAAAAACATTACGTAAGGTGGAATAACGCAAAAGTTATCTTGAAAATAAAAAAGGGGGGCATACCGACGGATCGCCAAAAGAGAGGTCTGCCCTAGAAACTACGAGTCATATGAGCATTCCACTACTGGTACTCCAATGGCCCGCAACCGAAAAGGAGACGGAGCCTGAAGAAGTATTCGTGGTAGACGAAGGAGAGACCTGGATGACTCCCATCATTAACTATCTAAGGTACGACACCTTGCCTGAAGATCGGGACGAAAGTCGGAAGATAAGGCGCCAAGCTGCCAGATACTGCATTTCTGAGGGGAAACTATACCGAAGATCATTTTCAGGACCCTATCTACAATGTCTTACACCTAGAGAAGCCGCCATGATACTAGAAGAGCTTCACGAAGGAGAGTGTGGTTCCCATTCTAGTGGTCGGAGCCTGGTACTCAGAACCAGAAGGGCTGGATACTATTGGCCAACCATGGCGAGGGACTCCCTCAAACAAGCTAAGCTCTGTAGCCAATGCCAGAAGCATGCGCCAGTCTCCAACCTTCCACCAGAGAACCTCAAATCCCTAAGTTCTCCTTGGTCCTTCCGAAAATGGGGCATGTACATCGTGGGGAAATTCCCTATGGCACCGGGGCAAAAGATCTTCCTCCTAGTTGTGACCGATTACTTCACGAAGTGGGTAGAAGCTAAAGCACTAGCAAAGATAACAGATCTCCAGATCAGGAATTTCCTATGGACTAACGTGATCACACGCTTTGGAACTCCCCATGAGATTGTCACAGACAACGGACCCCAGTTCACAAGCTACAACTTCCGAAAGTTCTGCAAGGACTGGAACATCAAGCTTTCCTATTCAGCACCACGACAACCCCCAATCTAACGGTCAAGCCGAATCCACTAATAAGACAGTGGTGAACATGCTCAAGAAGCGCCTAGAAAACGCCATGGGCGATGGACAGAAGAGTACTCTGGGCCTATCAGACAACCCCGGAGACGGGTACCCAAGAGACTCCCTTCTCCCTTACCTATGGTGCTGAAGCGGTGATACCCACAGAGGTGCACGTAAGGACCACGGTCTTTGAATTCCTCTCCCAGGAGGAGAATAACGAGCTAATGTCCCTGAGTCTAGACCTACTCGATGAAAAGAGGGAGGCGGCCCACCTTAGAAATGCGTCCTACCTCCGGTTGAAAGTAGCCTCAGGGTCTATAAAAGAGCCTCAGGGTTCAATACAGCCTTCGGGTCCTATAAGGAATCTCCGGATTCGGATCAAATAAGAAGCTCAGGGTTCAAGGATCTTTGAATCCTAAATACCAAGACCTCAGGGTTCAAAAGCATCAACCTGCCGGGTTCGACGGTATCCATAGGGTTTAATCACGGTCCCCAGGATCTAAGGATTAAAGCCCAGCACTCAGAAACCTCAGGGTTCAATGAGCAGACCTTCGGGTTCAATAAAACGGCCTTCGGGCCTAGGTAAGGGACCTCAGGGTTCAAGGCCTTAAGAAATTACGGGTTCTAGGGCTCAAGAACCTCAGGATTCAAACCAAGCTAGAACTCTAGGGTTCTAAGTAAGGATCTTTCATTACAAAACTAAAACTCAGGTTTTTAATGGATTACAAGGTCTAACGCTTTTCTGATCATTTCAGGGTTTGACTAACAGGATCCAGGTCCTAGGCATTTACATTCTTCCAAGGGGTCAACCCTTACGAGGGTCCGACCCCTACGAGGCTTTAGCCCTTCCAAGGGTCCATCCCTTCCAATAAATCTACAAGTCTATCTAGACGTCCTTGTATTCTGAAGATACGAAGTTTGTTCGCAAATTATGCTCTCTCCAAAGAGACTTGTGCTCAAAGCCCCTACGAACCGTTCTAAATCAGAAGATAGTGCTAGAGAATTACGAAGGCATGAATCCAAGAAGTGAATACAACAGAAAAAGGCGAAAACGATAAGTATTATTATGCTATTAGGAGTCCTTATTCGGCTACAAAATCATCACAAGCCCGGAGAAAGAAATCATAATATAGAATAAAGCATAAACAAAAAAAAAAGAACACTTCAAGGCTTCGGGTGATGCGGTGCCAAAGGAAAATCATCAAGTCCACCTCTCCCATTCACCGAACCTTGGACAGGCCCTCCAACAGGTCCCCAGCGGTTGATATTCCTCTCCGACCACTCCTTCACAAGCTCCCAAAGAGCTTGCCACGGGCCCGCTGCACGGTCAAAGCTTGATGAGTTATCACCTCTCGAAACTGGTTACGAAGGAAGAATATCTCCTCGTGCGGAGAAACACGCCGGCGTGGACCAAACAATCTGTTATTTCCTGCATTCTTTAGGGTCGAGGAAGTGGCAACTGAGGAAACAAAAGAAGGCGATGCATAAGACCATCTCCTCTGATGATTAGTCCTACAATATTCATTATACACCGATGATATTGGATCTCCAGGAATCCCACCTAAAAATCAGCAGAGCAAAGGGTCAGAACCGATCTCGTGACAATTTAAGAGAAAGAAGAACTGTCTTACCCTAAATATGACTATGGCGTAAAGACATCCGGCTCATCAAAAACAAAATCCAACGGTATCGTGTGGGAATGCCCCTTACCAGCTTCACCATAACCTCGCCAGCAGGGAATACCGGCCGGAAGATCTCTGAAAAAACATTACGTAAGGTGGAATAGCAACGCAAAAAGTTATCTTGAAAATAAAAAAAGGGGGGCATACCGACGGATCGCCAAAAGAGAGGGTAGCGCGGAGTACCATTAACCTTCATGAACACATATCTCCTGTTCCAGAAGTCGTTTGAAGGGAAACTTCCCCAGAATCCCCTAGGAGGTTCGTCTACCAAAGGTTCACCATCACGAGACCAGATCTGATAAAAATCCTTCTTGTTCGATAAGGGGAGGAAGGAGTAGGAGTAGAAAATTTCAGGTAGTCCGAAGGGAATACTGTGAAATTCACCCAACACTTGAATCGCCATCAGGGTACGCCACGTTGCTGGCGTGAACTGCGAAGGAGAGACCCCAAAATAAGATGCTATTTCCGCGATCAGGGAAGGGATGTCCCCCCTGAAGCCTGCTTCTAGGTACGCCACGAAGATGGCTACCTCGTCGGTACCTCCATCACGGGCACGTTTGAATTCACCTGCACATCGTAGTTCCACCGAGTCAGGAAGAGAATACTTCCTGCGGATTCCTATCAGATCTTCCTGTCTGATATCCGTTATCGGACCGTCCTCGCCCTCATCATCGAAAGAACAAAAGCGACGCTGCCGCATGGGAGCGTCTTCACTACCCACTCTCGAAGTCGCTCCTGGATTCAGAATAGGCGAGACAAGGGATCACCGAACAGGTATCGAGGCCTAGCGTGACCACCGACATGGGAAGCTGGAATCGCTCCGAAGTGAGTCTGGTCGTTCGACATTCTTCTCAAGCAAGGGTAATGGTTCTGACTCAGATCTATGTCATTGAAAGGTACCAGAAGATTTATATATATACTTGGAAAGATTTTCCACTTAACCACGAAAGGGGAAAGGAAAGTCGGCAAAAATGTTCATCATGAGAAAAAGGAAGGAAGGGAAAAAAATCAGAAAATCGGAAAATCTCCTATATTCCTTTTCCGGAAAATTTCCAGAAACCGTGCCAAGGAGATCTTGCCGTCGAAAGCTATCGGCATAGCGGCTAGGGTTTCTACTTGTTCTCTTTTTCACCAGAGGACATTCGTTTCACAGCACGGATCGTACTCCGTTAAATTATCTCAATCCTCATCAAGAGTCCCGACCTGACCCACTGCGAGAAGACAAAGTATCCAAGGGACACCCCATCCCAAGAGAAAACTACCAAGGCTCAAGAAGCACATGTTATCCCTTGATTTCCACGAGCAAATCAAGGAATAAGGGACAAACTGTTGGGGAAAAATATCCAGACATAAGTTTTCTCCAGCTTCCGGATAGGTCCTCGACTCCCAGACTCTTGCTCAAGGAGAAACCAGGGATCGATTCCTGCCTTAGGTCAGACCCCCTTGATCGGACCGACCCCTTGAAGCAAAATAGAAGTTTTCCGCCTAAGGGGAAACTTCCATTTTTTCCGATTTTGGAAGAGTTCTATTATTTGAAGCCGACATCTACAACTATAAAAGGGGAGCCCAAACCCTAGAATGAGGAATCGACTATTCGAGACTAGAAGATTAGAGTTTAGGCAACAAAGACTAGGGTTTATACACCCAAACATTGTTGTCCCGATTCAAACACTCAATAACATCTTCTAGTTTACGATTTCTCTTGCTTTCATACAAATTCTCTAGTGTTCTGTAGTACTTAAACGATCCTACACAAAAATACCCTAACAGGAATAGCAACGCAAAAGTTATCTTAAAACTAAAAAAAGGGGGGCATAACGACGGATCGCCAAAAGAGAGGGTAGCGCGGAGCACCATTAACCTTCATGAACACATATCTCCTGTTCCAGAAGTCGTTTGAAGGGAAACTTCCCCGGACTCCCCTAGGAGGTACGTCTACCAAAGGTTCACCATCACGGGACCAGATCTGATAGAAATCCTTCTTGTTCGATAAGGGAAGGAAGGAGTAGGAGTACAAAATTTCAGTAAGACCGAAGGAAATACTGTAAAATTCACCCAACACTTGAATCGCCATCAGGGTACGCCACGTTGCTGGCGTGAACTGCGATGGAGAGACCCCAAAGTAAGATGCCACTTCCGCGACCAGGGAAGGGATGTCCCCCCTGAAGCCTGTTTCTAGATACGCCTCGAAGATGGCTATCTCGTCAATACCTCGTCGCGAGCATGTTCGAATTCACCCGCACATCGTAGTCCACCGGGTCAGGAAGAGAATACTTCCTGCGGATCCCAATCAGATCTTCCTGTCTGATGTCCGATATTGGACCATCCTCGTCCTCGTCATTGAAAGAATAAAAGCGACGTTGCCGTAAGGGAGCCACAGGAACGTCTTCGCTACCCACTCTCAAAGGTGCCCCTGGAGTTAGAATAGGCGAGGCAAAGGGGTCACCGAAAAGGAATCGAGGTCTAGCGTGACCACCTGGAAAGCTGGAACCTGATGATAGGGGGAACGATAAACGCGAGAGGAGACCGGATGATAGGGGGAACGATAATAGCCGCAGAAGGGTAAACATGATCATCGGAGGATCACAGTACTGCAAGGACTCGGTCTCGGCCATCAAAGCCTACCAACAGAAGGCCGAGTCGAGTGCGAAGTACCCCACACGGTCCCTCCTCGAGATGGACGAAGTGGTCCGGTATCGTTCATGGAAGAAGAGGCCGGCGGAATCGACCAGCCTCACTGCGATCCCTTAGTCGTAGATCTCATAATAAGAGAACTCGAGGTCACGAGGATACTCATCGACACCGGAAGAACTGTCAACGTAGTCTTCCGCGACACCCTTAATAGGATGAACGTCGAGCTCGGAGAAATCACCCCGGTACCGAAACAGCTTACGGGTTTCTCTGGACAAACATCCATGACCCTAGGATCCATCCAGCTACCCGTCATGGCAAAAAACGTCACCAAGATAGTTGACTTCGCAGTATTAGATAGCCCAGCTATTTACAACGCGATCATGGGGACTCCATGGCTCAACGGCATGAAGGCTGTTCTTTCAACTTATCACCTGGGCGTCAAATTTTAAACCAGAACTGGAATCGCAGCAATCTGGGGTTGTCAAAAACAGTCGTGACTTTGTTTCTTAGCGGAACATAAATTAAGTCAGATCACGACAACCTCCACGGTTAAACGCAAGCGCACTCAGCCTTCTGCCGAAGATGCCCCGACAAACGGCACAGCGACATCTCCCGTAGAAGCAGATTCGGAAATCGGAATCATCCCCGATTCCGAAGACAACGTCAGAACTCAACGGGAAGAGAAAAATCCCGACGAAAACGTCGACCATGCGACTAAAGCGGTCGACGGAAAATTAACCGCCGAGTAAACACAATGGCGGCACAAACAGAACTACGAGATGGCTTGATCCTCGAAAGAGGTACGTAGGCAGCTCGTCGAACCCCGACGAGTTCAGCTATCCTCCTCGCCAAAAAGGGGGGGGAGTGGGTACGTATACTCGTATACTCCCACAAAATGTCAAAATACCTGCGCATGTATTCAATATTTTCGAAATTTTATCAATAAAATTCTTTTTATCGATCTGTCAATGTTTAACACATAAACACTCTGGAGAACGAAAAATCGTATCCTCGAGGAACGCGAGATGTCGCAGTTTCCCTGAAGATATCCAAATCGTTTCATCCATCAAAACAGTCAAAAAAAAAACCGTCGATTGGCCCCAACGGGTAAACATAGAAACGTTTCACTTAAACAAATTTGTAGTCAGATCTTTTTAAAAGATCCTCTTACATCCGACAAGGATACCATGGCGCGCTATACAAGAAATCCAAATTTTGGTTTAGCACTACTTTGGAGATAGCTCGATTCTTACTACACAAGTCACATAAGTCGGCGCCAAGTCGCAGACTTTAAATAGTAAGAATCAGGAAGAAATCACTAATAGGCAAAACGGAAGCCGATCAGTCATCAGCCTTAAAGCTGAGAGTAAACCTAGGTCTTGCCCTAAACCCAGTCTTGCTAGTACTTAACATCTCATAGACATAGTATCGAAACCCGATACGAGATCTAAAACATGTCTCTTATCGCTTACACCTAAGATGCTCAGTAAAAAGTAGCATACGAACCAAGCGAGAAAATAAGAGTAAGAATACGAAATGTCTACTCGCATTCTACCCTCTACGCTTGACGAAAGTATAAATCGAATAATAAGATGAAATTTTCGAAAAATCTACTTCATCTACATAAAAGCCGCAAAAAAAACGGTAGGGATTCAAAGCTGCAACCAGCCAGTCCCGAAATATACAAAGTTATGCGACCTCCTACGGTGGCGGCATAAACAAATAAACGACCACACTTGGCCGCACAAACAAAAAGATAAGGGGAAATCGCTTTCCCGACAAAATCCAACTTATATCAATAGAGGATGAAATCCTCCGACGACGAAGCTCCGAACTCCCTTGGATAGGTCACCTCGTCCTCACCTCCCTCCGCTTCTGTCGCTACCTCAACCGTGTCGGGAGAAACTGGGATCGGCTCCCAGAGTAATCAAATCCTCTCTTCGATGGGAGGAACGAGTGACTCGGCGTGAGCATTATCCTTCATACCACCCTGCATAAGGCTCAACTCCTCCATGTAAACATAGTCGCTTTGTCGCGTTCTCTAAAGAGTTCCGACCGAACCGCGACACTCGCTAAAATCGACCAGAAGGGCTGGATACTATTGGCCAACCATGGCGAGGGACTCCCTCAAACAAGCTAAGCTCTGTAGCCAATGCCAGAAGCACGCGCCAGTCTCCAACCTTCCACCAGAGAACCTCAAATCCCTAAGTTCTCCTTGGTCCTTCCGAAAATGGGGCATGTACATCGTGGGGAAATTCCCTATGGCACCGGGGCAAAAGATCTTCCTCCTAGTTGTGACCGATTACTTCACGAAGTGGGTAGAAGCTAAAGCACTAGCAAAGATAACAGATCTCCAGATCAGGAATTTCCTATGGACTAACGTGATCACACGCTTTGGAACTCCCCATGAGATTGTCACAGACAACGGACCCCAGTTCACAAGCTACAACTTCCGAAAGTTCTGCAAGGACTGGAACATCAAGCTTTCCTATTCAGCACCACGACAACCCCCAATCTAACGGTCAAGCCGAATCCACTAATAAGACAGTGGTGAACATGCTCAAGAAGCGCCTAGAAGACGCCCATGGGCGATGGACAGAAGAGTACTCTGGGCCTATCAGACAACCCCGGAGACGGGTACCCAAGAGACTCCCTTCTCCCTTACCTATGGTGCTGAAGCGGTGATACCCACAGAGGTGCACATAAGGACCACGGTCTTTGAATTCCTCTCCCAGGAGGAGAATAACGAGCTAATGTCCCTGAGTCTAGACCTACTCGATGAAAAGAGGGAGGCGGCCCACCTTAGAAATGCGTCCTACCAGTTGAAAGTAGCCAAGAGCTACAACAAAAAGGTCAGATCCAGAACCTTCCAGAAAGGGGATTGGGTCCTAAGGCGAGTCTTTGACCACACAAGGGACAAATCAGCCGGAAAACTCGCTTCTGGATGTGAAGGTGCCTATAAGGTAATAGAGGTGCAAGGGGCAGAAGCCTATAAGCTGGAAGACATCGACGGTAAGGTCCAACCTAACTGCTGGAATGACTTGCACCTCAAATTCTATTACTTCTAAAGTAAGGTCCCCAGATCAAGCTTTATATACTACTACTATTATTATGATATATTTAAGTACACTGGTTTCCTACTCCTATGTATGCGATAACGTCTCCGGACTAAGCTTATAAAATACATTATTAGTTACGGCTAAAGGGGTTATAGGAACTCCAATGTACTTAAAGGGGCATACTAGCTAGGTCAGGTCCTAAGGGATCTTAGATCTCAGCAAACCCTATATATACTAGTGAGACCACTCACATGGGTGTACGAAATATAAGGAACGGGTCTGATCAACCCTATTACATTGTCTGCACTTCGGGCCCTGCGTAAAGGCTATAAGTCCAAAAGTTACGTGGGGACCACCGTACTAGTGCTACTCAAACCCTGTGTTAAAGACGCTACGAGCTAAATACACGCAGGGGGCATGACGCACACTGCAAAATACTTATACAGACGTGGAAAGTAGTGTGTCTGGTGTGAAGTCGCTCAGCTGGGCAGGCCCACGCCAGACCACAGTAAGTCTGAGCGTGACCTTTTCTGCAGAAAGGTAGAGTGCAGCATTGAGATTCACGAGAGTGGCCTATACCTCCGGGTGGTAGAGTGCGGTTTCTCAATAACAGATCGGTAGTGGTTCCCCCATGGGGAGCAGAATACGATCAAAAACCTCCCATAACGCATACGGCCTCAGTGTCTATGACGAACATCAGGGTCTATATAGTAACCTCCGGCTTCAGTACGGCCTCAGGGTCTATAAAAGAGCCTCAGGGTTCAATACAGCCTTCGGGTCTATAAGGAATCTCCGGATTCGGATCTAATAAGAAGCTCAGGGTTCAAGGATCTTTGAATCCAAATACCAAGAACCTCAGGGTTCAAAAGCATCAACCTCCGGGTTCGAGGTATCCATAGGGTTTAATCACGGTCCCATGATCTAAGGATTAAACCCAAGCACTCAGAAACCTCAGGGTTCAATGAGCAGACCTTCGGGTTCAATAAAACGGCCTTCGGGCCTAGGTAAGGGACCTCAGGGTTCAAGGCCTTAAGAAATTACGGGTTCTAGGGCTCAAGAACCTCAGGATTCAAACCAAGCTAGAACTCTAGGGTTCTAAGTAAGGATCTTTCATTACAAAACTAAAACTCAGGTTTTTAATGGATTACAAGGTCTAACGCTTTTCTGATCATTTCAGGGTTTGACTAACAGGATCCAGGTCCTAGGCATTTACATTCTTCCAAGGGGTCAACCCTTACGAGGGTCCGACCCCTACGAGGCTTCAGCCCTTCCAAGGGTCCATCCCTTCCAATAAATCTACAAGTCTATCTAGACGTCCTTGTATTCTGAAGATACGAAGTTTGTTCGTAAATTATGCTCTCTCCAAAGAGACTTGTGCTCAAAGCCCCTACGAACCGTTCTAAATCAGAAGATAGTGCTAGAGAATTACGAAGGCATGAATCCAAGAAGTGAATACAACAGAAAAAGGCGAAAACGATAAGTATTATTATGCTATTAGGAGTCCTTATTCGGCTACAAAATCATCACAAGCCCGGAGAAAGAAATCATAATATAGAATAAAGCATAAACAAAAAAAAAAGAACACTTCAAGGCTTCGGGTGATGCGGTGCCAAAGGAAAATAATCAAGTCCACCTCTCCCATTCACCGAACCTTGGACAGGCCCTCCAACAGGTCCCCAGCGGTTGATATTCCTCTCCGACCACTCCTTCACAAGCTCCCAAAGAGCTTGCCACGGGCCCGCTGCACGGTCAAAGCTTGATGAGTTATCACCTCTCGAAACTGGTTACGAAGGAAGAATATCTCCTCGTGCGGAGAAACACGCCGGCGTGGACCAAACAATCTGTTATTTCCTGCATTCTTTAGGGTCGAGGAAGTGGCAACTGAGGAAACAAAAGAAGGCGATGCATAAGACCATCTCCTCTGAGGATTAGTCCTACAATATTCATTATACACCGATGATATTGGATCTCCAGGAATCCCACCTAAAAATCAGCAGAGCAAAGGGTCAGAACCGATCTCGTGACGATTTAAGAGAAAGAAGAACTGTCTTACCCTAAATATGACTATGGCGTAAAGACATCCGGCTCATCAAAAACAAAATCCAATGGTATCGTGTGGGAATGCCCCTTACCAGCTTCACCATAACCTCGCCAGCAGGGAATACCGGCCGGAAGATCTCTGAAAAAACATTACGTAAGGTGGAATAGCAACGCAAAAGTTATCTTGAAAATAAAAAAAGGGGGGCATACCGACGGATCGCCAAAAGAGAGGGTAGCGCGGAGTACCATTAACCTTCATGAACACATATCTCCTGTTCCAGAAGTCGTTTGAAGGGAAACTTCCCCAGAATCCCCTAGGAGGTTCGTCTACCAAAGGTTCACCATCACGAGACCAGATCTGATAAAAATCCTTCTTGTTCGATAAGGGGAGGAAGGAGTAGGAGTAGAAAATTTCAGGTAGTCCGAAGGGAATACTGTGAAATTCACCCAACACTTGAATCGCCATCAGGGTACGCCACGTTGCTGGCGTGAACTGCGAAGGAGAGACCCCAAAATAAGATGCTATTTCCGCGATCAGGGAAGGGATGTCCCCCCTGAAGCCTGCTTCTAGGTACGCCTCGAAGATGGCTACCTCGTCGGTACCTCCATCACGGGCACGTTTGAATTCACCTGCACATCGTAGGTCCACCGAGTCAGGAAGAGAATACTTCCTGCGGATTCCTATCAGATCTTCCTGTCTGATATCCGTTATCGGACCGTCCTCGCCCTCATCATCGAAAGAACAAAAGCGACGCTGCCGCATGGGAGCGTCTTCACTACCCACTCTCGAAGTCGATCCTGGATTCAGAATAGGCGAGACAAGGGATCACCGAACAGGTATCGAGGCCTAGCGTGACCACCGACATGGGAAGCTGGAATCGCTCCGAAGTGAGTCTGGTCGTTCGACATTCTTCTCAAGCAAGGGTAATGGTTCTAACTCAGATCTATGTCATTGAAAGGTACCAGAAGATTTATATATATACTTGGAAAGATTTTGCACTTAACCACGAAAGGGGAAAGGAAAATCGGCAAAAATGTTCATCATGAGAAAAAGGAAGGAAGGGAAAAAAATCAGAAAATCGGAAAATCTCCTATATTCCTTTTCCGGAAAATTTCCAGAAACCGTGCCAAGGAGATCTTGCCGTCGAAAGCTATCGGCATAGCGGCTAGGGTTTCTACTTGTTCTCTTTTTCACCAGAGGACATTCGTTTCACAGCACGGATCGTACTCCGTTAAATTATCTCAATCCTCATCAAGAGTCCCGACCTGACCCACTGCGAGAAGACAAAGTATCCAAGGGACACCCCATCCCAAGAGAAAACTACCAAGGCTCAAGAAGCACATGTTATCCCTTGATTTCCACGAGCAAATCAAGGAATAAGGGGCAAACTGTTGGGGAAAAATATCCAGACATAAGTTTTCTCCAGCTTCCGGATAGGTCCTCGACTCCCAGACTCTTGCTCAAGGAGAAACCAGGGATCGATTCCTGCCTTAGGTCAGACCCCCTTGATCGGACCGACCCCTTGAAGCAAAATAGAAGTTTTCCGCCTAAGGGGAAACTTCCATTTTTTCCGATTATGGAAGAGTTCTATTATTTGAAGCCGACATCTACAACTATAAAAGGGGAGCCCAAACCCTAGAATGAGGAATCGACTATTCGAGACTAGAAGATTAGAGTTTAGGCAACAAAGACTAGGGTTTATACACCCAAACATTGTTGTCCCGATTCAAACACTCAATAACATCTTCTAGTTTACGATTTCTCTTGCTTTCATACAAATTCTCTAGTGTTCTGTAGTACTTAAACGATCCTACACAAAAATACCCTAACAGGAATAGCAACGCAAAAGTTATCTTAAAACTAAAAAAAGGGGGGCATAACGACGGATCGCCAAAAGAGAGGGTAGCGCGGAGCACCATTAACCTTCATGAACACATATCTCCTGTTCCAGAAGTCGTTTGAAGGGAAACTTCGCCGGACTCCCCTAGGAGGTACGTCTACCAAAGGTTCACCATCACGGGACCAGATCTGATAGAAATCCTTCTTGTTCGATAAGGGAAGGAAGGAGTAGGAGTACAAAATTTCAGTAAGACCGAAGGAAATACTGTAAAATTCACCCAACACTTGAATCGCCATCAGGGTACGCCACGTTGCTGGCGTGAACTGCGATGGAGAGACCCCAAAGTAAGATGCCACTTCCGCGACCAGGGAAGGGATGTCCCCCCTGAAGCCTGTTTCTAGATACGCCTCGAAGATGGCTATCTCGTCAATACCTCGTCGCGAGCATGTTCGAATTCACCCGCACATCGTAGTCCACCGGGTCAGGAAGAGAATACTTCCTGCGGATCCCAATCAGATCTTCCTGTCTGATGTCCGATATTGGACCATCCTCGTCCTCGTCATTGAAAGAATAAAAGCGACGTTGCCGTAAGGGAGCCACAGGAACGTCTTCGCTACCCACTCTCAAAGGTGCCCCTGGAGTTAGAATAGGCGAGGCAAAGGGGTCACCGAAAAGGAATCGAGGTCTAGCGTGACCACCTGGAAAGCTGGAACCTGATGATAGGGGGAACGATAAACGCGAGAGGAGACCGGATGATAGGGGGAACGATAATAGCCGCAGAAGGGTAAACATGATCATCGGAGGATCACAGTACTGCAAGGACTCGGTCTCGGCCATCAAAGCCTACCAACAGAAGGCCGAGTCGAGTGCGAAGTACCCCACACGGTCCCTCCTCGAGATGGACGAAGTGGTCCGGTATCGTTCATGGAAGAAGAGGCCGGCGGAATCGACCAGCCTCACTGCGATCCCTTAGTCGTAGATCTCATAATAAGAGATCTCGAGGTCACGAGGATACTCATCGACACCGGAAGAACTGTCAACGTAATCTTCCGCGACACCCTTAATAGGATGAACGTCGAGCTCGGAGAAATCACCCCGGTACCGAAACCGCTTACGGGTTTCTCTGGACAAACATCCATGACCCTAGGATCCATCCAGCTACCCGTCATGGCAAAAAACGTCACCAAGATAGTTGACTTCGCAGTATTAGATAGCCCAGCTATTTACAACGCGATCATGGGGACTCCATGGCTCAACGGCATGAAGGCTGTTCTTTCAACTTATCACCTGGGCGTCAAATTTTAAACCAGAACTGGAATCGCAGCAATCTGGGGTTGTCAAAAACAGTCGTGACTTTGTTTCTTAGCGGAACATAAATTAAGTCAGATCACGACAACCTCCACGGTTAAACGCAAGCGCACTCAGCCTTCTGCCGAAGATGCCCCGACAAACGGCACAGCGACATCTCCCGTAGAAGCAGATTCGGAAATCGGAATCATCCCCGATTCCGAAGACAACGTCAGAACTCAACGGGAAGAGAAAAATCCCGACGAAAACGTCGACCATGCGACTAAAGCGGTCGACGGAAAATTAACCGCCGAGTAAACACAATGGCGGCACAAACAGAACTACGAGATGGCTTGATCCTCGAAAGAGGTACGTAGGCAGCTCGTCGAACCCCGACGAGTTCAGCTATCCCCCTCGCCAAAAAGGGGGGGGAGTGGGTACGTATACTCGTATACTCGTATACTCCCACAAAATGTCAAAATACCTGCGCATGTATTCAATATTTTCGAAATTTTATCAATAAAATTCTTTTTATCGATCTGTCAATGTTTAACACATAAACACTCTGGAAAACGAAAAATCGTATCCTCGAGGAACGCGAGATGTCGCAGTTTCCCTGAAGATATCCAAATCGTTTCATCCATCAAAACAGTCAAAAAAAAAACCGTCGATTGGCCCCAACGGGTAAACATAGAAACGTTTCACTTAAACAAATTTGTAGTCAGATCTTTTTAAAAGATCCTCTTACATCCGACAAGGATACCATGGCGCGCTATACAAGAAATCCAAATTTTGGTTTAGCACTCCTTTGGAGATAGCTCGATTCTTACTACACAAGTCACATAAGCCGGCGCCAAGTCGCAGACTTTAAATAGTAAGAATCAGGAAGAAATCACTAATAGGCAAAACGGAAGCCGATCAGTCATCAGCCTTAAAGCTAAGAGTAAACCTAGGTCTTGCCCTAAACCCAGTCTTGCTAGTACTTAACATCTCATAGACATAGTATCGAAACCCGATACGAGATCTAAAACATGTCTCTTATCGCTTACACCTAAGATGCTCAGTAAAAAGTAGCATACGAACCACAGAAAATAAGAGTAAGAATACGAAATGTCTACTCGCATTCTACCCTCTACGCTTGACGAAAGTATAAATCGAATAATAAGATGAAATTTTCGAAAAATCTACTTCATCTACATAAAAGCCGCAAAAAAAAACGGTAGGGATTCAAAGCTGCAACCAGCCAGTCCCGAAATATACAAAGTTATGCGACCTCCTACGGTGGCGGCATAAACAAATAAACGACCACACTTGGCCGCACAAACAAAAAGATAAGGGGAAATCGCTTTCCCGACAAAATCCAACTTAAATCAATAGAGGATGAAATCCTCCGACGACGAAGCTCCGAACTCCCTTGGATAGGTCACCTCGTCCTCACCTCCCTCCGCTTCTGTCGCTACCTCAACCGTGTCGGGAGAAACTGGGATCGGCTCCCAGAGTAATCAAATCCTCTCTTCGATGGGAGGAACGAGTGACTCGGCGTGAGCATTATCCTTCATACCACCCTGCATAAGGCTCAACTCCTCCATGTAAACATAGTCGCTTTGTCGCGTTCTCTAAAGAGTTCCGACCGAACCGCGACACTCGCTAAAATCGCCCACCGCAACTTCGGCTGCCCTGAAATTCTTGTACTCATCTTGGAATCGCATCGCACGATTCTTCATCTCGGCAGCGATCTCTCTTTTGGCTTGCCTCCTCGCTCGGCGAATTTCCGTGACATGGTCAGCGACCCCCCTCAAATCCCGCTCCAGGGTCTCCTCCTGGAGTCGTGCAAAGTCCTTCGCTTTTTTCTCTGCTTTGAAACGCCAGATCCTCGTTTCTCTTTGGCTCTCCACCAATGCCGAACCGAGATTGTTCATCGCCTACGAAATTCGAAAAACGAATTTGAATTTTCACGAAAAAGAAAACAAAGATACACTCGAATAAGTTTGCGAAAAAGTTTGGGAAGAAGGAAGGACTGACCCCATTAACCACGCGAGAGGTCTCCGCGACTATGTCAGGCCTCTCCGTTTCTTCTGCAAAAGGAGGTGGATTAGGGTTGTCAGGAAGACCGTCGAAAAAATCATCGAAGCTAGAAATTGGCATGTCGCTCGAGCCGCTTCCATCGCCAAAACCGAGATTCGGATCCCATCCCAGAAGTTGAAAATCATCAACGGGAAAATCATGATCCTCAAGATCAATGCCTTTGTCTTTGGACGACAATCCAGACGGTCTCTCAACCGGAACGCGCTCCGGAAGACGCTCCACGGGAGCAAAGTCTACATCGCCCTCCGCCTCAAAATCACAATGGACCAATCCAATCGCCATGTGAACCCTCTTACGAGTGAAAAAGGTCCACCAATGGTCGCCACTCCTATGTATATCCCTCACTTGCATGATATCCCTAGGCCAGGGATGCGCCACACGGACGTATGGCGTGGGGTTAGGAACCGTCCGGAACATCAGAATAAATTCCTCCTCAACAGATGCGGCATCGAGTGGGACGAAAAAGAAAAATTTTCTCCACTGGTTAAAGTTGGAGATGGTTCCTTTGACCACCGACATCATGGGACGAGAGGTTAGTCGCCAGAAGCCCGACTCCCGAAGGGAATTGCACTCGTAAGAGGGCCTCGAAATGATTGGTAGTGAGGGATAAGCCATGCTCATAACTCAAATTACGAGACCAACGAGAATCTCGAAGCTCGTAGGGTTCAACTGGTTAGAAGAGACTTGGAAACGGTTCAGCACACGGACGATGATCTCAGAAATTGGAAACCAAAGACGACAACGCGTCAATACAGCTGCGTAGCATGGCGAGTAGCCCTTGGAGGATTGTCAGCATCCTCCCCTACGCCCCGAGATCGCTTGTTCGGGAAATCTTCCTTGGCGGGAGGTTCGATTTGGTCGCTGCTTGCTCTCCAGTATGCATCGAGCTCAGCCGCATCCGGAGGAAAAAAGTCTGACTCGACCTTCGGAACGAGAAACTCCTCATCCTGATTACACTCGGGAGAAGGGTTCGTGGGAGTTTTCTTCTTGGAAGATTTTTTCGCACCTCTAAACATCTTTGAAATTTTTTTATGAAGGATTCTCTCTCTCAAAGAAATTCTTATGAAATATTCTTTGAAGGATTCTCTCTCAAAGAAATTCTTAAGAAAGATGGGTGAGTGAAAATGAAAGAGTTACCTCCTCTTTTATAAGCTTCAGGAATTACTGTTCAAGCTCGGACTTTAGATACAAACTTGGCCTAAAAACTCGCCTAAACTCGCCAAACCGTACTGTTATGGTATTTTTGTGTAGGATCGTTTTATTACTACGGAACACTAGAAGATTTGTATTGAAGCATGTGAATTCGACTAGAAGAGATGTTTATTGATTTATTGATTGGGACTACAATGTTTTGGTGGTGTATGAACCTTAGTTCTAGCCCTCTAACCCTATAGTCTTAGTCTAGAAAAGTCGATCCTTTATTCTAGGGTTTAGGCTCCCCTTTTATAGTTGTAGTTGTCGGCTTCAAGTAATAGAATTCTTCCATAATCGGAAAAATGGAAGGTTCCCCTTAGGCGGAAAACTTCTATTTTGCTTCAATGGTCGGTCCGATCAAGGGGGTTGGACCTATGGCAGGGGTCGGTCCCTGGTTTCTTCTTCAGCAAGGGTCCGAAAGTCGAGGGCCTATCCGGAAGCTGGAGAAAACTTATGCCTGGATATTTTTCCCCAACAGTTTGCCCCTTATTCCTTGATTTGCTCGTGGAAATCAAGGGATAACTTGTGCTTCTTGAATCTTGGTAATTTTCTCTTAGGACGGAGTATTCCTTGGGCACCTTGTCTCCTTGCAATGAATAAGGTCGGGACCCTTGATGAGGATTGAGATAATTTAGTGGGATACGATACACATTATAGAACGAGCGCCATATCGTAAAAAAAGAACCAAGGAGAAACCGTAGCCGTTATTCCAAAAGCTTTTGACTTGGAAACGATTTTCCTCGGAAACGATATCTGAGAAATTTTGGAAAACCAAATATACAAGCGTCAATACATTTTCCGTAGCATTCCTTAGCCCTTGGAGGATTGTCAGCATCCTCCCCTACGCCCCGAGATCGCTTGTTCGGGAAATCTTCCTTGGCGGGAGGTTCGATTTGGTCGCTGCTTGCTCTCCAGTATGCATCGAGCTCAGCCGCATCCGGAGGAAAAAAGTCTGACTCGACCTTCGGAACGAGAAACTCCTCATCCTGATTACACTCGGAGAAGGGTTCGTGGGAGTTTTCTTCTTGGAAGATTTTTCGCACCTCTAACATCTTTGAAATTTTTTTATGAAGGATTCTCTCTCTCAAAGAAATTCTTATGAAATATTCTTTGAAGGATTCTCTCTCAAAGAAATTCTTAAGAAGATGGGTGAGTGAAAATGAAAGAGTTACCTCCTCTTTTATAAGCTTCAGGAATTACTGTTCAAGCTCGGACTTTAGATACAAACTTGGCCTAAAAACTCGCCTAAACTCGCCAAACCGTACTGTTATGGTATTTTTGTGTAGGATCGTTTTATTACTACGGAACACTAGAAGATTTGTATTGAAGCATGTGAATTCGACTAGAAGAGATGTTTATTGATTTATTGATTGGGACTACAATGTTTTGGTGGTGTATGAACCTTAGTTCTAGCCCTCTAACCCTATAGTCTTAGTCTAGAAAAGTCGATCCTTTATTCTAGGGTTTAGGCTCCCCTTTTATAGTTGTAGTTGTCGGCTTCAAGTAATAGAATTCTTCCATAATCGGAAAAATGGAAGGTTCCCCTTAGGCGGAAAACTTCTATTTTGCTTCAATGGTCGGTCCGATCAAGGGGGTTGGACCTATGGCAGGGGTCGGTCCCTGGTTTCTTCTTCAGCAAGGGTCCGAAAGTCGAGGGCCTATCCGGAAGCTGGAGAAAACTTATGCCTGGATATTTTTCCCCAACAGTTTGCCCCTTATTCCTTGATTTGCTCGTGGAAATCAAGGGATAACTTGTGCTTCTTGAATCTTGGTAATTTTCTCTTAGGACGGAGTATTCCTTGGGCACCTTGTCTCCTTGCAATGAATAAGGTCGGGACCCTTGATGAGGATTGAGATAATTTAGTGGGATACGATACACATTATAGAACGAGCGCCCTATCGTAAAAAAAGAAACAAGGAGAAACCGTAGCCGTTATGCCAAAAGCTTTTGACGGCAACACCTCCTCGGCACGATTTTGGAAATTTTCCGGAAAAGAAATATAGGAGATTTTCCGATTTTCCCTTCCTTCCTTTTCTCTTGATGAACATTTTTTGCCGATTTTCCTTTCCCCTTTGGTGGTTAAATGGAAATCCTTCCAGATATATATACAGATGCTCTGGCGCCTTTCAATGATATAGACCCGAGTCAGAACCATCATCCTTGCTTGAGGAAAATGTCGAACGATCAGACCCACTTTGGAGCGGTTCCAGCTTCCCATGTTGGTGGTCATGCTAGGCCTCGGTACATGTTCGGTGATCCCTTCGCCTCGCCTATTCTGACTCCAGGGATGACTTCGAGAGTGGATAGCGAAGACGCTCCTATGGCTCCCTTGCGGCAGCGTCGCTTTCGTTCTTTCGGTGACGAGGACGAGAATGGTCCGATATCGGACATCAGGCAGGAAGATCTGATCGTGATCTGCAGGAAGTATTCTCTTCTTGACTCGGTGGAACAACGATGTGCGGGTGAATTCGAACGAGCTCCCGATGGCGGTACTGACGAGATAGCTATCTTCGAGGCGTACCTAAACCACCAGGGGGGGGGGGGGGGGACATTCCTTCTATGGGCGCGGAAGTAGCGTCTTACTTTGGGTTCTCTCCTTCGCAGCTCACGCCAGCAACATGGCGTACCCTAATGGCGATTCAAGTGTTAGGTGAATTTTACAGTATTCGATTCGGACTATCTGAAATTTTGTACTCCTACTCCTTCCTTCCCTTATCGAACAAGAAGGGTTTTTACCAGATCTGGTCTCGTGATGGTGAACCTTTGGTAGACGAACCTCTTAGGGAAGTCCGGGGGAGTTTCCTTTCAAACGACTTCTGGAACAGGAGATATGTGTTCATGAAGGTTAACGATGCTCCGCGCTACCCTCTCTTTTGGCGATCCGTCGGTATGCCTCTTTTTTTATTTTTAAGATAACTTTTGTGTTGCTATCCCACCTTACGTAATGTTTTTCTAGAGGTCTTCCGGCCGGCATTCCCTGCTGGCGAGGTTATGGTAAAGCTGGCAAAAGGCATTCCCGGGCGATACCGTTGGATTCTATTTTTGATAAGCCGGAAGTCTTTACGCCATAGTCGCATTAGAGGTAAGACAGCTCTTCTTTCTCTTAAACAGTCACGAAAGCGATTCTGACCCTTTGCTCTGCTGACTTTTAGGTGGGATTCCTGGAGCTTCAATATCATCTTTGTATACTAAATATTGTAGGGCAATCCTCAGAGGAGACGGTCTTATGCATCGCCTTCTTTTGTCTCCTCAGTTGCGACTTCCTCGACCCTATGGAATGCGGGAAGTAACAGATTGTTTGGTCCACGCCGGCATCTTCTCCCCACGAAGAGATCCTCTTCCTTCGTAACCAGCTTCGAGAGGTGATAACTCATTAAGCTTTGACCGTGCAGCGGGCCCGTGAGCAAGCTCGTTGGGAGCTTGTAAAGGAGTGGTCGGAGAGGAATATCAACCGCTGGGGACCTGTTGGGGGACCTGTTCAGGGTTCGGTGAATGGGAGAGGTGGACTTGACGCTTTTCCTCCGGCAACGCATCACCCGAAGTCCTGAAGTGTTTTTTCTATTTATGCTTTATTTTATATTATAGTTTCTTTCCACGGGCTTTTGATGATTTTGTAGCCGAATAAGAACTTCTGATAGCATAATAATAATACTTATCGTTTTCGCCTTTTTCTGTTGTATTCACTTCTTGGATTCATGCCTTCGTAACTCTCCGGCACTATCTTCCGATTAGAACGATTCATAGGGACACTGAGCACAAGTCTCTTTGGAAGGAGCACAATTTCCTAAGCGGAATATTGGGGTCTAGGATTAGGATCCTGTTCTTGCACCGACAGCCCAGGGGTATAGTCCTTGTCGAGCAAACTTTGTATCTTCAGAATGCAAGGACGTTTAGGTAGACGCGTAGATTCGTGGGAAGGGATGGACCCTTGAAAGAATTGATCCCTTGTGAGGGCCGGACCCTTGTAAGGGTTGACCCCTTGGAAGGATATCAGCGTCTAGGACCTGGATCCTGTTAGTCAAACTGACTGAACCCTGAAATAATTAGAAAAGCGTTAGACCTTGTAATCCATTATTAAAAACCTGAGTTTTAGTTTTGGAATGAAAGATCCTTGCTTAGAACCTAGAGTTCTAGCTTGGTTTGAACCCTGGGGCTCTTGAGCCCTAGAACCCGGAAGTTCTTAAGGCCTTGAACCCTGAGGTCCCTTACCTAGGCCCAAAGGCCGTCTTATTGAACCCGAAGGTTTTCTCATTGAACCCTGAGGTTTCTGAGTGTTGGGGTTTAATCCTTAGATCCGGGGACCGTGACTAAACCCGATGGATACCTCGAATCCGGAGGTTGATGCTTTTGAACCCTGAGGTTCTTGGCAAACCCGAAGGTTGGTATTTGGATTCAAAGATCCTTGAACCCTGAGGTTCTTATCAGATCGGAAGATCAGTTAGACCCGAAGGCCCTTGATCAACCCTTAGGTGATCTTGAATCCGGAGACTCCTTACAGACCCGGAGGCTGTATTGAACCCTGAGGCTCTTAAATAGACCCTGAGGCCGTACTGAACCCGGAGGTTGTTATATAGACCCTGAGGCCGTACTGAACCCGGAGGTTCATCATAGACACTGAGGCCGTATACGTTATGGGAGGTTTGTGATCGTATTCTGCTCCACATGGGGGAACCACTACCGATCTGTTATTGAGAAACCGCACTCTACCATCCGGAGGTATAGGCCACTCTCGTGAATCTCAATGCTGCACTCTACCTTTCTGCAGAAAAGGTCATGCTCAGACTTACTGTGGTCTGGCGTGGGCCTGCCCTGCGGAGCGACTTCACACCAGACACACTACTTTCCACGCCTGGATAAGTATTAAATTTTGGTGCTAACCGGTATTTTCGCACATTTGCTCCCTGCATATCAGCCGTCAGCATCTGATTACAGTACTTTGCAGTGTACGTCATACCCCCTGCTTGTATTTAGCTCGTAGCGTCTTTAACACAGGTTTTGGATAGCACTAGTACGATGGTCCCCACGTAACTTTTGGACTTATAGCCTTTACGCAGGGCCCGAGGTGCATACAATGTAATAGGGTTGATCAGACCTGTTCCTGTCACTAGTATATATAGGGTTTGCTGAGATCTAAGGTCCCTTAGGGCCTGACCTAGCTAGTATGCCCCTTTAAGTACATTGGAATTCCTATAACCCCATTAGCCGTAATTAATAATGTATTTTATAAGCTTCGTCCGGAGACGTTATCGCATACATAAGAGTAGGAAACCAGTGTACTTAAATATATCATAATAATAGTAGTAGTATATAAAGCTTGGTCCGGGGACCTTACTTTAGAAATGATAGAATTTGAGGTGCAAAGCATTCCAGCAGTTGGGTTAGACCTTACCGTCGCTGTCTTCCAGCTTATAGGCTCCTGCTCCTTGCACCTCTATTACCTTATAAGGACTCTCCCATCCAGGAGCGAGTTTTCCGGCTGATTTGTCCCTTGTGTGGTCACAGATTCGCCTTAGGACCCAATCCCCTTTCTGGAAGGTTCTGGATCTGACCTTCTTGTTGTAGCTCTTGGCTACTTTCAACTGGTAGGACGCATTTCTAAGGCGGGCCGCCTCCCTCTTTTCATCGAGTAGGTCTAGACTCAGGGACATTAGCTCGTTGTTCTCCTCCTGGGAGAGGAATTCAGAGACCGTGGTCCTTACGTGCACCTCTGTGGGTATCACCGCTTCAGCACCATAGACAAGCGAGAAAGGAGTCTCCTGGGTAGCCGTCATCGGGGTTGTCCGATAGGCCCAGAGTACTCCATGTAGCTCTTCTGCCCATCGCCCATGGGTGTCTTCTAGGCGCTTCTTGAGCATGTTCACCACTGTCTTATTAGTGGATTTGGCTTGACCGTTAGATTGGGGATGGCGTGGTGCTGAATAGGAAAGCTTGATGTTCTAATCCTTGCAGAACTTTTTGAAGTTATAGCTCGTGAACTGGGGTCCATTGTCTGTGACGATCTCATGGGGAGTTCCGAAGCGTGTGATCATGTTGGTCCATAGGAATTTCCTGATCTGGAGATCCATTATCTTGGCTATTGCTTCCGCTTCTACCCACTTCGTGAAGTAATCGGTCACGACTAGGAGGAAGATCTTTTGCCATGGTGCCATGGGGAATTTCCCCGCGATGTCCATGCCCCACTTTCGGAAGGGCCAAGGAGAACTTAGAGATTTGAGGTTCTCTGGTGGAAGATTGGAGACTGGCGCGTGCTTATGGCATTGGCTATAGAGCTTGGCTTGTTTGAGGGAGTCACTCGCCATGGTTGGCCAGTAGTACCCAGCCCTTCTGTCTCTGAGCACCAAGCTCCGACCACTGGAATGGGAACCACACTCTCCCTCGTGAAGCTCTTCTAGTATCCTGGCGGCTTCTCTAGGGGTAAGACATCGTAGATAGGGTCCTGAAAAGGATCTTCGGTATAGCTTCCCCTCGAAAAAGCAGTACCTGGCAGCTTGGCGCCTTATCTTCCGACTTTCGTCTCGATCTTCAGGCAAGGAGTCGTACCTCAGATAGCTAATGATGGGGGTCATCCAGGTCTCTCCTTAGTTTACTACGAATACTTCTTCAGGCTCCATCTCCTTTTCGGTTGCGGGCCATTGGAGTACTAGTAGTGGGATGCTCATATGACTTGTAGTTTCTAGGGCGGACCCTAGATTAGCTAGAGCGTCGA
Source organism: Raphanus sativus (assembly GCF_000801105.2). Classification (NCBI taxonomy): domain Eukaryota; kingdom Viridiplantae; phylum Streptophyta; class Magnoliopsida; order Brassicales; family Brassicaceae; genus Raphanus; species Raphanus sativus. Next base: position 13,446,752 of record NC_079512.1, on the reverse strand, counting down.
CCTGGGAGTTGTGCTCCCTATGGATCTGGGTGAGCTTACAGTGTCAGAACCTGTCGAGTAGTCGCTTAGCCACAGATAGGTACCTGATCATACTCAGAAGACCTGGATGTCTTCTACCCCCATCTGTCGAGTAGTCGCTTGGTTTATGATCAGTTGTGAGTCGCTGAAGACCTGGATGTCTTCTACCCCCATCTGTTTGGCGAGTGTCAGCCCTGCTATTAGAGCTTCGTATTCAGTTTCGTTGTTCGTTGCTTTGAAGTTGCATCGTACGGCCCTTGAGGCTGATTCCCCCGTAGGGAAAGTTAGGACTAATCCCACGCCTGCACCCCTTACGTTACTAGACCCATCAACGTACAGTGTCCACTCGCCTTTCTCCCCTTCGCTATCATGAAGCATTACCTCTTGTTCCAGGGCTGGAAGCATTGCAGGAGAGAATTCGGCTACGAAATCTGCTAGGACTTGCGATTTGATGGCTGTTGCAGGCCGGAAGATCACATCGTACTCCCCCAGCTCTATAGCCCATTTTGCTAGTCGTCCGGACACTTCCGGCTTATGAAGGACTGCTTTGATGGGGAAGGAAGTGACCATGACGATTTGATGAGCCTGGAAATAGGGGCATAGCTTTCGAGCCGCGTTAACTAAGGCGAGGGCCAGTTTCTCAAGGTTTCTATAGCGGGTTTCCGCGTCTAGCAATGATTTGCTCACGTAGTAGATAGGGTGTTGTTTCCTTCCTTCTTCCCTTACCAGGACCGCACTGACTGCGTGCTCTGATACCGCCAGATAGAGTAATAGGACCTCACCTTCCAAGAGTTTTGAGATGATAGGTGAAGTAGTGAGATAGGCCTTGAGATCGGATAGGGTTTGCTCACATTTATCGGTCCATTGGAAGTCCTTGGGGTCCTTCAAGGTTTCGAAGAAGGCATGCGACTTGTCGGACAGCCTGGAGATGAACCTGCTCAGGGCGGCCATCCTTCCTGTCAGTCTTTGCACCTCCTTGACGTTGCAAGGGGAAGGTATCACCTAGATTGCTCTCACCTGCTCTGGGTTTACTTCAATGCCCATGTGGGTGACTATATATCCCAGGAACTTCCCAGAGCTTACCCCGAACGAGCACTTTGAGGGGTTCAGCTTCATGTTGTACCTCCTGAGAGTGGTGAAGGCTTGTTGAAGGTGCGAGATATGGTCCTCAGTGTCCAGGGACTTTACCATCATATCATCAATATAGACCTCCATGGTCTGCCCTATTTGATCGGCGAACATCATGTTGACGAGCCTCTGATCGGCCAACATCATGTTGACGATGCCCTTTGAGGTCATGAACGAGGTCTTCTCTTGGTCGTCAGGATGCATTAGGATCTGGTTATATCCGGAGAATGCATCCATGAAACTCATCAGCTGATGACCAGCAGTTGTATCGACTAGCTTGTCGATGTGAGGCAAGGGAAATGGGTCTTTAGGACAGGATTTATTAAGATCCGTGAAGTCGATACAGACTCTCCACTTCCCGTTCTTCTTCCTAACGACCACTACATTAGCTAACCATTCTGGGTATTGCACCTCTCGTATGAATCCGGCATCCACTAGGTTCTTGACCTCTTCGTTGATTATCTCGTCCCTTTCAGGGGCGAACTTCCTCCTCTTCTGTCTGACGGAAGAATGCATTGGATCCACCTTGAGTTGATGCATGATGACGTCGGGATCAATCCCAGGCATGTCATCATGGGACCAGGTGAAGCAGTCGGAGTTGGATCTCAAGAAGTCGACCAATCTCCTTTTTAGGCCTTCCGGAAGTTTGGAGCCTATCTTTAAGTTTCGACCCAAGTTCCCTTCTGTTAGTGGAACCTCATCCATTTTCTTCACTTCTGGCTCTTCGGTATGCGGGGTCGGAAGCTTATTCTGTAATTGCTATAAGACTTGGGTCTTTCCCTTTAGGGTAGTCTGATAGCAGGACCTAGCATTTTCTTGATCTCCCTTGACCGCCTTAATGCCCCAGGGAGTTGGGAACTTGACCAGCTGATGCAAAGTCGAAGGTACGGCTCCCATGTCGTGGATCCAAGACCTTCCTAGTATCACATTATACAATGAAGGGCAGTCGACGAATAGGAATTTCGTGGCCTGGTTTATCCCCTCGGCATACACGGGGAGAAGAACTTCTCCTAAGGTTTGCTTGACCTCTCCACTGAAGCCTACAAGGGAAGTCGCCTTTCTAGTTAGAGCTGCAGGTTCCAATCCTAGGTCAGCAAAGGCCGAGTGGAAGATTATGTTGCTGGAACTCCCATTGTCTACTAGTATTCGCTTGACCAAGCAGTTTGCTATGGTAAGTGAAATGACAAGGGCGTCATGATGAGGAGCAAGGACTTTCTCCTGCTCCCTTGCAGTGAAGCTGATCTCATCTGTTCCGAGGAGCAGGCGCTTAGGACTCTCGGCCTCTTGACCGTTCCTAGCGTTGCGAGTACTTCTCTTGGCAGCGGCACTACTTATTCCACTTACCTCTGATCCGCCTGAGATGACATGGATCACCCGGTCTTGCTGTGGTGGCAATGCGGGAGCTGCTTTGGTAGGGACCTTCCTTATTTAGAAGGTTCTTGGCCTTATCAGAGAGTGTTGTGGTCACGAAATCCATGGTTCGACCAGAGTCTCACCAAACCTTTCAAAGTAGCCATCTAGGAGGTACCAGAGACCGAGGTCCAGTCCCAGGCGAATATCTCAACAACCAGAAGGTCTTTTGTCATGAATCCAACTTTCTAGAAGGCCTACTCATCAAGGATTCACTGAGGCTTGAAAATACAAGAAAAGCTTCACGGAGGAAGAAGTTATGAATCTTACAAACTGGAGGTTCTCCAGCCAGTCCATCTGCGAGCACCAGACTTTAGAAGACGATTTCAGCCCAACCATGAAGCGGACCTTTTCAGAATTAATCATGGGCTTCAAGAGTAATTTATTATCTATCCAGAGAGTCCAGAATCAGGCGAATTGGTTCAGGAAATACCAAGATACGATTAATTTCCCAAAACCGGTCAAACCGACATTAATTTGGGAAAGTTGCCAACCAATTTTATTTGGTCCAAACCAAACTTATCTGTGGAAGCCAGGAGATCATCTTAACCATCCAGAATACATCCAAGACGTCCTTAGCTGCACCAGTACCCAGGAGATCAGGAGGATCTTCATTTGCACCAACCTTCCATATTTGGCAGCATTTACACTAAATGCTTTGGAGGAGTTTCAGCTGATCTTTGCCCAAGACCAACGGCCATATTCTTCATCAAGGCAACTCAGAGAAATATCAGGAAGACTTCTTGACCGTGGCTACATCCAGAAGCTGTCCAGATACAAGATCAGATCAAGTTTCCCCTTTGAAGAGAGCCTAAATCAAGCTAACGGCTATATTCCATGGAGCCATCAAAGCTTTGATTTCCTTTGCTTTTATTTCGAGTTTATTATTTCCTTTTATCATTTTTAGACTGTTAGAAGTCCCAAGGTCGAGCCTATATAAGCTCAAGTCATTTGTCTTTGTATACCACCCTTAAATTTTATGAATGCATAGGCAGTTTTTCTAGTTTTTCTTAAAACTATTAACTAAGTCTTTTGAATGTTGTGAGAAGCAGCTCTTGAGCAACCTGACTTATCAAAGCCTCCTTTCACAGAGCTTTGTGGCATCCTCAATCCCCCATCATTTGCATCAACTGATTTGCCTTGAGAGAGACTTCAGTCCAACAAGCAAATCCCATATCTATCCATATTCCATCCACTGATCTTGTTGAGAGTGACTTCAGTCCAGCAACAAAGATCCCATCTCCATCATTCTATCCCTTTTCTATTTGCTTTTATTCATATTATCATTCTGATCCATATTCATATTTGCTTCTGTTTTGCATCATAAAACTATAAAAACTCATAAAAAGGTTTACTCTTGTTTCAGGTACCAATCCGAGCTATTGAACTAAACCTCAGTTCCATATTTCCGGACTGCCTGACCCTTGCCAACAACATTTTGGTATCAGAGCTCAAGCTCCTGACTAAGGTGATATCTATCCTTGCATCATATCTCATTTGCTTGCATTTGTTTCATCTTAACTCGAAAAAGCCATAAAAACAGTTTCTGCATTTTTGTGTTCTTGTTGCATTCAAAAAAAAAAAAAGAATTATAAAAAAAGGAAGACAAGTTTATTTTCATGTAAATCATCTGGGATTCAAATTTTATTCATCAACTTGTTTGCATTCATTGCCCAGTTCCACTTGCCATATTTATATTTTGTGCATTCATTTCAAAAAAAAAAAAATTCTGCATTTGCAATTTTTGATTCTTGCATTGAGAAGTTTTAAAAAAAAAAGAGCATATCATTTTAATTTCATGCATATCATAATTGTTTCATCATTTTGATAATTGCATTTATAAAAAAGGGGTTAAAAAGTTGTTTGCATTTATTTGTTTCCATTTTAAAAGTCAAAAAAAAAATCTGCATTTAAGTTGTTTCCATTTCTTTTGCATCTGATTTATTTTGGTTCAACCATAATTTTCCCATCCTTCACTTGATCTTTGAGATTGCTTGCAGGGAAAAATGGAAAAGAAAGAACCCGTCCAAACTATGGAGGCCATACTGAGCCAACATTTTGCAGCTCTACAAAAGCTCAAAAATCAGACTGCTCGGTTGGAAAAGAAAGCCAAGGCACTAGGCCAACGTCCACAGCCAAGAAAAGGAAGATTTGGAGATCCACCAGAGACTGTCTATGTCGAGCCCAAGCCACCAGATCCTTCAAGGATCAATCAAACTCCAACTTCTAAAACCCACAACCATCATGTTCTTAATTCTCGGTTTGATCATAAATCATTTGCTGATAAAATTGAACTCTCTACATTTTCAGGAGGAATAATCTACCTAACATGGGAGAGGAACCTTGATGAATGGTTCCACTACAAAAACATCCTGAAGGAAGATAGACTATCTTATGTCATTGATCAGCTAAGAGGTAATGCCTTTTAAATGGTGGGTACAAGAAGAAGATGATAGATGGTTTTACAAGGAGCCAACTATCAAAACGTGTAGAGCTCTTAAGGAAATCATGAGGGATGAGTTTGCACCAGAACTCACAAGATCTAAGATCCAGAAGCTATACCCAAGGAGGTATCCAACTCATGGTTCCAAAGAAGCAAGGAAAGTTATGGCACAAGAAGGTCAAAGAGTCTTACCTCAACAAGGCAACTTTCAGCCAAACCAGGGGCACGCCATTGTCCAATGCTTAGACCAGAAAAGTGACATCCCAAATGCCATGGAGATGAGTAGAAGTTTCGGCCAAAACACTTTCACTAGGATCAAACCAAAACCAGTGCAAGATACAATGCAAGTAAAGGCTAAGGTAAGTCCTACACTTGATGATAAGGTTCATGGATCATCTACCACTTGTATGATGCACTTGTCTTTTTCCAAGAATGTTATTTCAGGTATTAAAGAGCCTATATCCCACGGAGATGACACACCAAGAGCAAACCTTCTAATGGAGCAGAAGGAAAAGCAATCAAAGTTGCTTAAAGAAGCAAAACCAGTAATCAAAGTATCAAACCAAGGTAAGTGTTTAACATCACCTTTAGATACTAGTACTGATGTGTGTATTCTTGGAACAGGGAGTAGAAATGAAAGCTATATGCTTACTGATTTTCCAAATAAGGAACCAGGCCATAAGGTAAGTCATGAACCATCTCACATGAGGAAACCAAAATCTGAACAATTGATTGTTCAAATTCCAAAACCTATAGTAAGCTTCATTTTTTATCAGCATGTTCTTAATATTTCCATGAAGAGATTAATGCACTTGTCATATCCAAGAGAATGTGAAATATTTTCAGGAACCAAGGGGGAGTACACTGCCCAAAAAGAAGAGACATAATCCATGAAGTTACAAGATGTTGAATCAATGCCATTAGAATCAGCCCCAATGATGGCCAGAACTGAGATTACTAGGAGTGTGAAAGACCATCAAGTCCAGAAGAAAATAAATGACCATGTCCATAACAGAGGCGTGATCATTTCCCATCTTTTCAAAGAAGAACAACCTGATGCACAGTCCATCCCCAAACCGAAACAATACCAAGGTAAGGTTCTAGAATCTCAAAAGAGAATGAAAACTGACTTGCTCTATCTTGGTGCAGGATATAAACTTTCGAGGTCGAAACCTTGTCAAGAGGGAGGGGATGTTGAGGTCAAGAAATCAATGGTTCGACCAGAGTCTCACCAAACCTTCCAAAATAGCCATCTAGGAGGTACCAGCGACCGAGGTCCAGTCCCAGGCGAATATCTCAACAACCAGAAGGTCTTTTGTCATCAATCCAATTTTCCTAGAAGTCCAACTCATCAAGGATTCACTGGGGCTTGGAATTACAAGAAAAACTTCACGGAGTAAGAAGTTAAAAATTTTACAAACCGGAGGTTCTCCAGGCAGTCCATCTGCGAGCACCAGACTTTAGAAGACGATTTCAGCCCAACCATGAAGCGGAACTTTTCAGAATCAATCATGGGCTTCAAGAGGAATTTATTATCTATCCAGAGAGTCCAGAATCAGGCGAATTGGTTCAGGGAATACCAAGATACAATCAATTCCCCAAAACCGGTCAAACCGACATTAATTTGGGAAAGTTGCCAACCAATTCGATTTGGTCCAAACCAAACTTATCTGTGGAAGCCAGGAGATCATCTTAACCATCCAGAAGACATCCAAGACTTCCCCAGCTGCACCAGCACCCAAGAGATCAGGAGGATCTTCATTTGCACCAACCTTCCATATTTGGCAGCATTTACACTAAATGCTTTGGAGGAGTTTCAGCTGATCTTTACCCAAGACCAACGGCCATATTCTTCATCAAGGCAACTCAGAGACATATCAGGAAGACTTCTTGACCGTGGCTACATCCAGAAGCTGTCCAGATACAAGATCAGATCAAGTTTCCCCTTTGAAGAGAGCATAAATCAAGCTAACGGCTATATTCCATGGAGCCATCAAAGCTTTGATTTCCTTTGCTTTTATTTCGAGTTTATTGTTTCCTTTTATCATTTTTAGACTGTTAGAAGTCCCAAGGTCGAGCCTATATAAGCTCAAGTCATTTGTTTTGTAAACCACCCTTGAATTTTATGAATGCATAGGCAGTTTTTCTACTTTTTCTTAAAACTATTATCTAAGTCTTTTGAGTGTTGTGAGAAGCAGCTCTTGAGCAACCTGACTTATCAAAGCCTCCTTTCACAGAGCTTTGTGGTGTCCTCAATCCCCCATCATTTCCATCAACTAGTTTGCCTTGAGAGAGACTTCGTCAAGCAAGCAAATCCCATATCTATCCATCTTCCATCCACTGATCTTGCTGAGAGTGACTTCAGTCCAGCAACAAATATCCCATCTCCATCATTCTATCCCAGTTGCTGGACTGAAGTCACTCTCAACAAGATCAGTGGATGGAGATGGATAGATATGGGATTTGCTTGCTTGACGAAGTCTCTCTCAAGGCAAACCAGTTGATGGAAATGATGGGGGATTGAGGACGCAACAAAGCTCTGTGAAATGAGGCTTTGATAAGTCAGGTTGCTAAAAAGCTGCTTCTCACAACACTCAAAAGACTTAGATAATAGTTTTTAAGAAAAACTAGAAAAACTGCATATGCATTCATAAAATTCAAGGGTGGTTTACAAAACAAATGACTGTGCTTATATAGGCTCGACCTTGGGACTTCTAACAGTCTAAAAATGATAAAAGGAAACAATAAACTCGAAATAAAAGCAAAGGAAATCAAAGCTTTGATGGCTCCATGGAATATAGCCGTTAGCTTGATTTATGCTCTCTTCAAAGGGGAAACTTGATCTGATCTTGTATCTGTACAGCTTCTGGATGTAGCGACGGTCAAGAAGTCTTCTTGATATGTCTCTGAGTTGCCTTGATTAAGAATATGTCCGTTGGTCTTGGGCAAAGGTCAGCTGAAACTCTTCCAAAGCATTTAGTGTAAATGCTGCCAAATATGGAAGGTTGGTGCAAATGAAGATCCTCCTGATCTCCTGGGTGCTGGTGCAGCTGAGGACGTCTTGGATTTCTTCTGGATGTTTAAGATGATCTCCTGGCTTCCACAGATAAGTTTGGTTTGAACCAAATCGAATTGGTTGGCAACTTTCCCAAATTAATGTCTGTTTGACCGGTTTGGTAAATTGATTGTATCTTGGTATTCCCAGAACCAATTCGCCTGATTCTGGACTCTCTGGATAGATAATAAATTCCTCTTGAAGCCCATGATTTATTCTGAAAAGGTCTGCTTCATATGGTTGGGATGAAATCGTCTTCTAAAGTCTGGTGCTCGCAGATGGACTTGCTGGAGAATCTCTGGTTTGTAAAATTCATAACTTCTTCCTCCGTGAAGATATTTTTTTAATTCCATGCCTCAGTGAATCCTTGATGAGTTGGCCTTCTAGAAAAATTGTATTTATGACAAAAGACCTTCTGGTTATTGAGATATTCGCCTGGGACTGGACCTCGGTCGCTGGTACCTCCTAGATGGCTACTTTGGAAGGTTTGGTGAGACTCTGGTCGAACCATGGATTTCGTGACCACAACAGAGAGTAACTCCCTTAGGTAGCCTTTCTTGAGGAGCTTGGCGACTTTCATCTTCAGGGCTATGAAATCCTCTCTAGTGTGATCATGGTCACTATGGAACTCGCACCATCGCTTGGGGTTTCGATTAGTCTCTGCGGCCTTCATCTTAGGAGGCCACTTGACTTGAGGACCCATTTTTCGTAGGACACCGATCAGTTCCGGTTTTTTGTTATCGCAAGATGAGAGATATCAGGCCAAGTGGACACCATCATCCCCTCGGATCTAGGCAAGGGTCGATGTTGGTACCTGCCACTGCTCGGGTTACTAGTCTCCCTAGCGGACTTGGGATGAGAGGGCTCGTCACGATCATTCCTAGTTGGCTTTGAGGACTTCTGATCGTACTTCGGACATGCTTTGGCCCTACTAGAAACATCTTCTTCCCACCTTGCATGAGCCCAAGCTCGAGACAATACGTCCTCCATAGTCCTGCACTTATATTTGATCAGCTCCTTGTAGAGATCTCCCTCCGGGAGTAGGCCCCACTTGAAGGCTGAGATAGCCGTATCAGCGTTGCACTCAGGGATAGCCACCTTCTCTTGGTTGAAGCGTGCTATGTAGGAACGAAGGGGTTCGTTCCTATGCTGGAGGACTTCATAGAGGTCGTCTGAGTTCTTCTCTAGGTTACGACTACTAGCAAATTGCTCTACGAACTTGTCTCTAAGGGCTGCAAAGGACTTGATGGACTTGGTAGGAAGATTGATGTACAACTGGAGTAGAGGGCCAGTCTAGGTTGATCCGAATCCCTTTCACATGGTAGCTTCCCGTGCGTCCCAGGGATTGCTACAGCTAGCATGCGTTGCTTGTACTGGGCGATATGATTGTCAGGATCCCCAGTACCTTCGTACATCTTTATGCTTGGGAAAAAGAACTTGCATGGCATCTCCACCGAGGCAATCTCTTCCACGAAAGGTGTATCAGAGTAGGACCCCTGATTACTCCTCCGAATAGGGGGATCTACTCCTGGGAGCCTTTCTACCATAGATTGAATGGTGCCGAACCTTTCGGAGACCACCCTTTCTAGGTAGGCGGCTAGAGCCGGGTCATCTATACTTGGTTATTGAGGAGCTCGATCTCCCTCAGGGTCATCTATACTTGGTTAGTATCGTCCTCTAGTGCCATCGTCACGTAGTTGGATTACTCCCCTCTCTCTAGCGCCAAACTTTTAGGGTATTTTTGTGTAGAGTCGTTTTAGTACTACGGAACACTAGAAGATTTGTATTGAAGCAAGAGAATTCGACTAGAAGAGATGTTTATTGAGTTATTGATTGGGACTACAACGTTTTGGTGGTGTATGAACCTTAGTTCTAGCCGCCTAACCCTAATCTCTTAGTCTAGAAAAGTCGATCCCTTATTCTAGGGTTTGGGCTCCCCTTTTATAGTTGTAGATGTCGGCTTCAAGTAATAGAACTCTTCCATAATCGGAAAAATGGAAGTTTATCCTTAGGCGGAAAACTTCTATTTTGCTTCAAGGGTCGGTCCGATCAAGGGGGTCGGACCTATGGCAGGGGTCGGTCCCTGGTTTCTTCTTGAGCAAGGGTCCGGAAGTCGAGGGCCTATCCGGAAGCTGGAGAAAACTTATGCCTGGATATTTTTCCCCAACACGTACGATAGAATCTCGCCAACCCACGATTCTAGCGCACTGGGGGGCTAACTGTTTGGGTCGAAATCGGACAAGGCGAAGTTGGCATCCAAATATTCGTAAAAAAAATATTAACTTAAGAATTTCTATGATTTCAAGAAAGGAAAACTTATACGAAAAACTTGCGGGAAAATCTTGTTATAAAACAACTATTTCTTAAAACAACGATTTATTAAAACAACGATTTCTTAAATCAACGATTTCTTAAATCAACGATTTAAGAAATCAACGATTTAAGAAATCAACGATTTCTTAAATCAACGATACGATATTATCAAAGGTCTAAACATCCGCAAACAAACATCCTAAAAGCATCATAGCATCGCGACGGTTTCGGACGACTTGGATGATTGATTTCAGTCCACGGCACAAACTCGGTCGCAATGGCGACCGAGTCACGAACAAGATCTTGATTGCTATAGCGATCGAATCACGGAATCACGCTCGGTCGCTATAGCAACCGAGCGACGAGCAAGGCTCGGTCGCTATAGCGACCGAGCTCGGTTGCTATAGCGACCGACCCACGAGCTCCGTATAAAGCTTGGTCGCTATAGCAACGATACGACGTAAAACTATGCATTCTCGACTATCCTTGTAACAATCCTTCGCAAGACACGGCTAACCATTTCTTGATTTCTCGATCAAATGGGATCATAAGCTCGGTTTACGATGAAACCGCGGAAAACTAACTTTATCGGAGAAATCGTAACAAACGTCCCAAACCAAAAGACGTCCCAAAGGGTCCTAAACTTGATTCGAGGCCCACTTACGATTTCTTAAAATCCCATAAACCTTGCAACGGTTTATGCTTGGAGGATAAACATCAGTTTCCGCGGATAAATGGAAACTTTCTGCAGATCATCATGAAAATAGGAAAAAATGGAATATCTCCATTTTTTCGGACTATGACGGCTTAAGGGCAAAAGAGGGAGGCATAAACCAACCTAGGAGGGAGTATATAAGGAGCTGAAGGCGAGAGGCATAAGGAGAGACTTTTCTCAGAGCAAACTAGCACTTAGAGCTATTTAGGCAATTTTATTTTTTTTGTTATTCCAGCTGCGACTCAATTATGTTTAGCCACCTTCGGGTATTAGACTAGGGAACTCGCCGACAGCTCTCGTAGCCGAAGCACGTTACCTTGTTGTTACGCTCAAACGTGAAATCGTAAATAAGATCTTTCTTTGCTCTCCGTTTATTTTTACGATTTCTCGTTGATTTTCATGTTCTGATTGCTTGGCGTGTGGTTTCTCAGATATCAGGGACCTCTCGGAAATTAGGGTTTTCCTAGTTTCCTAAACTATATAATTCATTGACGGTGTGAATTCGGTTCCCACAGGCAAAAGATCTTCCTCCTAGTCGTGACCGATTAGTTCACAAAGTGGGTGGAAGCTGAAGCACTAGCCAAGATAACGGATCTCCAGATCAGGAAATTCCTATGGACCAACGTGATCACACGCTTCGGAACCCCTTATGAGATCGTCACAGACAACGGACCCCAGTTCACAAGCTACAATTTCCGAAAGTTCTTCAAGGACTGGAACATCAAACTTTCCTATTCAGCACCACGACATCCCCAATGAAACGGTCAAGCCGAATCCACTAACAAGACGGTGGTGAATATGCTCAAGAAGCGCCTGGAAGACGCCCATGGGCGATGGGCAGAAGAGCTACACGGAGCACTTTGGGCCTATCGGACCACTCCGAAGACGGCCACCCAGGAGACTCTCTTCTCGCTTGTTTATGGTGCTGAAGCGGTAATACTCAAGGAGGTGCACGTAAGGACCATAGTCTCTGAATTCCTCTCCCAGGAAGAGAATAACGAGCTAATGTCCCTGATTCTGGACCTACTCGTTGAGAAGAGAGAGGCGGCCCGCCTTATAAACGCGTCCTACCAGTTGAAAGTAGCCAAGAGCTATAACAAATAAGCCAGATCCAGAACCTTCCAGAAAGGGGGCTGGGTCCTAAGGCGAGTCTGTGATCACACAAGGGACAAATCAGCCTGAAAACTCGCTCCTGGATGGGAGGGTCCCTATAAGTTAATAAAGGTGCAAGGGGCAGAAGCCTATAAGCTGGAAGAGAGCGACGGTAAGGTCCAACCCAACTGCTGGTACGCCTTGCACCTCAAATTCTATCATTTCTAAAGTAAGGTCCCCGGATCAAGCTTTATATACTACTAATATAACTATTATATATTTAAGTACACTAGTTTCCTACTCCTATGTATGTGATAACGTCTCCGGACTAAGCTTATGAAATACATTATTAGTTACGGCTAAATGGGCTATAGGAACTCCAATGTACTTAAAGGGGCATACTAGCTAGGTCAGGCCCTAAGACCTTAGATCTTAGCAAACCCCATATGCTAGTGAGACTACTCACATGGGTGTACGACATATAAGGAACAGGTCTGATCAACCTATTACATTGTCTGCACCTCGGGCCCTGCCTAAAGGCTATAAGACCAAAAGTTACGTGGGGACCACCGTACTAGTGCTACCCAAACCCTGCATTAAAGACGCTATGAGCTAAATACATGCGGGGGGCATGACGTACACTGTAAAGTACTGTAATCAGATGCTGACGGCGGATATGCAGGGAGCAAATGTGCGAAAAAACCGGTTAGCACCAAAATTTAATACTTATCCAGACGTGGAAAGTAGTGTGTCTGGTGTGAAGTCGATCCGCGGGGCAGACCCACGCCAGACCACAGTAAGTCTGAGCGTAACCTTTTCTGCAGAAAGGTAGATGCAGCATTGAGATTCATGAGAGTGGCCTATACCTCCGCGTGTTAGAGTGTGGTTTCTCAATAACAGATCGGTATTGGTTCCCCCATGGGGAGCAGTAAACGATCACAAACCTCCCATAACGCATACGGCCTCACTGTCTATAACGAACCTCTGGGTTCAGTACGACCTCAGGGTCTATATAACAACCTCCAGGTTCAGTACGGCCTCATGGTCTATATAAGAGCCTCCGGTTCAATACAGCATCCGGGTCTGTAAGGAATCTCCGGATTCAAAATCACCTAAGGGTTGATCAAGGACCTTCAGGTCTAACTGATATTCGGATCTAATAACAACCTCAGGGTTCAAGGATCTTTGAATCCAAATACCAACCTTCGGGTTTGCCAAGGACCCCAGGGTTCAAAGGCATCAACCTCCGGGTTCGAGGTATCCATCGGGTTTAATCATGGTCCTAGGATCTAAAGATTAAACCCCAATACTTGTTGGGCCCGAATATGGCCCGTTAGCTGACGTTAGAACCAAAACAAGTATTGGGTCGAGACAAAGCTCAATGCATATCGGCGACCTGAGCTAAGGTTCAATACGGAGCCGGAGGCTGGAAGCTAAGGTCAATATTCGAAGAGGTCACGGTGAAGAGGAAGCTCACATCATAACAGAAGGAGCGCAGGACCCGGTCAAAGGGAAGCTGTTGCGGATTCCTCAATAAACGGAGAGGATCTTGGAGATCAGTTAAAGACGATCAAGAGAAGTCCAAGTCTATTTAAGATAAGGTCGAGGACTAAAGAAAGGGACCTAGATCGATTCAACATTTATTCGACACAATTCTCTCATTATCTCTGTAACATTTTCACTATCATTGTAATCATCAAAAAACAATCCCTGTAACCATTCTTTACCAAAATCATCAATAAAATCATTCATTCGTTCTACAAGTTCTTACGGGATTCAGCCCACGTTATCTTTCCCTAATCTTTTCCTAAACTATAACCTGACCTAAAAATCAGGAGGTGAGTTTAATCCCTCACAATTGGCGCCGTCTGTGGGGAAGAAACAATCGAATCCCTTACCCTAACTTGAGGATGAATCCTACCGATCAGACAACAAATCCGTCTGACCTTAACCTCCCGATTCAGAGCGATGGCTCACCGAACGATGGAGGCTCTAGTCTCGTAAACTCGGAGCCTCGACGTGGCGACCACCGATCTGGGCAACAGCCTCCGGTTAGCGCTCGAACGAGCCAGACTGCTACCGGAGCTACTAACCCGAGATCATCAAGTGGAACCGCCCCCGTTCTTCCAGTCACCGAGAATCCACAGCAGCAAGCCATTCTGAGTCAAACGGAGGCTCAGCTTTCTGAGATTCGTCAGATGATGATGCAATTGGTAGACAAAGCTCAGGAAAGTGAGCGTACAATGCATCAGCTAGCTGTTCGACAGCAACAATTCGAAGAGATAACTAGATCTCTAAACACAACAACCCAACCACCGCGACGTCAAGCTCCGGGGGTCACTTTCCGAGATCGATTGACCGATCCCTCATTTCTCCGAGGACGTTTAGACTTTTCTCCTGATAGCACTGCTCCGGAAGGACGGGGATCTGCTTTCCAGACACCTCATACTGGGACAGCTCCCGTGTTTAACCCACCTATCACCAGTGCTATGGGAAGTAACGTAGCGACAACCAGCTCCACACCCAGTCAGATTGCTGACCGGAGCACTCGCTTACCTCCTCTGCCGCCCGATTTTAGGTCCGGAGCAGGAGTATCCTTCCCATCCGGGGACAGAACATCAGCTTCGGTTTATCAAAACAGAAGCTCAACCCCGAATGGGGACGGGTATCAAAGGGTAGACTCTGATAACCCAAGAGCTGGTGAGCGACTTAGCCCACCAACTGCATGGGAAGATGAGCCAACACGATTTCGTCAGGAACCTGCCCGTCGGGTACCTAATAACGACCCAAATGTCCTTCCTTTAAAGGGACCTGAAGCTATCCGCAGGTATATGGAACGAACTCACGCAGCTCTCCAAAAATTGGGAGCTCAAGTCCACAAGGCAACAAGCTCAGCTCGCAAAATCGATAGCTTGATTGAAGAAACCCGTGGGACTCCATTCACTGACAGAATTGCCAGTTCTTACATAAGGGATACCCGAAAAATTAGAATTCCCGAGTATGATGGGACTTCTGACCCAAAGGCCTATGTGAGAGCCTTCCGATTAGCTATCGTGAAAGCCCATTTTACACAGGAAGAATGTGAAGCAGGTTACTGTAGAACATTCGCCAAAAACCTGGTTGGAACAGCTCTTGAGTGGTTCTCTGGTCTCGAACCAGCCTCAATAGACAGCTTCGATCAGTTAACTAATGCCTTCATGAGGCAGTATTCGACCCATATCCTGAAGCAAGCCTCTGAGGCCGACCTCTGGAAGGTCAGACAAGGAATGGGGGACTCGCTATGAATCTACATCGAGAAATTCAGAGCAGTGAGAACTAAGCTCTCGAATCCCAACGACCAAGTCGCCATCGAGGCCCTCAGAAGAGGTATGGTATAAATCAGAGTTCTGGTCGGAGCTAACACTCAATACTCCTCCAACTATCGATGATGCTCTTCATAAAGCCACTAGATATATTACTTTGGAGGAGGAGACAGCTGCACTGGATAAACTCCACAAGAAACCTCAGAATCACCCAAAAGGTGAATCCTCAGAGGCGAAGGGACCTCATAAAAGGGGAAACCTCCGAAACAATCAGACTCAGGGAGAACATTCCTATGCAATCGAGGAGGACAAGGAAGAAAAACCTGTCGCCGCAGCAAACAAAACTCCCTGGTCAAAAGGCTTTGATAAGAACAAACATTGCTCCTATCACGATCGAGAAGGGCACTCAACCGAAGAATGTTGGGACCTCCAACGACAGCTTGCAGCTAAATTCGCAGCTGGAGAAATAAAGGGAGTGGACCTTAAAAAACCACCACATTTATAGAAAAGAGGTCCCAGAGACACCTCTCCAAAGCGCGAGAGGTCACCTGAGAAGGAGACCAATTCGCCACCTCCAGATCCCAAGAAAAGAGTCGACATGATTCTTGGAAAATTCCCCCAAGGAAAAAGTCTACAAGTCGAAGCTCTCTTGAGCAAGCCGTCCCCTCAATCGAGCCCCGACTCGAGGGTGGACTGTATCCTTGGAGGATCAGATATATGTCAAGACTCCATCAACTCCATTAAGAATCATGTACGGAAGGCTGTGTCTAATACTGGACTTAAGCCTCCTAACCCCGAGTCCAATACTAAGATTTCTTTCAGGGAAAGCGAGACCTCGAACCTTGACAGACCTCACGATGATGCGCTGATCGTCACCCTGAACATCGCAGGATATGAGGTCCCTAAACTCATGATAGACACAGGAAGCTCTGTTGACCTTATTTTCTACAACACCCTAAAAGGGATGGAAATAGACGACTACGAAATTATTGGCCAAAAAGCTAACCTCGTAGGCTTCTCCGGAAAGACAGCTACCTCATTGGGGACTATCAAGCTCCCAATCGTAGCTGGCGGAGTAATGAAAATGACCAACTTAGTAGTCATCGACAGACCTTCCCCGTTCCATGCGATCTTAGGAAGACCCTGGATTCACAAAATGAAGGCAGTAGCCTCGACTTATCATCAATGCGTGAAATTCCCAACACCTGAAGGGATAACTACCGTACACGGTAGCCAGATGAAATCCAGGATATGTTACTTGGGAGGATTCGAAATCCTCAAAAAGTCCCCCCAATAGCAATTACAGATCCAGGAAGGTCGCGAAATGCAACAAAATATTCGAGGTCCTTCTAAGAACCTCACCGAAAAAGTTTGCATTGACGACTCAAATCCTGAAAGACAGGTGAGCATCGGATCTGAGCTACCTCTTGAGACAAAAAAGGAGCTCATTGACTTCCTGAAAAGCAATGTCAAAACCTTTGCATGGTCCATTAATGACATGAAAGGCATAGATCCGAACGTCACCACCCATAAACTAAAAGTAGACCCCACTTTCAAATCGATCAAACAAAAGTGTCGCAAGCTGGGCCTCGAAAAGGCTCAAGCTGTTAACGACAAAGTTGACCGACTTACGAAAGCTGGGTCCATTCGAGAGGTACGCTACCCTGACTGGTTAGCTAACCCGGTAGTCGTAAAGAAGAAAAACGGGAAATGGAGAATCTGTGTAGACTTCACCGACCTAAACAAGGCTTGTCCTAAAGACAGCTTCCCGCTACCTCACATCGACCGCCTGGTTGAAGCAACAGCTGGCCATCGACTCCTATCCTTCATGGATGCATTCTCAGGATACAACCAAATCATGATGGATCCTGAGGATCAGGAAAAAACTGCGTTCATAACCGAACGAGGAACCTATTGTTACAAGGTTATGCCATTCGGGTTAAAGAACGCAGGAGCTACCTATCAAAGGCTAGTAAACAAGATGTTTGCTGGGCAACTCGGAAAAACCATGGAGGTCTATATTGACGATATGCTAGTCAAATCCTCAGCTGGAGAAGACCATATCTCCCACTTAAGGGAATGCTTCGATATCCTTAACAAGTACGATATGAAGCTCAATCCACTAAATGTACCTTCGGAGTACCTTCAGGCGAATTCCTAGGCTATCTCGTAACCGAAAGAGGCATCGAAGCCAACCCAAAACAGATAGCAACCTTCCTGGAAATGCCGTCACCTAAGACAACCAGAGAGGTACAAAGATTGACTGGACGAATCGCAGCATTAAATCGATTCATATCCAGGTCAACCGATAAGTGCCTCCCATTCTATAAACTTCTAAAAAATAATAAGAAGTTCATATGGGACGAGAAATGCGAAGAAGCCTTCAAACAATTGAAAGCTTACCTCTCCGAACCTCCGATCCTGTCCAAACCTGTAGTAGGAGAGCCACTGTATCTGTACCTCGCTGTATCAACTGCTGCAGTCAGCGGCGTGCTGGTACGAGAGGAACAAAACAAACAAAGACCTGTCTATTACACTGGCAAGAGTCTGATAGACGCCGAAACTAGGTACCCTACAATTGAAAAATTAGCGCTAGCAGTCGTAACAGCTGCCAGAAAATTACGACCTTACTTCCAATCGCACTCGATCGTCGTGATGACCTCACAACCATTACGAATGATATTACACAGCCCCAACCAGTCAGGGCGATTGGCTAAATGGGCCATAGAGCTCAGTGAATACGACATCGAGTACAGACCTCGAGCAGCAGCGAAGGCTCTGGTCCTTGCCGACTTTGTCATTGAGCTCGCATCCGAGCAATTAGACTCCGAAATGGAATCTCCAAAATGGAGCCTGTATGTCGACGGAGCCTCATCAAAACAAGGCTCCGGTATCGGTCTAAGGCTGACCTCTTCAGCAGGAGAAACCATCGAGCAGTCCTATAGGCTCGGATTCAGCGCCTCAAACAACGAAGCTGAATATGAAGCACTAATCGCAGGGTTGAAACTCGCCCTAAGCCTTGGAATTCGAGAGCTAAACGCTTATAGTGATTCACAGCTAGTAGCTAGCCAGTTTCACGGAGAATACGAAACGAGGGACGAAAGAATGGGGGCATATCTCGAAGTCGTCCAGAACCTCACTAGGCAGTTCGAAAAATTCGAACTAACAAGGATCCCACGAGGAGAGAACTCCTCAGCAGATGCGCTGGCCGCCTTAGCCTCCACATCAGACCCCCTCGTAAAACGGATCATACCCGTAGAAGGAATCGAAAAACCAAGCATCGACATAGCTACTAAAGCTGAGATAGACAGCAAGCTAAAAGAGCAACCCGAAGGTACCTGCCCTGAAACGGTAGCTACCCAAGTTCTCACAACATTCTGGTCGAACTACCCCACGAAAGGCTACAGAGGAAACCCCTTTCTCCTTAGCTTACGGGATGGAAGCTGTCGTCCCAGCCTAAACCATTGCTGGTAGCCTCCGCCGGGAACTCTGTACGTCCGATCCTGTAGCTAATGACCAGCTCCTGACGGACAGCCTCGATCTGATCGAAGAAAGACGGGACCGAGCTTTGATTCGCATACAGAACTATCAGCAAGCAATGGCACGACAGTACAACTCCAAAGTCAGGCCCCGACAGTTCGCTGTAGGTGACCTAGTACTTAGGAAAGTCTTCGAAGGAACCAAGGAATCAGATGCTGGGAAGTTAGGAACCAACTGGGAAGGTCCCTATCGGATCATCCATGTGGTACGACCTGGCGTTTACAAGCTCCAGAAGGTGCGAACCGGGGTACCTGAGATCAGATCGTGGAACGCCACGAATCTTAAGAGATACTATCATTAGGTACCTAAAATTCTCGAACTACGTTAGGCTTGATCCCTTGACTGGGTACGTAGGCAACTCCGTCATGAGTGCAGCCCCAACCTCATTACAACACTCTGTTCACTATGACCAAAGGGGGCATATGTCCGATCAAAATCACATAGCCCAAGCAGCAATTGTATGATCATTATGATACAACAACTGTGTGATTATTATGATACCATGTATTCAATTATCAATAAAGTAATTATTTTTCGGTACCTCGATTCTTCAATAATTCAGGTCGCCAAGAACCTGGACCTAAGGTCTTAAAACCCTTAATGCTTTCGAAGGTCTTAAAATCCTTCAAACAAAATCAGATCTCCACAGATCTGAACCCAAGGTCTTAAAATCCTTCAAACAAATTCAGGTTCCCCAAAGTCGGGACCTAAGCTCATCAAAGACTCCAAACGAACTCAGGATTCCGGAATCCTGAACCTAAGGTCCTAAAATCCTTAACAAAACCTAAGGTCTTAATATCCTTAACAAAAACTAAGGTCTTAAAATCCTTAACACAAACTAAGGTCTTAAAAATCCTTAACAAAACCTAAGGTCTTAAAATCCTTAACAAAAACTAAGGTCTTAAAAATCCTTAACAAAACTAAGGTTTTAAAATCCTTAACAGAGTTGAAGGTCCCTAAGTCCTTCGAAGAAATTCGAAACTCAATAAAAAAATTCGTTTCCTCACGAAGTCAGATCAGAAAAGATCTCAGAGGTCACGAATGAGGTCTTTTCTTGATCGTCAGGGTGCATTAGGATCTGGTTATACCCAGAGAACGCATCCATGAAACTCATCAGCTCATGACCAGCCGTTGAGTCGACTAGCTTGTCGATGTGAGGCAAAGGGAAAGGATCTTCAGGACAGGACTTATTAAGGTCCGTGAAATCGATACAGACTCTCCACTTCCCATTCTTCTTCCTGACGGCCACCACATTGGCTAGCCATTCCGGGTATTGCACCTCTCGTATGAATCCAGCATCTAGTAGGTTCTTGACCTCTTCGTTGATTATCTCGTCCCTTTCAGGAGCGAATTTTCTCCTCTTCTGTCTGACAGGAGGATGCATTGGGTCCACCTTGAGTTGATGCATGATAACATCGGGATCAATTCTAGGCATGTCTTCATGAGACCAGGCAAAGCAATCGGAGTTGGATCTTAGGAAATCGACCAATCTCCTTCTCATGCCTTCTGGAAGCTTGGACCCTATCTTTAAGTTTCGGCTCGAGTTCCCTTCCGTGAGCGGGACCTCATCCATTTCTTCCACTTCCGGCTCTTCGGTATGTGGGGCCGGAAGCTTCTTCTGTAATTGCTATAAGACCTGAGTCTTTCCCTTAAGGGTAGTCTGATAGCAAGACCTAGCATTCTCTTGATCTCCCTTGACTGCTTTGATGCCCCAACGGGTTGGAAACTTGACCAACTGGTGCAAAGTTGAAGGTACGGCTCCCATGTCGTGGATCCAAGGCCTTCCCAATATGACGTTGTATGATGAGGGGCAGTCGACGACCAGGAACTTTGTGGCTTGGTTTACCCCTTCGGCATACACGAGAAGAAGGACCTCTCCTAAGGTTTGTTTGACTTCTCTACTGAAGCCTACGAGGGGAGTTGCCTTTCTGGTTAGAGCTGTAGGTTCCAAACCCAAGTCGGCGAAGGCCGAATGGAAGATTATGTTGTTGGAGCTCCCATTATCTACTAGTATTCGCTTGACCAAGCAGTTTGCTATGGTAAGTGAAATGACGAGAGCGTCATGATGAGGGGTGAGGACCTTCTCCTGCTCAATTGCAGTGAAACTGATCTCATCTGTTCCAAGGAGTAGGCGCTTGGGACCCTCGTCCTCTTGGCTGTTCCTGGCATTGCGAGTACTTCTCTTGGTTGCGGCACTGCTAATTCCGCTTACCTCTGATCCGCCTGTGATGACATGGATCACCCGGTCTTGCTGTGGTGGCAATGCAGGAGCTGCCTCGATAGGGAGACCGGGACCTTCTTTATTTAGAAGGTTCTTGGCTTTATCCGAGAGGAACTCCCGTAGGTAGCCTTTCTTGAGGAGCTCGGCGACTTCCATTTTCAGGACTATGCAATCCTTCGTAGTATGACCATGGTCACTATGGAACTCGCACCATCGCTTGGGGTTTCGATTAGCCTCCGCGGCCTTCATCTTAAAAGGCCACTTTACTTAAGGACCCATTTGTCGTAAGACACCGATCAGTTCCGGTTTGGATATCGCAAGATGGGAGATGTCAGGCCAAGTAGATACCATCATCCCTTCGATCTAGGTAAAGGTCGATGCTGATACCTGCCCATGTTCGGGTTACTAGCCTCCCTAGCGAACTTAGAGTGAGAAGGCTCATCGCGGTCACTCCTTGTAGGCTTTGATGACTTCTGATCATACTTTCGGACCGGCTTTGGCCCTACTAACAATGTCTTCTTCCCATCTTACTTGAGCCCAAGCACGAGACAGTACGTCTTCCATAATCCTGCACTTGTATTTGATCAGCTCCTTGTAAAGATCTCCCTCCAGAAGTAGACCCCTCTTAAAGGCTGAGATAGACGTATCGGCGTTGCACTCAGGGATAGCCACCTTCGCTTGGTTGAAGCGAGCTATGTAAGAACGATGGGGCTCATTCCTATGCTGGAGGATGTCATAGAGATCATCAGAGTTCTTCTCTAGGTCACGGCTGCTAGCAAACTACTCTACGAACTTATCGCTAAGGGCTGCAAAGGATTTGATGGATTTGGTAGGCAGGTTGATATACCACTGGAGAGCAGGGCCGGTCAAGGTTGATCAGAATCATTTGCACATGGTAGATTCCCGTGCATCCCGAGCGATTGCTACTGCTAGCATACGTTGCTTGTACTGAGCAATATGATTGTCGGGATCCTCAGTACCTTAATACATCTTTATGCTCGGGAAAAAGAACTTTCGCGGCATCTCCACCGAAGCAATCTCTTCCATGAAAGGTGTTTCGGAGTAGGACCCCTGATTACTTCGAATAGGAGGAGCTGCCCCTGGAGCCTTTCTACCATAGATTGAATGGTGCCGAACCTTTCGGAGACCACTCTTTCTAAGTAGGCTGCTAGAGCCGGATATGAGATCCTAGGATCATCGGGTGAATACTCTTCGTCCTCCGTATCGGAATAGCTATCTACTTGTACTCGGGTCCCATCGTTCGCGGTTTCTCGGCTTTCGGGTTCGTCTTCGGTTGAGGCGGGTCGACGAGGTACCTCCTCACTGTCGTGCGGAGTGTAGATTGAAGCCATGGGTCGTACCCTAGTCCGGAACCGCTTTCGCTTGTTGCTAGCTTCACCGAGGGTATGGTTCTCTTGTCGGAGGACAAGATTCTCCGCCTCTATGGCGTCTAGCTTCTCGGCGCTTTGCTGTAGTTGCTTGGAGTGCTCTCCAAGTTGGTCTTTTAGGGTTTGAACTTCGAGGAGAAGTTCAGGACCTTCGGGTGTTGTCTCCCGAGCTTTGTGAAGATAGGTAACCTGACTCTGAAGAAACTCGAGCTTGTTGAGGAGCTCGATCTCTCACGGAGTCATCTTCATCTGGTTAGTATCGTCCTCTAGTGTCATCGTCACGTAGTTGGATCACTCCCCTCCTTCTAGCGCCAAACTGTTAGGGTATTTTTGTGTAGGATCGTTTAAGTGCTACGGAACACTAGAGGATTTGTTTGTAAGAGTTGTAAATCGAGAACAAAGAGATGTTATTGAGTTATTGATTGGGACTACAACGTTTGATGGTGTATGAACCCTTGTTCTAGTCGCCTAAACTCTAATCTCTAAGTCTCGAATTGTCGATCCCTCATTCTAGGGTTTGGGCTCCCCTTTTATAGTTGTAGATGTCGGCTTCAAATAATAGAACTCTTCCATAATCGGAAAAATGGAAGTTTCCCCTTAGGTAGAAAACTTCTATTTCGCTCCAAGGGGTTGATCCGATCTAGGGGTCGGACCCAAGGCAGGGGTCGATCCTTGGTATCTTCTTGAGCAAGGGTCTGGAAGTCGAGGACCTATCCGGAAGCTGGAGAAAACTTATATCTGGATATTTTTCCCCAACAGTTACGAGGGGAAGGTATCACATGGATTTCTCTTACCTGCTATGGGTTTGCTTTGATGCCCCTATGGGTGACTATATATCCCAGGAACTTCCAAGAGCTTACTCCGAATGAGCATTTTGAGGGGTTGAGTTTCATATTGTACCTCCTGAGGGTGGTAAACACATGTTGAAGGTGCGAGATATGATTTTCGGAGTCCAGGGATTTTACCAGTATATCGTCGATATAAACCTCCATGGTCTGACCTATCTGGTCGGTGAACATCATGTTGACGAGCCTTTGATAGGTGGAACTGACATTCTTCAAACCAAAATGCATGACCTTGTAGCAGTAGATGCCCCGGGAGGTCATGAATGAGGTCTTCTCCTGATCGTCTGGATGCATTAGGATTTGGTTGTATCCGGAGAATGCATCCATGAAGCTCATCAATTGGTGACCAGCAGTCGCGTCGACTAGCTTGTCGATATGAGGCAAGGGGAATGGGTATTTAGGACAAGACTTATTAAGGTCCGTAAAGTCGATGCAGACTCTCCACTTCCCATTCTTCTTCCTCACGACCACCGCATTAGCTAGCCATTCCGGGTATTGTACTTCCCGTATGAATCCGGCGTCAAGCAGGTTCTTGACCTCTGCGTTGATAATTTTGTCCCTTTCAGGGGCGAACTTCCTCCTTTTCTGTCTGACAGAGGGATGCATTGGATCCACTTGAAGCTGGTGCATGATAACATCAGGATAAATTCCAGGCATGTCCTCGTGGGACCAAGCGAAGCAATCAGAGTTAGACCTCAAGAAGTCGACCAATCTCCGTCTTAACCATTCTGGGAGCTTGGAGCCTACCTTCAAGTTTCGTTCTGGGTTTCCTTCTACGAGTGGAACCTCGTCCATCTCCTCCACTTCCGGCTCTTTGGTATGCGGGGCCGGAAGCTTCTTCTGTAATTGCTATAAGACCTGAGTTTTCCCCTTTAGGGTAGTCTGGTAGCAAGACCTAGAATTTTCCAATCTCCCTTGATTGCTTTAATGCCCCAGGGAGTTGGAAACTTAACCATTTGATGGAGAGTCGAAGGTACGGCTCCCATGTCATGGATCCAAGGCCTTCTTAGTATCACGTTATATGATGAAGGACAGTCGATGACTAGAAATTTTGTGGCCTGATTTATTCTCTCGGCATATACCGGGAGAAGGACCTCTTCTAAGGTCTGCTTTACCTTTCCACCGAAGCCTACAAGAAGGGTCGCCTTCCTTGTTAGGGTCTTAGGTTCCAACCCTAGATCGGCGTAGGCTGAGTGGAAAATAATGTTACTGGAGCTCCCATTGTCTACCAGTATTCGCTTGACCAAGCAGTTCGCTATGGTAAGTGAAATAACAATGGCGTCATGGTGAGGAGCTAGGACCTTCTCTTGCTCCCTTGCAGTTAAGCTGATCTCATATTTTCCTAGGAGTAGGCACTTAGGACCCTCGGCCTCTTGGCCGTTCCTAGCATTGCGAGTGCTTCTCTTAGCAACAGCACTGCTGATTCCACTTACTTCTGATCCGCCTGAGATGACATGGATCACCCGTTCTTGCTGTGGTGGCAATGCGGGAACTGTGAGGGATTAAACTCACCTCCTGATTTTAGGTCAGGTTTATAGTTTAGGAAAGGATTAGGGAAAGATAATCGTGGGCTGAATCCCGTAAGTACTTGTTGAATGAATGATGATTTGTATTGATAATATGATAAAAGAATGGTTACAAAAGATGTTTCTCTTGATGATTACAAAGATAATCGAAAATGCTTTAGAGTTGATATGAATAATCGTGAAAATGAATAAAGGTTGAATCGATCCTCTTTCTTGATTTGCTTTCTCTTTAAATAGCCTCAGGTCCCGCTTGATCGTCGCCAACTGGTTCCCGAGATCTTCTCCGTTTATTGAGAGATCCGCAACAGCTTCCCTTTGACCGGGTCCTGCGCTCCTTCTTGTTACGACGTGAGCTTCCTCTTCACTGTGACCTCTTTGGTTAAAGTCCTTAGCTCTCAGCCTCCAGCTCTAGCTTAGCTCCTTTCTAAGACTGAATTCGTGACGGGCCTGTCGTAGCCCATTATCATCTTTTGTTATTCATTATTCAACTATCGGGCCATATCCGGGACCAACAGGAACCGCTTCGGTGGGAAGGCCGGGACCTTCTTTACTCAAAAGGTTCTTGGCCTTATCCGAGAGGAACTCTCTAAGGTGGCCTTTCTTGAGAAGCTCGGCGACTTCTATCTTCAGGACTATACAATCCTCCGTTGTGTGGCCATGGTCATTATGGAATTCGCACCATCGTTTGGGATGCCGGTTAGCATCAGAGGCCTTCATCTTGGGGGGCCACTTGACTTGCGGACCCATTTGTCGTAGAACACAGATCAGCTCCAACTTTGTTATCGCAAGATGAGAGATATCGGGCCATGTGGGTACCATCATCCCCTCGGATCTAGGCAAAGGACGGTTTTGATATCTGCCCCTGCCTGGATTGCTAGTCTCTTTAGCTGACTTGGGATGGAAGGACTCATCGCGGTCGTTCCTAGTTGGCTTTGAGGACTTCTGATCGTGCTTCGGGTAAGCCTTTTCCCTACTTGCAACATCTTCCTCCCATCTTACTTGAGCCCAAGCGCGAGATAATACATCTTCCATAGTCATGCACTTGTACTTGGTCAGATCCTTGTAGAGATCTCCTTTCGGGAGTAGGCCCCGCTTAAAGGCTGAGAAAGCCGTATCAGCGTTGCACTCAGGAATAGCCACATTCTCTTGGTTGAAGCATGCTATGTAGGAACGCAAGGGTTCATTCCTATGCTGGAGGACTTCGTAGAGATCATCCGAATTTTTCTCTAGGTTGCGGCTACTGGCAAATTGCTCTACAAACTTATCACTAAGGGCTGCAAAGGACCTGATGGACTTGGTAGGAAGATTAATGTAACATTGAAGAGCAGGACCGGTCAGGGTTGATCCAAATCCTTTCCACATGGTAGCTTCCCTTGCATCTCTAGGGATTGCTACGGCTAGCATGTGTTTCATGTACTGAGCAACGTGATTGTCGGGATCTCTTGTACCTTCATACATCTTTATGTTCGGAAAGGAGAACTTGCGAGGCATCTCTACCGAGGCAATCTCTTCCACGAAAGGTGTATCGGAATAGGACCCTGGATTGCTCCTCCGGATAGGGGGAGCTACCTCTGGAAGCCTTTCTACTATAGATTGAATGGTGTCGAACCTTTTGGAGACCATCCTTTCAAGGTAGGCCGCTAGAGACGGATCTGAGATCGCGGGATCGTCGGGTGAGTATTCTTCATCCTCCATATCGGAATCGCTATCTACTTGCACCCGGGTCGCGTCGTTAGCGGTCTCTCGGCCATCGGGTTCGTTATTGGTGGTGATGGGTCGGCGAGACGTTCCTTCACCATCGCGAGGAGTACTAAGCGAAACCATAGGTCGAACCTTAGTTCGGAATCACTTTCGTTTGTTGCTAGTTTCACCAAGGCTTTGGTTCTCTTGTCGAAGGACAAGATTTTCTGTCTCCATGGCGTCTAGCTTCTCGGCGCTCTGCTGTAGGTGATTGGAGTGTTCTCCAATTTGGTCCTTCAGGGTTTGAACTTCTTGGAGGAGTTCGTGACCTCCAGGCATGGTTTCCTGAACTTTATGGAGGTCGGTGATCAGACTTTGAAGGGTTTCGAGCCGGTTGAGGAGCTCGATCTCCTTCGAGGTCATCTCGGCTTGATTAGTATCGTCCTCTAGTGTCATCGTCACGTAGTTGGATTACTCCCCTCCTTCTAGCGCCAAATTGTTATGGTATTTTGTGTAGGATCGTTTTAGTACTACGGAACACTAGAAGATTTGTATGAAAAGAATAAGAATCGAGGCTAGAAGAGATGTTTATTGAGTCTTTGGTTCGGGACTACAATATTTGGTGTGTAAACCTAGCTCTAGTCGCCTAAATTCTAATCTCTTAGCCTCTGAAAGTCGATCCCTTGTTCTAGAGTTGGACTCCCCTTTTATAGTTGTAAACGTTGGTTTAAAGTAGGGCGAACTCTTCCATAATCGAAAAAATGGAAGTTTCCCCTTAGACGGAAAACTTCTATTTTGCTTCAAGGGTCTGTCCGATCAAGGGGGTCGGACCTATGGCAGGGGTCGGTTCCTGGCTTCTTCTTTGGCAAGGGTCTGGAAGTCGAGGACCTATCCGGAAGTTAGAGAAAACTTATGCCTGGATCTTTTTCCCCAACATCATGCACCACTGAAATGTAGCGGGTGCGTTGCAAAGTCCAAAATGCATTCTATGATAGGTAAATGTTCCGTAAGGACATGTGAAGGTTGTATTTTCTTGATCGTCCGGGTGAATGGGGATTTGGAAAAATCCAGAATAAACGTCGAGGAAACAGTAATACTGGTGATTTGCTAATCTTTCAAGCATTTGATCGATGAAGGGTAGAGGAAAATGATCTTTTCGAGTGGCTGCATTTAACTTCCTATAATCGATACACATCCAATGTCCAGTGACGGTTCTTGTAGGGATGAGTTCGTCTTTATCATTCTTTACCACTGTGATTCCTACTTTCTTAGGTACAACATGCACCGGGCTTACCCAATTGTTGTCTGAAATCTGATAAATGACTCCGGCATCTAGTAGTTTGATAAGTTCTATTGACGATTTCGATTCATCATCTAAATGAATACAATGCATGCAGAGATCTGGAGAGATGCCAGGAATATCCTCAAGAGAGTACCTGATGGCTTTCATGTGCTTGCGCAACTTGTTTAGTAAAAGCGCAAGTTCTCCAATACTCAGATTAGCATTCACTATAACCGGATAGGACTTATCATATAGGAATGCGTATTTCAGTCTGGCTGGCAATTGCTTTAACTCGACTTTTGGTGCTTTTTTAGAGCTCCAATCGTCTGAAGAAGGTGGTTGTCGATCGATGGTACGTTGGAAGTATCGATCGATATTGATTTTAGACTCTTCTGTATCCTCTTCATCAGTTCTTGTGATATCACCGCTTGCGTTCATCAACCGTGTACATACCTCGGTTCGGTTGTCTATGCTAAAAAAATTCTCTTCGGTAGTCGAAAAGGTATTTCCCTAGGTGTTTTCAGATTGTAAATCTGCGTGAGGTTCTTCAGCTACGGCTGGGATGTCATCTATATAAAATGCTTGATTATAGATCAAGGGGCGTTTTATTAATTTTTCCATGTCAAAAGTCAATGGAATACTTCCAATGTTTAGACTAATTTGTCCTTCCTTGACATCGATGATAACTCCAGCTGTGGCTAAAAAGGGTCTTCCTAAAATAAGGGGGTCCTTTGGTTCTTGCTTGTATCTTAGAACAACAAAATCAGTTGGTACATGACAGTTGTTTATCATTACTGGTACGTCTTCAAGTATGCCTTCTGGCACTCAGACGGATTTATCAGCAAGAACTAAGGTAATCCGAGTATGCTTAAATTGATTAAAATCTAAGGATGTGGCAACTGAGTAAGGCATCAAGTTAACGCTCGATCCTAGATCGCAAAGTGGTCGACCGAACTGTCGGTCTTCTATGTTGCAATTCAAAACAAAACTACCAGGGTCAGGTCTTTTTATTGGTAATTCACCTTGGATCATGGCACTTACTTCGTCTGATACCATCATGATGCTGCGCTCCGCAGATGGAAATTTTTGGTCACCATTGTTGGACCTAAATATGACCCCCTAGCTAGTGATAGACAATAAGAAATGATAACAGGCCGTGAAAGGCCCATCATGAATTCAATCTTCAAAAACAGCTAAGTCAGATCCGGAGGCTGTGAGCTGGAGATGTTCATCAGAGAAGTCAAGGAAAAGAGGCAGCTCGTTGACAAGTAAACAGGCGCAGGACCCGGTCAAAGAGGTAGCTCGTGGACAAGTAAATAGGCGCAGGACCCGGTCAAAGGGAAGCTGTTACAAATCCCTCAAATCACGGAGAGGATCTCGGGAACCTGTTGGTAGCAACCGACGGGACCTGAGGCTATTTAAAGAGAAAGCAAGTCAAGAAAGAAGATATATTCGATCCATATTTCACTCGATACTCTGAAAACATTCTCATTCACATCACATTCTTATTATCTTTGTAATCATAAAGGATCACTCTTTGTAATCACTCTTTATCAAAATCATCAATACAAATCAAAGTTCATTCAACAAGTTATTACGGGATTCAGCCCGCGTTATCTTTCCCTAACCTATCCTAAACCTTAAACCTGATCTAAAATCCAGGTAGTGAGTTTAATCCCTCACAATTGGCGCCGTCTGTGGGGAAGAAACAATGGAATCCCTTACTCCAACTTAAGGATGAATCCAGTCGATCAGACAACAAATTCATCTAACGATGAACAGTATCCCGATGAACAGTACTCGGATGAACAGTACTGGAAGAACAATATCTCGGTGAACAGTATCTCGGTGAACAGTATCCCGATGAACAGTATCCCGATGAACAGTATCCCGATGAACAGTACTCGGATGAACAGTATTGGAAGAATAGTATCTCGGTGAACAGTATCTCGGTGAACAGTATCCCGATGAACAGTATCCCGATGAACAGTACTCGGATGAACAGTACTGGAAGAACAGTATCTCGATGAACAGTATCTCAATGAACAGTATCTCGATGAACAGTATCTCGATGAACAGTGCTGGAGCAGCCAACACGAGAACCTCCAGTGGGATCGATCCAGGGCTCCCAGCCCTCGTTACCCCTCAGCACCAACCTGCTCCGAACCAGACGGAGGCTCAGCTCTCTGAGATCCGTCGCATGATGATGCAGCTGGTAGAAAAAGCTCAAGAAGGTGAGCGTACAATGCAACAGCTAGCCGCTCGGCAGCAACGATTTGAAGAGGTCACTAGATCTCTAACCGCAACAACCCAACCACCGCAACGTCAGGGCTTGGGAGTGACCTTCCGAGATCGAATAACTGACCCCTCGTTCCCTCGAGGATGTCTCGACTTTTCCCTTGATAACACTTGATCGGGAGAACATGGACCAGCTTTCCAAACGCCTCATGCTAGGACAGCTCCCGTGTTCAGTCCACCCCTCACCAGTGCTATGGGAAGCAACATAGCATCGACTAGCTCTATTCCCGATCAGGTTACTGGTCAGAGCGCTCGCTTACCTCCTCCACCACCTATTTTTAGGTCAGGAGAAGGAGTATCCGACCCGTCAGGGGGCAGAACGTCAGCTCCGGTGTTTCGGGCCAGAAACCTAAACACGAATCCGGGCGAACATCAAAGGACGAATGCTGATCCTACAGCTCGCCCCACTAACCTAACTCGTCAAAATAACCCAATAGCCAGTGAGCAAATCAGCCCACCGAGCAGTTGGAAAAAATGATCGAACACGATTCCATCAGGGACCTGTTCGCCAGGTACATACTCGTCAGGTACCTAACGATGACCCGACTGTCCTTCCTCTAGAGGGACCTGAGGCTATTCGTAGATATATGGAGCGGACTCACGCAGCTCTCCAAAAGCTGGGTGCTCAAGTCCACAAGGCAACGAGCTCAGCTCCCGAGATCGAGAGCTTGATCGAGGAGACCTGTGGAACTCCATTCACTGACAGAATTGCCAACTCTTACATAAGAGACACACGAAAAATTAGGATCCCCGAATACGAAGGGACCTCAGACCCAAAGGCTTACCTGAGAGCCTTCCGGCTAGCTATCGTGAAAGCTCACTTTACGAAAGAAGAATGCGAAGCAGGTTACTGCAGGACATTCGCCGAAAATCTAGTCGGAACAGCCCTCGAATGGTTCTCTGTGGTCTCGAACCAAATTCGATAGATAACTTCGACCAGTTAAGCAACGCTTTCATGAAGCAATACTCGACTCATATCCTAAAGCAAGCATCCGAGGCTGACCTCTGGAAAATCAGACAGGGAGTGGGAGACTCACCACGAGCCTACATCAAAAAATTCAGAGCAGTGGGAACTAAGCTCTCAAACCCCAACGACCAGGTCGCCATCGAGGCTCTCAGAAGAGGTCTCTGGTATAAATCGGAACTTTGGTCGGAGCTAACGCTCAATCCTCCCCCAACTATCGACGATGGTCTTCATAAAGCGTCTAGATATGTCACCTTGGAAGAGGAAACAGCTGCACTGGATAAACTCCACAAGAAATCCCAGAATCACCCGAAAGGTGAAGCCTCAGAAGCAAAAGGACCTCATAAAAAGGGGAACTCTCGAAACAATCAGACCCAGGGAGAACATTCCTACGCAATCGAGGAAGATAAGGAAGAAAAACCTATCGCCGCAGCAAACAAAACCTCCTGGTCAAAAGGATATGATGAGAACAAACACTGCTATTATCACGATCGGAAAGGGCACTCAACTGAGGAATGTTGGGACCTCCAACGACAACTGGCAGCTAAATTCGCAGCCGGAGAAATAAAGGGAGTGGACCTTGAAAAGCCACCACCTTATCAGAAAAGAGGTCCGAGAGACACCTCTCCAAAGCGCGATAGGTCACCTGAGAAGGAGACCGATTCGCCACCTCCAGCTCCCAAGAAAAGAGTCGATATGATTCTTAGAAAATTCCCCCAAGGAAAAAGTTTACAAGTCGAAGCTCTCTTGAGCAAACCGCTACCTCAATCGAGCCCCAACTTAAGGGTAGACTACATCCTCGGAGGATCCGATATGTGTCAAGACTCCGTCAACTCCATTAAGAATCACGTACGGAAGGCTATGTCTAACACTGGACCTAAGCCTCCCAACCCCGAGTCCATTACTAAGATCTCTTTCTGGGAAAGCGAGACCTCAAACCTTGACAGACCTCACGATGATGCGTTGATTGTCACCCTGAACATCGCAGGATACGAGGTCCCTAAACTCATGATAGACACAGGAAGCTCTGTCAACCTTATTTTCTACAACACCGTAAAAGGGATGGAAATAGACGACTACGAAATTATTGGCCAGAAAGCTAATCTCGTAGGCTTCTCCGGAGAAACAGCTACCTTATTGGGCACTATCAAGCTCCCAGTCATAGCTGGTGGAATAATGAAAATGACCAACTTAGTAGTCATCGACAGACCTTCCCCGTTCCATGCGATCCTGGGAAGACCCTGGATTCACAAAATGAAGGCAGTAGCCTCGACGTATCATCAATGTGTGAAATTCCCAACACCCGAAGGGATATCTACCGTACACGGTAGCCAGAAGATATCCATGATCTGCTATTTGAGAGGATTCGAAATCCTCAAAAAATCCCCCCAATAGCAATTACAGATCCAGGAGGGTCGCGAAATGCAACAAAATATTCGAGGTCTCCCCAAGAACCTCACTGAAAAAGTTTGCATCAACGACTCAGACCCTGAAAGACAGGTGAGCATCGGATCCGAGCTACCTCCTGAGACAAAAAGGAGCTCATTGATTTTCTGAAAAGCAATGTCAAAACCTTTGCATGGTCCACCAGCGACATGAAAGGCATAGATCCGAACGTCACCACCCATAAGCTAAAAGTAGACCCTACTTTCAAACCGATCAAACAAAAGCGTCGCAAGCTAGGCCTCGAAAAGGCTCAGGCTGTTAACGACGAAGTTGACCGATTTACGAAAGTCGGGTCCATTCGAGAGGTACATTACCCCGACTGGTTAGCTAATCCAGTAGTTGTAGAAAAGAAGAACGGGAAATGGAGTCTGCGTAGATTTCACCGACCTAAATAAAGCTTGCCCCAAAGATAGCTTCCCGTTACCTCACATCGATCGTTTGGTCGAGGCCACTGCTGACCACCAGCTCATGTCCTTCATGGATGCCTTTTCAGGGTACAATCAATCATGATGGATCCCGACGATCAAGAGAAAACTGCATTCATAACTGAATGAGGGACCTATTGCTATAAGGTCATGCCATTCGGTTTACAAAATGCAGGAGCTACCTATCAAAGGCTAGTGAATAAAATGTTCGCTGGCCAGCTCGGGAAAACCATGAAGGTCTATATTGATGATATGCTAGTCAAATCCTCAATTGGAGAAAACCACATTTCCCACCTAAGGGAATGCTTCGATATCCTCAACAAATACGATATGAAGCTCAACCCTGCTAAGTGCACCTTCGGGGTACCTTCAAGCGAGTTTCTCGGTTACCTCGTAACCGAAAGAGGCATAAAAGCCAACCCGAAACAGATAGCTATCTTTCTAGAAATGCCGTCACCTAAGACAACCAGAGAGGTACAGAGATTGACTGGACGAATCGCAGCATTAAATCGATTCATATCCAAGTCCACCGATAAGTGCCTCCCATTCTACAAACTTCTAAAAAATAATAAGAAATTCTTATGGGACGAAAAGTGCGAGGAAGCCTTCAAACAATTGAAAGCTTACTTCTCCGAACCTCCGATCCTGGCTAAACCAGTATGGGAGAACCGCAATATCTTTACCTTGCCGTATCAACCACTGCAGTTAGTGGTGTGCTGATACGAGAAGAGCAAAACGAGTAAAGACCTGTCTTTTATACCAGCAAGAGTCTGATAGACACCGAAACTAGATACCCTACTATGGAAAAACTAGCTCTAGCTGTTGTAACAGCTGCCAGAAAATTGCGACCTTATTTCCAATCGCACTCAATCGTCGTAGTGACTTCACAACCATTGCGAACAATTTTGCACAGCCCTAGCCAATCATGACGATTTGCTAAATGAGCAATAGAGCTCAGTGAATACGATATCGAGTATAGACCTCGAGCAGCAGCAAAAGCTCATGTCCTTGCCGATTTCATAATCGAGCTAGCTTCCGAACAACTAGACTTGGAAATGGAAGCTCCGAAGTGGAGTCTGTACATTGACGAGCCTCGCCAAGACAAGGTTCCGGCATCGGTCTAAGGCTGACTTCCTCAGCTGGAGAAACCATCAAAAAATCCTACAAGCTCGGATTCAGCGCTTCTAATAACGAGGCTGAATACGAAGCATTAATTGCAGGATTAAAACTCGCCCTAAGCCTCGGAATTCGAGAGCTGAACGCTTATAGTGATTCACAGCTAGTAGCTAGCCAGTTCCACGGCGAGTATGAAACAAGGGACGAAAGAATGGGGGCATACCTAGAAGTTTTCTGGAACCTCACTAAGCAATTCAACAGATTTGAACTAACGAGGATCCCACGAGGAGTGAACTCCTCAGCAGACGCGCTGGCTGCTTTAGCGTCAACATAAGACCCTCTCGTAAAACGGATCATACCCGTAAAGGGAATCGAAAAGCCAAGTATCGACATAGCTACCAAAGCTGAGATCGATAGCAAGCCGAAAGAGCAAACGGAAGGTAGCTACCCCCAGACGGTAGCAACCCAAGTTCTTACAACGTACTGGTTCCCAAAAACCAGAATTCGTAGCTTTAAAAAGCATACCTCCGGGGGCAAGATCCAGACCTCAGATTCACCTGTCCACGCAGCCAGGACCAGGAGTCGTTCTGCTTTTGAAAGCGTATCCGAAGAAACGACCCAGACTCCAGAGAACAACACCAGAACTGGAGATATTCCTCAGAATTCAGACTCCTTCGAGGCTAATCCGACCAATATCTCCGGGGGCAATAAGACATCAGGTCACGACACTCAGGGACCTGAACAAGACACATCAGGTCACGACACACAGGGACCTGAACAAGACCCGCCCTCATCTCTTCATGACAAAATCATTGGGAGAGAGGATTGGAGAATACCGATCATGCAGTACATCTTGTAGGGTAAGATTCCCCCTCAATAAGTGGGAGGCCCGAAAACTCAAAGCATTAAGCGCAAGATACTGCATAATCGAGTCAGCCCTCCATAAACGAAGCATTTCCGGACCTTACCTAAAATGCGTCCATGGCCTCGATGCTATCAATCTTATGAAATAAATGCACGCATGCTCCTGAGGAAACCACTCTGGGGGAAGAGCTCTAGCTATCCGAATCAAAAGACAGGGTTATTTCTGGCCCACCATTATAGCTGACTGCGAGGTTTACTCCTCTTCATGTGATAAATGCCAAAGGCATGCACCGATTATACATCAGCCTGCGGAAAAATTATCCTCAATACCCGCTCAGTACCCGTTCATGAGGTGGTCCATGGACATCGTAGAACCACTCATAACGTCAGGAAGAGGAAGGCAGAAGCTACGCTTCCTCTTGGTCTTGACATACTACTTCACGAAGTGGATAGAAGCTGAAGCTTTCCAACAGATAACTAGATTCGAAGTCGAAGGATTTGTGTGGAAAGACATTGTCTGCCGCCACGGCGTCCCGTATGAGACCGTAACCGACAATGGAGGACAGTTCATTTCTCGCGACTTCAAAGCATTTTGCGACAAGTGGAATATCCGCCCTACTTTCATAACACCTCGACGACCTCAAGGCAACGGTCAGGCGGAGGCTGCTAATAAGCCAATATTAGCAAACCTCAAGAAACGCTTCGGAACCAACAAGAAAACCTGGTTTGAAAAGATACCTGAAGTACTTTGGGCATGACGAACCACCCCTAGAAAGGCTACAGAGGAAACCCCTTTCTCTTTAGCCTACGAAACGGAAGTTGTCGTTCCGGCGGAAACCTCCACTGAGAGCCTCCGTCGAGAGCTCTGTACGTCTGATCCCGCAGCTAACAATCAGCTCCTAACGGACAGCCTCAACCTAATCGAGGAAAGACGGGACCGAGCCCTGATTCGCATTCAAAACTATCAGCAAGCAATGACACGACAGTACAACTCCAAAGTCAGGCTCCGACAGTTCGCTGTAGGTGACCTAATACTTAGGAAAGTTTTCGAAGGAACCAAAGAACCAGATGCTGGAACGTTAGGAATCAACTGGGAAGGTCCCTATCAGATCATCCACGTGGTACGACCTGGCGTTTACAAGCTCCGAAAGGTGCAAACCGGGGTACCTGAAATTAGAACGTGGAACGCCACAAATCTGAAGAAATACTATCATTAGGTACTTAAATTCCCGAACTACGTTAGGCTTGATCCCTTGACTGGGTACGTAGGCAACTCCGTCATGAGTGCAGCCTCAACCTCATTTCAAACACTTCGTTCACTATAATCAAAGGGGGCATATGTCTGATTAAAATCACATAGCCCGCGCAGCAAGTGTATGATCATCGTAATACAGCAATTGTACGATTACTACGATACCATGTATCCAATTATCAATAAAGAAATTATTCTCGTTATCTCAATTCTTTAACAAAACAGGTCCCTGCGAACCTGAACCTAAGGTCTTAAAATCCTTAAAAATCTCAAAAGGTCTTAAAATCCTTCAGAGCAATATCAGGTCTCGACGAACCTGAACCTAAGGTCTTAAAATCCTTCAGACAATATCAGGTCTCGACGAACCTGGACCTAAGGTCTTAAAATCCTTAACAATCATAAAGGTCTTAAAATCCTTCAAAGCAATATCAGGTCTCGACGAACCTGAACCTAAAGGTCTTAAAATCCTTCAGACAGTATCAGGTCTCGACGAACCTGGATCTAAGGTCTTAAAATCCTTATCAAATCTCCAAGGTCTTAAAATCCTTGTCAAATTCTCCAAGGTCTTAAAATCCTTATCAAATCTTCGAGGTCTTAAAATCCTCATCAAATTCTCCAAGGTCTTAAAATCCTTATCAAATCTTCGAGGTCTTAAAATCCTCATCAAATCATAAAGGTCTTAAAATCCTAAGCAAACTTCAATGGGTCTTAAAATCCCACAAACGAATTCAGGTTCCCATGAACCCCCTCCTAAGGTCTTCAGGGTAGCTCAGGTTCCTAAAAACCCGGAGCTAATCTCAATATTTCAAGAACTCCTTCTAAGGATCCTCATAATCGAATACACTCGAAATCTTCGAGACCTGATAAGTCGTTAGACATTGTATATAATAATCACGATACATGTCCTAACCGAAACTTCCACTTGACAAAAGTCAATCTCATCCAAGAAACGATCGAACCAAGTCAAATGACTTAATACGAAAAACAAAACCGAAATTTGAATAAAAGGGTTTAAAAGCCTCCCCAGGCTAACGAGGGTTCAGAAGACCCTAAGGTTTAAAAGCCTCCTCAGGCTATAAGTCTGAAACGTAAACAAAGCCCATTGGGCAAAAGTTATGAAAAGCAACATTACAATTCAAAAAGAGCCGCAGCTCTTAAACATCATTATCACGGAAGCTCATCCCGACATCCTTGTCTCCCTCGACTGGATCACTTTCTTTGGCTGGATCTTCCTCATCTGCCTCCTTGTCATCGCCCATCTGGGACGTCTCGACTGGAGCTGAATCAGGGCCCACCAAACCTAAATTAGAACCATACTCTCCGTAAAAAGATAGATTAAACATGTTAATCTCGAAAGTACCTGAACTCTCTGAGAATTGAGGAATGGGAAGCTTGCTGGCCGAGGAGTCGGATACTTGCGCCTTTTCATACGTAATCGTAGCCATCAGATTAAGCAAAAGAAATCTTCAATAAAGATAACTGTTGCTCGAGATCTCAACAAAAAGATTGATGCTCGCCGGCTAGGTCTAGCTTCCGAGATAAGAAATCTTATCTCGAAAGCTGGGGGCAACTGTTGGACCTAAATATGACCCCCTAGCTAGTGATAGACAATAAGAAATGATAACAGGCCGTGAAAGGCCCATCATGAATTCAATCTTCAAAAACAGCTAAGTCAGATCCGGAGGCTGTGAGCTGGAGATGTTCATCAGAGAGGTCAAGGAAAAGAGGCAGCTCGTTGACAAGTAAACAGGCGCAGGACCCGGTCAAAGAGGTAGCTCGTGGACAAGTA
This sequence comes from Raphanus sativus, assembly GCF_000801105.2. Classification (NCBI taxonomy): domain Eukaryota; kingdom Viridiplantae; phylum Streptophyta; class Magnoliopsida; order Brassicales; family Brassicaceae; genus Raphanus; species Raphanus sativus. Next base: position 13,408,640 of record NC_079512.1, on the reverse strand, counting down.
AATAGGCGCAGGACCCGGTCAAAGGGAAGCTGTTACAAATCCCTCAAATCACGGAGAGGATCTCGGGAACCTGTTGGTAGCAACCGACGGGACCTGAGGCTATTTAAAGAGAAAGCAAGTCAAGAAAGAAGATATATTCGATCCATATTTCACTCGATACTCTGAAAACATTCTCATTCACATCACATTCTTATTATCTTTGTAATCATAAAGGATCACTCTTTGTAATCACTCTTTATCAAAATCATCAATACAAATCAAAGTTCATTCAACAAGTTATTACGGGATTCAGCCCGCGTTATCTTTCCCTAACCTATCCTAAACCTTAAACCTGATCTAAAATCCAGGTAGTGAGTTTAATCCCTCACAACCATGTCTTTAACATATTTCTTTATGGGTGGGGAAACTTTCATGGCGTCACTTAGTGGCATCTCAATATTGATTTTGTCGAGTGCCTTTTTGCAAATTGTCTTTTCCAATTCACATTTGAATTGCGACTTTGTGAGGGGAAAGGGTGGTAAGGGTTGGTACACTCTCTCAACTACCGGTGCGGCTGGTGCTGCTTGCGGCATAGGAGGTGTAGGCTGTCGATCGATTTTATTATCAGTATGTCGATCGACATTGTCATCTTCTCATCGATCGACACCAGATTCTTCTTGTCGGTCGACATTCTTTTCTTTCTCATCCTCATAACTAAGGCAAATTGGTTCAGGGTCATCGAGGATTATTGGTTCACGGACCAATTTACGTCTAATATATATATATATATATATATATATACGAATTTTTATTCTAATTATCAAATATTTAAATAGTTTAAGGTCCACTGTAACTATCTATCTCGATTGGGTATTCTCCAAAATATTTAAAGCGGTCCAATCCATGGTGGAAAGGTTCCGGGATTAGCTCCTCAGATCCAGCGAAGCTATCCTAACTTGTACACAGACACTCCCTTCACTGACGAGATTGCGTCGGTATAGATGCCAAGGAAATTCCCTTATTTTCCAACGAAATAGAAAGAAAGGAAGGTCAACCCGTCAACCGCCGGAGACAGCAAGAGTGAAATGGCATGCTAGGTTTCCGGTGAAAAGATGGAGAGATCAAAGAAAGAAATCTCTCTCTCTTCTCTCTAGGCCGCGCTGTTAAATTCGTCCTAGCTATATTTGAAAGAGTATTTGGATGCGCAAGCCTAATCATGTTGGATATAATGCAATTGTTGTGGTCGGAGAAATTATTGGATCAAGCATACGGTGGAGTATACGGCAGAAAATTTCTCACGGTGACCGGAAAGGTTTCAATTAGCATGGGAGACACGTGGTGAAACGGTGTGACCTAGACAGCTTGATTTAGGACACGTGGTGATGATAATGATATATTCTGCCGACTTAGATTTGCACTTATATTGTATCATATTGTATCCTTGCTTTTGGGCCTCATGTTTCTTAAGCCCGATCCATGTAACTTCGCCCATTGGGCAAGTCAATGAAATGTCGACAAAAAAAAAAAAAAATAGAGAAATTATTGGATCATAGTAATACACAAGACAATTGAGTTGTCGTGGTTGGTAATCATGCATCTTTGGTCTAATCATAATTAATACTATACTTGCCTCTTTAATTATTAGCTACGTTTGGGAAAAGAATCTTCAGCCTGGGATACTGAAAACTGTTGCGATCTCTTCTCATGTGGGCTGTTGAAGTCATGTGCTTTGTTAATATTAATGATTTAACTTGTTTAAACATAACGGAATGTGAGTGAGGAAGTTCGTGGGAACATGCTGATTGCGATTTCTAATATCACTAAACATATTATATATTTTTTTATTGGTTATTCTATTTTAATAAAATCATCTCATATTTGATTAATAAAATAGCAGTTCGTTTTTTAAAAAAATACTAGATTTTGACCCGTCCTTCAAAGAACGGGTTTATTTTTTTGTTTTACAATTTTTTTAGAAATTTAATTTTTATATTTGTGTTTTTCTTTAATTATATTTGTATTTTTCTTTTTTAATTTTGTTTTTACTTGTAATCCTATTTAGCAAAAAGTAAAATGGGTTTTGGAAATTTTAAACCAATGTAAATAAAAACCACATTACTTTTGAAAGCACTGTATTAATTTTTTGACGATAACCTTTTTTGTTTATCTAACCTTTTAATTATATATATAATTAATGTATACATGAACTATTTTAGTTGGTCTATTAGATGGATTAAGATTTTAGGAGCGTATTTTAACTCGCAAAAAGCATAATATTATTTTATTTAAATATTTATAGAGTTGCCATTTTCAATTTTAGTTCTCGTTTTTAATGTTTATTTTTTTATTTTATATCTATAAATAGAAGGTGGAAATATATTTTACGTTATCAAATATAATGAAATTTTAATCCTATTTAATATAATTTTATTGTTCATAATGTTTAGTTTTTGATCTGTTAATTTTTGGCTGTAGAGTTAGTGTAAATTTTGATATGATATATTCTTTTACTAAATAACCTATGTTCTTTTAAATAAATCTGAAATCTGTAAGAAGGATCAAACTATTTGTATTACTATAAAAGAAGTTCTAAGTTAGCGCGTAGTGAATTAATTGGAGATTGTAACGGGATTAAAGGGGAATTAGGGTTTATATAGATTTAAGTTTATATAGTTAAATATCTAATCAACTATGTCATGAAGTTGTGGTCTAGTTGTCGCAGATGCTTATTACATGCACCATTATCTGGGTTCGATGGGACCTTTGTACGTTTTGCATATTTTTTAAGAATTAGATTAAATGAATATAAAAAGACATAACTGTCCTTGTCTTCTACCTTCTTCATGCAAATCTGTAGCCGTTTTTTTCTTTTTCGCGATTTCAGTGTTCAAATCTTGTAAGTTTTGATCTAAATAACACAAATCTATAACAGAATTTGCTTTTATGGTTCTTTCAAATCTTGTAAGTTTTGCCATTTCAGTGTTTTCTCATATCTTGTTAGTTTTGATCTAGATAACACAAATCTATAACACAAACATATGTTATCAAGTTTCAAATCTATAAAATAATGAACTTGATTTTTTTTCTCCGATCAACACATAACCCATATAAAAATCTCGATTTAGTTGAAAGGGATAAGAAAAATAAGATAATAAATTGTTTGCTTAAAATAAATCATTTTCGTGGACACAAATATAATTTAATCAAAAGCATATGATAAAAATAAATCAGTGGCAGAATCTTGTAAATACTATTGAAAACCAAGGGCACCTCAAAAAAGGATCTTGTGTTTCAATAATATAGATATACATATTCGGCAGTTCTGAAACATACCAATTTGGTATACCATTTTCAAAAGGTCATTGGATAAATCCAAAATATTTTTGATAAAAGTGAATATAATAAAATACCTAATAAAAATGGTAACTAAACTAACAACCAAATCACATTATAATTTTTTGGTAGATTAGAAAAAAAAATTGAAGGAATCAAACTAACCAAAAGAAAAACAAGAAATAACAATTGGTTTGGTTAGGTTAGCTCGAATTCCCAGTTCTGAATTATAGTGTAAATTCACTAGTTTTTTGTCAGCTATCCATTTTACCAGATCAAGTTTCATCAGATGAGACGTTTGTTCCAAAAGTACTTCCATCTTATAATGTTTGATCTATATAGGAGAATAAAATACCTCTGAACCTAGTTTTTCTTCTGATCAATCTGCATGAACATTTCTTTTTTTTTTGCATGAACATTTCTGCTCCAAAAAATGTGAAACAAACTCCAATCTCGAAATCATTCGATATACTTTTGAACACATCAATCTCTAAAGCAAAAGTCAGCTAGATCAAGCTTGAAATCATATTCACTAGATATGAGTAATCTGTCCCAAATCGGATCGAGAGAATATTCATGTTGGTCATGTATGATGTTTTTTTTTTTAACTTATCTCATGTATAATGTTTCTCATAATAATCATTTCATTTCAGCGTGTAAAGTTATGAGGTTTTTATTGATTGCATGTAGTCTAATTTTTAGTATCTATTGGATCTTTAAGATTTTACTTTAGGCCACTTGCACTACTTTTATTAATCCACTAGGTGATATCCGCGCCCTGCGCGGAATGAATATATTAAAAAAAATTATAAATTTTAATCGATAGATATTAAAAATGTAAAAGCAATAATGACTCTTTTAATTTATCTTTTGTTTCAAAAAGCGTATTTTTACTAACACGTTTCGAGAGGCCACAAGATAAAAAGCTACGGTTCGGTTGTTAGATTCGAACTCTCTTTTCATCACTTAAGATATATAGATTTGGTTAAATAAGCTCAATCCTAATATCTAAAAAGATTAGAAGCTGACTCGAGTGACTCAAATCTCAAGGAATTCGAACTGATGGATTGTAATTGGCAAATATCCTATCAACAATTTTTTTTTGAATGAAAATATTCTATCAACAATTATATAAATTTACATATTAAAAATGATATTTGACTTCGAACTTAACCCGGAAAAAAATTATATAAATTTTCAAATTTAATATCTATCACCATTTATGTTAATTTCGTAATAAAAAAATTTCGTTGCAAAAGTTTAGTCCTTGAAAGAAATATAACATGTTATTCGTTTTTGAATGTATTTTACAATCACTCAAGATTGCGTTTAACATTTTTATATACGATATTTTTATTTTACAATATAATCAAGTTTATATTGTCAAAGGCACAATCATAAATTTCACATGTCCCATAAAGTACAAGAAAATATTAATCAAAATAAAAGTCACGTACCAAAATTTTATAGAAGACTATACTAATGGATTTTTTATATATTCTTCAGTCCCTATAAATGTCATGTATCATTTATGAATCATAAAGAATATGATATTTGACTTTAAACTTAAACGGAAAGAATTGTATAAATTTCCAAATTTAATGTTTTCAGCATTTATGTTAATTTCGTAATAAAAAAGTCTTACTGCAAAAATTAAGGAATTGGAAGAAATTTAGCATACAATAATTAGCATAATATTTCATATAAGTTAGCATACATTAAGTGTATTTGTAATGAATGAAGACATAAATGGCGTTAATTCTTTATAATTTCAAAAATTCATGAACTGATCTAATCATTTTTCAATTAACATTTATAAAGATTTGTCAATTACAAAACATTGGTCCTTAAGTTAAAGGTATGCATGAACGTATTATGGACTTCCTTATGTACTATCAGTTAATAATTTTTGTCTATTAACATTTACATTTTGTATTTGAAAACATACAAAACAAATGTTTTATAGGGTTTAAGGTAGTAGTGTCTATAGGGTTTAAGTTCATGGGGATGGTTTCTGACTAAATTAAAATTTTAACTCTTAAAATCAAGCTCTCATAAATGTTAATCGATCGGATAATTATTAGGAATTTGGATAGAAAGGAAATGTAGATTAATAAATAATAAATGTTAATTGATTATGCATAATTATTAAAAAAATTATAGAAAGAAAATGTAGCTTGTGATAATCAATTTATTAGCTCAGTCAACCTCTAATTGACGCATCATATAATAAAATGATCAATCACGGCGAACATTGTTAACTTAAATTGAATAGAATAAATGTGACTTTTCATATTCAAAATAACAGAAAGATATTTTCTAAATCAGTTGAGTATTAGTAACTTCAGTATAGGTAAATCAAGGATTAAAGTCGCGTAATTATGATTCTTTAGTTTTCATATACGTGATGATAGTTAATATCCGCGTAGGTTAACTTATAAATATGACAACTAATCTAATCAGTTTTCATGATCTAATATATTTTATCTAAATACAAATATTTAGAAAAACTTTACGAAAATGATATAATACAACCCACAAAATATTACTTACCATGCACCATGCATCTATGTTATTAACGTCGTAAGATTGGATATTGACTATGCATCTATTATTTTCAGTAAAAAAATGTTTGTGACCAAATATTTATATTGATACTTGGTTAACATATTATATTGAAATATTTAAATCGTTGTTATACCATGTCAACGTAAATGGTATTCAAATACAATAACATCAACATATTCATGCATCCTTATAATTCGAGTTATTGTCAACGTAAATAGTATTTAAATATTTGAATTATTTCCAGTATTTCAACTCCAAAGATTCAACATTTATATTGATTACCTAATTTTTTAGCTTTTTCCTAATTACAAAGATTTACTTGTGAGAAATAGTAGGTGTAAATTGATTTGATATCTTAAATTGAATTTTTTTTCCAAACATTCAATGATTTTTTTCCTATTTTAGTCACAAAATTATGACAAATTAAGTATTAATTACTATTAAGAAAATCTTATTTATATCTGAATATATTTCTCATAAATAACTTATATATATTCAATATTCACTTTATAAAAGGTCCATTAATTTAAAATTCATCAGAAACCCAAACAAATATATATTTTTTATTTTTAAATTTATATGTACAACTAAATTATACTTCTACATATTTACAATTAAATAAATATTTTTTTTATAAAAATTTTTTTTTTAAATTATACTTTCCTATGTTAATTCAAAATCAATTTATATAGTTTAAATCCAATTTCCTATATTATAACTATGAGCATTATATTTATCTAGATGATAACCTGTGAGCATTATATATAACTATAACTTAACTATAAGTATTATAACTATGAGCATTATATCGAATCTTCAGGCAAAATATTTTATCATAGTTTATAGTAAACATAAAATATAAATAAAATATAAATTATGTTAGTATCATCTATCACTTAAATATAATATTTTGTCATTAGATTATTTATCCACATGGGTGTAGTAGAAATTATGGATTACAATATTGTATCATAAAAATTATTAAAATTATGATAAACATAAAATATAAATAAAGTATAAATTATGTTAGTATCACGTAAATATAATACTTTGTCTCATCCTTTGGTTATAACAAACATAAAATATAATAAACATAAAAATATGAGGCATATAAAATGTAGTTTATATGAGGCATATAAAATGTAGTATTACTTTGCTTATTATTATAGTTTAGCGATGTAGTAATACCAAGTCTACCAATATGAGGCATATAAAATATAGTTGTCGAATTATAAAATCATGATCAACGCATTTTTGGAAAATATGAGTGCACATTTCGTAGATATAAATAACATGCATTAAATATGAGGCATATAACATTTGTCCATTAGAATGGCATGAAAGGTAAATATTTTAAGTAAGGATGGGCTTTTGAAAAAATTGTGTAAGGTGAAGTGTGAAGTTGCCACATAGGAAATGGCACACATGTAATAAACACATGAACAAAAGGTTTATTTTGAAAGTGGTCTCCTCAAATAATAGAAAGGGGATATTTGGTAAGTTAAAATTTAAGATATTGAATTATACCATCTCAACAAGTTTGGTGAGATGGTCATCGGAAAAAGTTTCTATTTCAACATGAACTTTACCCATAATACTTATTATTTCTCGAACTTTGTAGTAGTGCGTATTCCAAATCGAATTATATAAAATTCAAAAATATTATATGAATTTTAAGCGTTGTGCATTTTCTTTCTCGAACTTTATATTAGTGCATATTATTGAACTAAACAAAAATTCAAAAATACTACATGAACTCTCAAAATATGCTTATATACATTGATCGTCAAAACTGTTATTCAACCAATAATATTGTCAAACGGTATTGTTTATGATAAATTCCGTAAAAAAAAATATTTAAAAATACTACATAAACTCTCAAAATCATCTTTATAGATCAATTTTAAATTTTATAAAATTAATCCAAAATAACGTTATTTTGATAAATCAATGGATGACTAATATCTTTGACAGTCAATATATATATAAACATGATTTTGAAAGTTCATGTAATATTTTAAATTTTACAGATTTTATCAAAAACAATGTTGTTTGCCTCTAATCTAAAGGCAATACACAAATATTTCTAAATTTTACAATATATTTCAATTTTTAGTAATACTATAAAAGAATTGTCTAAATTGATACTAATTAGTTCAAATTTATAAAATAATGATTTTCAAAGTTAAATTGAAAACTAAATAGCTATATATTTATTTGATAAAACTAAAATAATAAAATTTTATAACATTTATTTTATTAAACTAAAACTTAAATATCAGTTAATGTTTACAAATTTATACAAGAAAGTTAATATGTTCTTATTTGCTACCAGTACGAGAGTTCGAACCTTCAAAAAAAATAATTCTTAATTTTATAGAATTTATCTAAAATGATGTTTTTTGATAAATTAACCGATGACTAATATATTTGATGGTCAATGTATATATATATAAATGATTTTGAGAGTTTATGTGTTTTTTAATTTTAAATTTTACAGAATTTATTAAAAGCAATGTCATTTGACAAAATTAATGATTAAACAAAACTTTTGACGATCAATATATAAGCACAATTTTAAGAATTCATGTAATATTTTAGAAATTTTGTTTAGTTTAATATGAAATATGCAATACTATAAAGTTCAGAAAAAATGTACAACGCTTAAAATCCATGTAGTATTTTTTGAAATTTTATTTAGTTCGATTTGGGATACACATTACTACAAAGTTCAGAAAAAAAAATAGACACGATGAATAAAATTCTTATTTCGAAAAAGATATTTTTCCCGATGGACATTATATCGGAATTCCACTTGTTTTTTTTCATAACGACTACTTTTTTTTTAATCAAGATAACGTAAAAAAACACTTACCAAACAAAAAGAAAGATAACGTAAACAAGAATCATATTTTTTTTTAAAACAACTTACAATCTTCGAAAACACAATCCTTTTTCGACATTCACGGAATCAACAAGAAATCTCAAGAAACTAAATGTTATATCATTTGACCAAAGAAAACTAGCTACCATAAAACAATACAATAATAACAACTGTGCACACAAAAAAAAGTAGAAGATAATAATAATAAAAACAATACAGGCGGTCGCCAAAAAAAAAAAAGAAAAAAACGAAATTGTCACCGTTTTTTCCCTTTGTCTTCTTCTCTGCAAAATCTCTCAGCTTTATCTTGTCACTTTTCTTTTCCGTCTCATAAAAGAACAAAATTGAAGATTAATGGGTACTGGATGGCGGCGAGCCTTTTGCACCACCGCCCCTAGAAAGAGTGACGCGGCGGCCCCGGATCTTGACAAGCAACACGAGGGATACACTCTCAACCACAACCCTAGCCCAAGAAGCTGCGTGAGGCTAGCTTTTCTCTCCGGAGGAAGTAATTCGTCGACTCCCCGACCAAGTTATAGTCCAAGCCTGCGTTGTCGGACAACGGATGCCAATAATCCTGCTCCCACCGCGGAGCAAATCCAGACACCAAGATTGGCGACAAAGAGCCCCAGACTATCTTTGAAGGCCAGGTCGAACCCTTCATCTCCTCGGTCGCCTTTAAAGCTTTCTCTATTCCGCAACAGCTTCAAATTCCGAGTAAGAAACAGATGCGAGAAAATTGGTTACAAATTACAAGAAAAATGAAATCAAATAAATATTTTGTTTCTGATGATTACTATATATATTTTTCGTTTTTTTATATGTAGAGCAATTGCGGAATTTGTTTGAACAGCGTGAAAACAGGGCAAGGGACGGCAAAGTATACGGCAGAGTGTTCACATGTGTTTCACTTCCCTTGTATCACCGATTATGTCGGTAAACACGGCAAGCTTGTTTGCCCTGTTTGTAACTCCCTTTGGAAAGACGCTTCTCTTCTTACTCCTCATCGGAAAGTAATTGAACCGGAGAAGCGTGTTGTTACCGTCGCCGCACCGAAGCAGTCTCACAATTACGATGATGATGAGCCTTTGCTTTCCCCACGGTTTGTCACCACTATACCTGAAGCCGATGAGAATCGCGGAGGTGAAGAGGATGTGACTCAGTTCAAAGGATTTGTGGTGGACCCTACCCCTTCCTTTGCAGTCAAATCTCATGAGATTCCGGCCAAGGGTCGAGATTTCGGAAATGTCCAGGTGAGCTTGTTGCCTGAATCTGCCGTCGTCTCTGTTGGGTGTGGTTACGAGACCCGTGCAGTGGCTCTGCGAGTGAAGGCGCCACCACCTCTAGCTGCAAGAGGGCGTAGGCTTTTTTTAGATCCATCTCAACGTGCGCCGGTGGATCTGGTGCTTGTAGTTGATTTAGGTGGAACCATGAACGGTGCGAAACTCCAGATGGTCAAACGAGCCATGCGGCTTGTTATTTCCTCTCTCGGATCTTCTGACCGCCTCTCTATCGTCTCCGCTTCCTCCTCCAAGAGACTCCTCCCACTTAAGAGAATGGCGAACGCTCTGCTGGAGTGGTGGTGGATGGCCTCCTCTGCTGTCAGAGTTCTAAGATAAGCGATGGTTTAGAAAAAGCAGCAAGAGTGCTGGAGGATCGTAGGGAGAGAAACCCAATCGCTAGCATCGTACTCCTCAAGGACGGTGGTCAGGGAATTTCGAGTAGAGCCAACACAAATCAAAGGTCCACAATAACACGCTTCCCTCACATAGAGATTCCTGTTACCGAGTATGGCTTTGGAGAGAGCCAATCTCGTGTCGAAGACTCTTTCGCTAAATGCATACAAGGATTGCTTAGCGTGGTTGTTCAAGACCTAAGGATCCAATTTCGAGTTGGGTCAGGATCTGGACCATGTGAAATCGCAGCCATTTATTTATGCAATGGTCAACCCACTTTGGTGAGCTCTGGTTCTGGATCAGTCCGGCTTGGGGACCTATACGCGGGCGAAGAAAGAGAGCTTTTAGTGGAGCTTAGGATCCCATCAACGGCCAGCATGGCCCACCAAGTTCTGTCAGCTAGAGGTCTCTATAAGGACCCTTCCACGCAAGAAGTTGTATACGGACGTGACCAATCACTCCACGTTCCCCAAGCCGTAAGATCTTCTTCTCCAACTATTGCACGGTTGAGGAGCCTTTTCATAATGACACGGGCGGTTGCCGAGTCTCGAAGGCTGGTAGAGTACGGGGAATGCACAAGCGCTCACCACTTGTTATCGTCAGCGCATGCATTGCTTGGGCAATCAACAACGGGGGAGGCGGCGGAGTATACCAAGGTGGTGGAGGCCGAGTTGGTGGAAGTTCAGTGGAGGAGGCAGCAGCTAATGGAATATCAGAGTCAGCACCAACAACAACATATTCAGCGGCGGAGAGGAAGCGAAAGAGACACAACGATGATCTTAGTGGACGAAAACGGCCAGCCTTTGACTCCCGCGTCGGCATGGAGAGCGGCTGAGAAGCTGGCTAAGGCGGCTATGATGAAGAAGAGCGACTTGCACGGCTTCGAAAATGCTCGATTTTAATTTTAATTTTTTTAAAAAAAAAATCTTTTGAATAAAAGAACAAAGGGAAATGTGTACTAGTCCGAATGGTATCCAAAAACAAACTGTATTGGTTCGAATGCGAAGAGCTTTTTTATTTTTTTTTACCAAGACGCCAAGATCATTTTCATCTCTAAGAAGGCTCAACAATAATTTTTTTGTTGTTAAATTGTGAACTTTATAACAATAAAAAAGAATTGTACAATCTTTTGATCCTAAACTAGGGGATCAAAGACAGAGGAACGTAGATATGAGTGTCGAGCACAAAAACGCTCTACTTTTGCTAAAGAACAACAGAGACAATTGTGTAAAAAAGAACAGAGACAAATGTGTAGAAAACAGAGGAAGGGTGGCGTCAGAGTCCCGGTCCTAAGGCAGCACTGTCATAGTGTTCCATCTTCTCAGCTCTTCATTATCATCTTTTGTGTTTTTCTGATGCAAAGCCCGAAGTCGGTTCTGCAGTTCTCGATGGACAGTACGAGCAATATAGACCATAGAGTTTGGAGAGTGATGATGGCTTCGCCCGTTTCTCTCTCTCCAAATCCAATAGATCGATGTCTGGAACGTCATTTTGACAAGCGTGCGTCCAACTTGGTGAGTCTGTTACTTTGGAGGGTAGCAATTCTCCGGACCAATAAATTTTATTTATAATATAACGAAGAAACAACTCTTAGCGGGAATAGTAGACGTTTGATTTTTATATTTTAATGTTTTACTTTATGTAATTTGTATGAACTGTTGAATCATTTCCATAAAATGTTATAAAATTAATATTATATACATATATTTTACAAAAAAAGTTATTAATATAAAATTTACTAGGAGTTTTCCTGCGCATATCGCAGATATAAAAAATTTTAAATATTTTTATATAAATAAATTTTCAATTTTCAGTATTTAAATTTTAATTTTGTTAGTTAAAATGTAAAACCATAATATAGCTTTTCTAGTTTGATTTATTCAAGTTTATTTTAACTATTTAGTTTTTTTTAGCAACTGTTTTTAACTATTTAGCTTTTTTTATTTAAATTGTGATAATAATTAAAATTTTATAAATTTATTTTATTCATATTATAATTTATTTAGTTACTTTTATTTTAAATATGTGTATTTGTAAATATATAAATTAGTTTTAATAAATATATACATTATTATATAACATATATAAGTTGATAAATATAAAATTTATAAGTTGATAAATATAACATATATAAGTTGATAAATATATAATTATAACTACACTTATTTTGATAATAAAAATATGATTCATAAACTGATGAAAAAATTAAATTCGTAATTATTATTTATATATAATTATATTATTTTAATAGATATAGAAAAGTTATTAGGTATTACCATATTCCTAAAATCATACCAAAAATGAATATTTGTAGAAAAATAATATTTTTGATATAAAATTCATTAGTTATCACTATATTATGAAACTTTACTAAAAATATGAATCTGTATATAGAAAATAGTCATTACCATATTTAAGAAATTTTATCAAAAATATAAATCTTAATATAGAAAATTTTGCATGTCGTAATTATATTGATGCCATGTCATATTATTTTAAACCATATCATCATTTTTTGTGACTTAGGATCAATGCTAGAGCTGATTCCGAGATGCTAAGCATGTCTCAGAAAAAGATCAAAGACGAGGATGCTTGTTTGGTTTACATCAACGACCCTGAGAGAACTAAGGAAACGTTTGAGTTCACTGGAATGTAATCACGACAGCTGAGTATTTGTCTTCACCTTCTTGCCTAGGAACTTGTTTGGATGGAGAGTCGAATTTGAAGACTAGGTATACACATTTCCAATCCACGAGTCATTCGTTCCCACTTTACCTGTCCACAGAACCTATGTCCACATTCTATTCAGACATGAGAGTTCAAGGGTTCATGGTTATCACCACATTACCATATATATCTATGAAACCATTGTCCTTTATGCCTACCATGTACCACCCCTCCTCTGATCAGTTCACCTCCTCCTTGTTATAGTATTATATAACTCTAGTGTTTATAAAATAAATCCCTGTTTTCGAATGCTCTTTTGTAGCCATTCTCAGGTTGTTGTTTGGTGAGTAACGGTTACCTAAAACCAACTCTTTTGTTTTAACTTTAAAATGACTTTTGTGTTAACTCTTTTTGCTTGTTTGTGCTTTTTTGTTCCATCCATACTTTAAAACACTGAAACCCCTTTACCCTTTCCCACACAACTATGAATCACTTTTTTTTTTGTCAATAACTATGAATCACCTTAATCGTTGGATCTGCTTTTGTATTTCAATTATGTGGCCAAAAATAAAGCTCATCTTCCCATACATCAACCTTTTTTAATTCCATAACCAAACCGAAAACCAGCTTCTTTTTTAATCCACGAAGAGATATATCTTTAGATATAGCTGTGTATTGAATTTACAATAGTTATCCGACATGATTACATAGAAAAAATATCTCAAGTGAAAAGAAGTTACAATAACAATGTATTGGAAGTATTGCATCATGATATAGTAATCTGTGTCAATCTGTATCCATGTGTTCGTTTCCTTCCTGTCTATCTGACTCGATAAGCATGAGAACAACTTGTCGCATCGATGGCCTCGCGACGGGAGACACACTCGTGCAAAGCAATGCTATCTTTAACACATTGAGCATATGGGAGACGATTCTCTCGTCTTCTAGCTTTAACCGAGCATCAAGAACTCCAGAGGACAATGCATCTCTTCTTATGTAACTCCTTACCCAACTCACCACGTCCCCACCTTGGTCTATCGGTTGAACTGGTGCTTTTCCCGTTAGCAGCTCCAGTAAAACCACCCCGTAGCTATAGATGTCAGACTTCTCCGTAACTTTCATGGTATATGCATATTCTACAAAGTTAAAAGTTCCAAATAAGTCACTGTCAATTTGAATAATACATTCGGGTCATTTTGATTTGATTCAGGTAACTCAGATTTCAGATTTTTAAAATATGCTAAAATCAAATCTAATTTTGGTCCGGGTTAGTTCGGTTTCAGATTTAAAAATTATATCGTGAATAAAACTATTTTCTCAAAAATAAAAAAATTACTTCTAATCGATAATGTGCATAAATGCATTTAATATAGTTTCAGGTCTCACCAAATATAGATCCTCAATGAACTTGAACAATTGATTTGGTTAAGTTGGAGAAAACATCGAATTTGGTTTGAGTAAATTTGGCATAACGTCTTAGATGGATAATAAGACTCGGGTTCAGTTTCTTTTTTTTTTTCTGGGTACAGTTCAAGTATTTTGTCAACCCTTAACAGTGAAATCAAATTGTAAAACTAAAAGCAAAAACGTTACCTGGGGCAATGTAGCCATAAGATCCAGCAATGGCTGACATGGATTTTGAATGCGGCATATCAATCACTTTTGCTAGTCCAAAATCACCTACATGAGCTTCAAACTTGTCATCAAGCAGGATATTATTTGATTTTATATCACGGTGAAAGATTCTCGGCTTGCAATCATGGTGTAAATAAGCAAGACCCTGAGCTGCACCAAGAGCGATTTTAAATCTTTTAGACCAATCCAAATTTCCGGAAGGATCATGTAATATTTCTCCAAGGCTTCCTCTGGGCATGTACTCATACAGAAGCAGGTTTGATCCTTGGTGATTGCAGAATCCATGTAGCTTGACAATGTTACGGTGCCTGATATTCCCAAGAGTCAAAATCTCTGCTCTAAAGCTATTATCAAGATTGTTGTTGTTACAGCCGCCTTCGTGGTTCGATGCTAGCTTCTTGACAGCAAGGGTGTAACCCGCGGGAAGAACCGCCTTGTAGACAGTTCCACAGGCTCCTCTTCCAACTACGAAGCTCTCATCAAAATTATCAGTGGCTGCAACTAAATCTTGAAAAGTGAATCCTTCTTTTGGTGGGAAGTAAATGTCCAGAGAGGTTTCAGACGATTTCCCATCTTGAATACAAGTAGTGACAGTCCTCATCGGGCGTCTGATGAGATAGACGATGAGAACGATAAGTATAAGAGAGACACCCCCAATTGCAGCTGCAGTGATGGCTATGATTCTGCTGGTACGGATCCCTCTTGGCTTCGCGGTTGACTGAGAAGGTGAAGAAGGCTGTGTTTGGATACATTGGTCGAGCGGCGGGCCACAAAGACCTTTATTGCCAATGAAGCTAGAAACGGACATGTTACGGAGAAGCGGGATAGGGCCAGTCAAGTTGTTGTATGAGAAATTGTAACCAAACAAGCTGGAGAGGTTAGCAAAAGAGACTGGTATTTCACCAGACAAATTGTTGTTGTTGAGGAGGAGTAACTCAAGCATAACGAGATTACTGAGCTGAGAAGGTATCTCTCCGGTAAGCTTGTTGAAACTGAGGTTCAATGCTATCTGCAAACCGGTCAGACTTCCAAACTCTCTCGGAATGCTACCATAGAACAGATTACCCCCCATTTGTAGCTCGGTTAGACGAGACAAATTCCCTAGAGACAAAGGTATAGTGCCCGTAAGTTTGTTATTTGACAGCTCCAGAAGCTCAAGCTGATATAGAGAACCTACGTCGCTTGGTAAAGTTCCAGAGAAATTGTTGCAGCACATGTCAAGTCGTTGAAGCATCTTGCATTTAAAGATTTCAGAAGGGATCTCTCCAGTAAGCTTATTAGATGAGAGATTCAAGGTACCAAGCTCTGAAAGTGTGCCAATCTCTCTTGGAAGCTCCCCCGTGAAGGCATTGTCGGCTAGCTGCAGCCTTTGCAAGGCGCTGCAGTTTCCGACTTCCCGGGGGATTAAACCCCGGAATTTGTTTTGTCCCAACTCAATGGCTGTGAGATTAACCAGTTTACACAAGTTCGACGGGAACCGGCCCACCAGGTTGTTACCGGCTAGACGGAGTTGAACCAGAGTTTTGCAAGTGGTTATGCTAGTGGGAATGTTGCCAGAGAGGTTGTTAGCTCCTAAGTTCAAGATGATCATATTGGAATGAAGGCATAGGTAGCTTGGGATTCTTCCTCTGAGATGATTATCAGACAGATCAAGAACCCAGAGATTGCTATAGACGCCAAGTTTTGGCGGTATGATCCCACTAAGAGAATTCTGAAACAGCTGCAGCATGAACAGCTTTCTTAAATACTGAAACCCCAAAGGAATAGGACCAGTTAAAGCATTGATGGAGAGATCAAGTTTTGTTAGATTCTTCAAACTAGTAAGCTCCACAGGGATTGTACCCACGAGTTGGTTCTCAAAAAGATAAAGAAGCTCAAGCCCTTGTATGTTCCCAAACTCCAATGGTATCTCTCCTCTCAAACCGTTCTCTGAGAAATCTATCTCAACTGCACTTGAGAGATTCCCAATCTCTCTCGGGATCGTTCCATTCAACATGTTTCTGTAAAGGTATAAATACTCCAAAGACACGAGATTCCCGAGTTCCTTTGGAATCGGACCGACGAGCTGGTTCTTGTAGAGAGCAAGCGTTTGTAAGCTTGTGCAGTTGGTAATTTCATTTGGGATGAACCCTGAGAACTGATTTTCCCAAAGAATCACCTGTGAAAGTTTCTTGAGCATACCAATCTCTTTCGGTATTTCACCACTCAACTGGTTCTGTGCAAGACCAAGCATGACCAAGCTCTCACATTCACCAATCTCAGAAGGCAAACTTCCAGAGATCATGTTCTGACCAGCTCGAAAGCTTGTTAGTTTCTTCAGCCTACCGATGGAGCGAGGCAATGATCCACTCATGTTGTTGCTGTAAATCACAAGTTGAGAGAGAGACAAGAGGTTCCCAATCTCCATAGGAAGAGACCCTGTGAATTTGTTGTTGTATATGATCAGCCTCTCCAAAGACAAAAGCTTTCCTATTTCCACTGGTACCTCACCTCCAAACATGTTATTGTTTAATCTAAGAGTCACCAAGCTTAAACAATTCCCAATTTCTTTTGGCATATTCCCTGATAACCCATTAAATGATAGATCCAGATCCTTCAGATGAACCAACCCACCTATGCTTGGTGATAGATTACCAGTGAGAGCCATCGAGGAAAGATTCAGTGACAAAACCTCTTGATTGGGATAGTTACTGCACCTCACACCGGTCCATCCACAAGGCACAGAATCATTTGAATTCCAGTTTTTCAAATACTGCAAATCATCCACAAACTTGCTCTTCATGTCAAGAAGATATTGACCTTCTAAATTTAACCCTCTTGTCTCAGATATCAAAAGGGTAAGAGGAAGGAGAATACACACGGCAAAAACAGTAAGCTTCCTCATCATCTCCTTGACGATTCATTCATCCATTAAATCATCCTTACAAGACATCAAACAAAAGATGTTATAAGACTATAAAAAAAGAAACAAACTCAATTCATCTGAGCATAACTAAAATATTGGAAAGTAGTACACAGACTCTAAACCATGGATCTAAAAATCAAAGACACATACCTCTGAAGATTCTAGTCCAAAAACGCGACCTCTGAAACTGGTTTGTTGAAGGGAGAAGAAAAAAAAAAGAGATAAAATAATTAGAGGTTCATACCTTTTTTTCCTTCCCACGAAAACAATATTTAAACGAAATGGTCAAACTATGATTAGTTTTTTTTTGATCATTAAAAGCTTTGAAGTTTGAAATTCGTTTTTCCCTCATTAAAATAATCTCTAAATCGTACTGGCATGCGTCTTTTTATATTAGTTTCAGAAGCTTTCAAGTGTGAAGGCAACTTTGCTTTTGTTTTTTTCTTTTTTTTTCCATCAAAGATAATTATAATAAAACGGGCCGAAACCCAACAAATTACAAAGCCCATCAAAACCGGATCCAACAAACCAACCCAAACCGGGTATACAGCCCAACAACATTAAACCGACGAAAATCCTAGCTAAACTGGTGGTACAAACGCTTGCCGCCGCGCAGATCCGGTTCCAAACCGTCGCCGCGTCAGAGCATCTCCGGGCGGTACGACCGAAATCCACCAGTCGTCACCATCCCTGGAGCAAACCACTGGACCTTGCTTCCAGCCACGAGGGAGAAGGAACACACCTCACCTCCCAATAACGCTTCGACTCAAACCCTAGGAGAGCATCATCAGACCTGCCCAAAATCTCATCCCGAGTCGTCGCCATCACCACCTTCATCATCAACGCTTCAGCCCCTGGATAGCCTCAATCAACCTGCGAGATCTCATCCAGATCCGAAAACCAAAGCCAAACCCTAGAACCAAAAGAAAGAAACCGGAGCAAAACAAAGCCTCCGCCTTTAAACACTACCTAGAGCCGACCGTTCACCTCTGTAGAAGAGGAGCCACGGCGGCGAACAGAACCGACCGCCCATCTAGAAGGAGACGCAGCGACGGGGACAAGAGAGACTACACAGAATCGAAAAGCAAGCGGTTAAGATCATGGTAAGACCGGACCGACGGTGGTGGCTCTGTCGGCCGGAAAACTAAGAGGCGATGGACTTTCTCTCTCTTTGCACTTTCTCTCTTTTTTCCCTACTTTGTTTTTGTTTATTTCTAAGTAGAAAAAAACTGAATATTCATTTTGTCTTTGGAGGCAGGCCTCAAACTTATAATTCGAATCCTGGATTTGATCCAAAATCAATTCCAGATCCATTATAAAAATTGAATATCTAAAATGTTCAAATCCAGATCTAAATAGTAAAATTTTGGATCGGTCAAATCCGAATCCGCATCTAGATATCTTGATTTTTAAGTTTAAATATTTTGATATATATTTTATAATATATTAATTTTTTAATTTTATTTTCTGATATTAATATTTATACATAAAGTTAATTTTATAACATTATATTTTAGTCTTTAATATCATATATCTTGTATAAATATTTAATTTTTGTATTTATTTTAGAATTTTGATATTTAAAAATATTTTGATATTTTTATAATTATTTTTATGAATCTGGATCCGGATCCGAATATCCGGAATCGTTATCCAGATACCAAATTCACAGATCCAACTAATTTCAATTTCCCGGACCTTTAAATTTGTTTCACCCCTATTTAAAGTTACCCAAAATAAAGTTAAAGTCATTGCTTTAAAATGCATCATTTGTGCAAATGCGATGATTTGAAACTTAATTTTTTTCATATAAAAAATTAGACATGGCAGACATCGTACGAGAACTTGGCTTTCCTCTTTCTCTCACGATCATTTTCGTTAATTATTCTAGGGCTGGCCAAAAGGCTGGCCAAAAATCTGATCAGAAAAAATAATACCGATCCGAACCAAAACTAATTAAATATCTTAATAGATTCAAATTTTTTTGATATTTCGAAAATCGAAACCGAACCCTATCCAAATCGAAATATTTTGGATATTCGAATGTATACGAAATATTTCGGATACCCGAATGTATCCGAAATAGATTTATATACTTAAATATAATAATTATTTTAGATTTAATGTATATTAAAAACATCCAAAATATATAAAATACTTTTAAGTTGTCTAAATACTTAAAAATATAGGCAAAATTGCCAAAGATGACTCAAAACATGATTTTAAATGCAAACATATATTCAAACTTGAATCAATTAGAAAACTTACCTAAAAGCCTTATGAAATTATAGCGAGGCCCTTGTAACCAAACAAAAAAAAAACAGATTTCATTTTTACGAATATAATCTTAGTAAGTCGTCTCAGATGCTGGTAATCGTCTAGCTCCAAGTTAGTCGTCCAGGTGACTTTCAAGTTAGTCGTCTGGACGAGTTGATCTTAGAAATAATTTATAAAGTTATAAAAAATATTTTGACAAGTGAAAAATTAAAATAATGTGATTACAAACGGTTATGTAAATTAAGATATAATAAAATTGAATAGTTTTCAACATAGATGAGTGAAAGTAGTTAATCATGATATTTTTGGTTGTTCATGGTGTGACAACATATGTTGTAGTATTGTATGTAATCTTAGGGTTAGATTTTGGAAAACTTGATTGTTTTTTGAAAATTTAAATTTTTACCTATATGTGTTTATTTCTATGTATAGTAAACACTTTTTAAGTTTAATTTGATTTTATAAAGTGTTTAGTTAGTTAATCAAGTTTAGGGATTATGTTTGGGGTATAGACGACTAACCTGTAAGTCGTCTGGTGAATAATTTAAACCAAACGACTTACAAGTTAGTCGTCTAGAACGGACCTCTAATTTTACCAATGTAATTTTCAACCTAACCATATCATTTACCGGACATATAAATATTTATTTTTCACTGTTTCACAACTTTTCGAAACCTAGCGCCGTTTCTCTCCAAGAGCGATTTCGAAGGCGATTGATATCTTTTCTTCAGATTTCTTCCGTGTTCTCGTATTCCGTCATTCTCACCGTTGGTAATTTCTCCTCTTACAACGAATCTTGTTTCTCCTTTGCTCCGTAGACTATTGTAGCAGTTTAAACTCACCAACCATTTCTTTGTTTTTAGATCTGAAACCGCGTCCCGTTGAACTCCGCCGCCGGTAAGTTATTTCTCTTGTCTTATCGCGTTTAGCCGCCGTAAAACCCTAAAAAATGTAGTCTTGATTTTTCTTTTTCCGTCAATTTTTGCAGACCATCGTTAACTGCTGGTGTTGTTGGAGACCATCTCTTATCCGACCGTAAGTCATCCATCCATCTTTTAAAGATCTGCATGCTTAACAAGATTTTGAGATCTGTAAGAGGTCAATTTTATTTATGTTCTACTGGAAGACTTCCTGGAAGCCGTCTGAGTAGTCTTACTACTCTGGAAGACTACTCAGACGACTTCCAGAAAGTCTTCCAGAGTGTAAGACTACTCAGACGACTTCCAGATTGTCTTCCAGAGTGTAAGACTACTCAGACGACTTCCACCTTAAGTCGTCTGAGTAGTCTTACACTCTGGAAGACTTCCTGGAAGTCGTCTGAGTAGTCTTACATTTCAGAAGACTTCCTGAAAGTTGTCCGAGTACTCTTTTCAGTACTACACAACAAAACGTTACATGAAAGTCTTCCAGTATTTATATTTAGAATAATGCGCTTGTTTTGTGTTTTGAGATGCTTGTTTTTGATTGTTTGCAGACTGGAAAATGGATTTACCAGAACTCCAGCGGAGGATACATAAATTAGGGCAAGAGCCCCCTCCAGGCAAGAGCATTTCGTACCATACTGATGACACGAAGCTGTATGGTGCTATAAGGCTATCTCTACATGATGATAAATACAAGGAGCTGAAGGAGTCGGAGCTGGGAGTGTTCATCAAGTTCAAGGAGCTGAATTTTGGTTGGGCTTCAAGGCTTGTTCATTTTATTTTCAGTTTCCAACTTAACATCAAGAAGAAGTATGAGCTCTAGAGTCTCGTTGGTCCACAGCTGTTGAGGTTTTCACTGAATGAGTTTGAACACCTCACTGGTCGATCTGAACTGCGATTACATCGAGGACCTGGAAATCCAAATTGTGAGGTTACGAAGGAGATGACATCTTTCTGGGAGATGATGGGTGTTGGTGTTGATGCTGGGCCAAGTACTGAACAGATAATAACAGCATTACGTAGAAGTAGAAGCGAAGGGTGGTGTCGTGAAGATCGCATGCGGCTTGGATACCTTGCCATATTCACTAGATTCATTGAAGGGATAAAGTACTTGACCTCTACACGGGTTAGTCTTGTAAGGCTGGTGATGAATTTAGATAAATTTGAGAATTATCCTTTGGGGAGAGTGGCGTTTAAGGTGCTGATGGAGTCTCTGAAGGAAAATAATTTGGAAGCAAATTCATACACTGTTGATGGGTTTATTCAAGTTCTCCAGGTGTGGCTGTACTATGCTCTGCCAGAATTGGGAGCTACTATGGGGCAGCCCATTCCAAACAGTCCGTCTCCACCCTTGTTGGCTTACAAAGGTGCCAAAGGACGCAGATGTTTTAAAGAGGCTATCTGTAGACAGGTATTTAATCTCCACTCCTGAAGACTTCGCAGATGACTTAAAGTTAAATCATTTAGAAAGTCTTCTAGAAAAGTCTTTCCCGGACGAGTTTCTAGAAGACTTAACTTTAAGTCTTCTACGAAGTCTTTCCCCGATAACTGAACTTTAAGTCGTCTAGAAATTCGTCGGGGAAAGATTTTCCTGGAAGACTTTCAAGACAACTTAACTTTAAGTCTCATAGAAAGTCTTCCAGGAAGACTTCTGTATTTGTTAATCCGTATCTAAGTTGATATATTTTTTTACTGCAGACTATCGTGATCAACTTTGTTCGGAAGGACTTTGGTGAAATGTTACCACGATGGGACTACGATGCAGAGGATAAGACCGTGGAGAACATGATTAAACTCATGTATGATGCGGAACTTAATTGGAAGTTGACCATGGATTACTGAGAAGTCAAAGGTAGTAACCCGGTTGTGAAGAAGAGAGTGAGGGCAGCGCAGACAGAGAGAGTGTTGTGAAGGAAGATAGTGGAAAACCAAGGAAGAACGCTCGTAAAGAGGCTAGTGATGCCCTGCTGAGGCTAGGGAAGAGACTCCTAAAAATGTTTGTTCAGAGGCTCGTTCAGAGGCTGGTGGGATCACCAAAGAGCAGGTTCTAGAAAGCTTGAAAGACTTAGCTGATGCCATGAGGGATGGGTTTAGGACGTGCCTTGGGGAGATCAAGTTCATGGGGGAGAGGATGGAAGCTGTGGAGAAGAAGGTGGGAATCACCAAAAAAGGGACTTCATTTAATGATCTTCAAATGCCAGCTTCAGGTCCGCCAAAACCTGCAAACGAACCCAGGGTTAGTACCAAAACCTCTCCCAAAATCAAAGAGAAAAGATGCATTAGGCTAAGTGTTAGGAATCAGAACTGAGTGCTGAAAAATTAATGTGCTTTGTTTGTTATGTGTGCTTGGATGAACCATTGTATATCAGAACATGTGTGCTTTGTTTCTACTGTGCTTGGATCTTGGTTTATTTATGGATTTAGTTTTATGTGTCAATTGGATCCTTGGTACACATTTGCAGAGTGAAAGTGTAAATGGGGCAAATGCAAAAGCTGGACAAAATGACGCCCAATGATATACCATAGATTTCACCTATTTTCTACCATGGTATAATAGTATTTTTATTATATAACTAATGTGTTTTCTAGCCTGTTAGGTATGTTTTCATGTTCATGAGCGTTTCGTGATAAAGTGATGTTTTTGGAGCATTTTGAAGTACAAGAGATAATACACCCGAGTTGACCATTCAAGACCAAGTCGGAAGTCAACATTCAGATAAGAATCGATCGATACTCATCTAGAGTTATCGATCGATGTAGCTGAGAAGATCTGTGTACTCTAAGATTATAATCGATCGATACACATCTAGTGTTGTAGATCGATATCGAGGACGAAATGGTTTAGCCGACTACTTCACCAAGACTTCACCAAATTACGAGATTGCCCCTGACGAGTTTTTAACCTAATGAAAATGCTTAAATACCCTGCTAAGTGTTTTTGACGGCAAGCTTAAGCAAGCAAGCTTTTGCAACCAGAGAGAAAAGCAGAGAGTGTGAGAGAAAGCTAGAGTTTTATATGTTTTGAGAGATTAGAGAGATCATTGAGAGATTTGTGATTGAACTCCATTTGTTTTCTATTCTCTATCTAATGCAATTCTTTTACCTATCTTGTGTTATGAATTGCTTAGCTATGTCTAAGTAGTCTACTTGTTAGATCTAGGGTTTAAATAGTTTTGTGGGATTAGCCCCAAACTATATTTGCTAAGTTGTGATATTCATCAAATAGATTGCACCCTATGCTTGTTCTAGAGTAGCTAACTAGAGCATAGATCGCTAGGATCCTTATATCTTGAATTATCTGTTTGAACTAGTTGTCTCCTTGGAATAGAGCTAACCGCCCTCATTGAGACCTAATGTTCATTATCGGCTCGCGCCTAGGCATTTCTAGAAGCCGTCGATCGATATCCCAACTGGACAATGGGTCGGCGCTGCGAAAGGTGTATCGCTCGATATCTCTAAAAGATATCGATCGACTCTTTTTCTGGTCAACAGACGACAGTTGAGATCAAAGATCTAGTTATTTACCCAATGAGACATCACTGAGTGTTAAGCGGTTGAGTTCTTTAATATCATGTAAGCAACTTATTAGGCATTTATAGATATTATAATCTTCATTCCTGAATAAAAGCCCTAAGTCTAGCACTCTTCTTTATCATTTAAACAACCATCATATTGTTAGTTAGAGCAACTACCTTGCTCATTTAGGATTGTCATTTACATTTCATCATAAAAACCAACTTCACATAGGATTGATTAATTGATTAGATTTAATTGGTTCCCTAGCTCCTCATGATTCGATCCCTAAATATTACAGCTGAACCTCTTATTTGAGAGAGTAAGCTCTATAGGGTAATTTGAGCAGTATCAAATTTGGCGCCGTTGCCGGGGAGCTTTGATCACCATTAGATTTAATTTTATCAATTTTAGGTTTTTCTTTTTCTTTTACCCCTTTCTGATTAAAAATTTTCTTCTCTTTTCATGTACATGCCCAGCAGTACCAGAAGCAATAAGGGAAATCAACTACAATTCTTAGAAGATCCTGCACACTTGGAACGTTCAATCCGCAAAGACCTACGCTCCGCATCGATCGACAGAACCGCATGACCGTCGACTGATATTCACGTTCAACCGTCGACCGATACTCAGACACCACCGTCGACCGATACCCTTCGCTGATCCACATCGTTCGACACTACCTACCGTACATCGATCTATACTAACCCGCGAGGCATGGTTGCGATTGTTATTCTCACGCAGGGCGAGAATAGAAACATGTATGACCAGGATGGTCATCTGCGTAATGCAACAGGTCAGAAGCTAGATGCACAGGGAAACATAATCCCTGAGCCAGAAGCTGAGGCTACATAAGAAGCTCAAACACGATCGTTGGTAGATTACAATCGTCCTGATGAGTACTACACCAACAAATCAGCTATTCGACTTCCAGAGATTCAGAAGCCAAACTTCGAGCTCAAGCCTCAGTACTACTTTCTCGTGTCACAGATACCTTACTCGGGTTATCACACGAGCATCCTATGGACCATCTAGAGAGGTTCGAGAATCTTATAGCTGCTATTCGCATGGATGGAGTCCCCGAGGACTACCTACTTTGCAAGCTCTTCAAATACTCACTGATTGGAGAAGCTTCACACTGGCTCAAGCAGCTACCTACATGATCACTGACATCCTTGGACGACAACAAAAACGCCTTCCTGCGTAATTTCTTTGATGACGCACGTGCTGAAGACTTAAGGAGCAAAATCGTCACTTTCGCGCAAAAGCCTGGTGAGACTTTTAAAGACGCGTGGATCAGATTTAAGTTCTTCCAGCGAGACTGTCCACACCATGGATTCAATGAAGTGCAGCTGCTAAGCACTTTCTACAGAGGTATCGCCTTGAGGTATCAGATGGCTCTTGATACTGCTAGCGAGGGAAACTTCAACACCAGGAATCCAATAGAGGCTGTAAGACTTATTGAGAACCTAGCCAACAACAGCAGCACCAAGAACACTGACTCAGATAAGAAGAAATCTGTTGCAGCCATCGGGGAGGACCAGATGAATGAAGTCAGAGCCAAGATAGATGCTTTACATGCATTTCTGGGAAAGCCAGTCTGCTCAGCTGAAGAAGGAGAGGCTAGAGAAGATGATACATAGGAAGATGTGAACTACATTGGAGGTATTGGATTTCAGAAATATGGAAACCAGAGTGACAACATAAACTTTTTTGGCAGTGGTCAGAAAAGTAACTACAACCAGAGTTCACAGTATCATAAACCTTTCACCAACACCAGGAACTACGGCAACTCAGCTTACCAAAACCCACCACCACCCACCCAGGAGAGTAAGTTTGATGCCATGATTGATAAAGTTCTTGAACGACAGCAGAAGCTTACAGTGGACTTCAATGGAAAGATTGACTCTGTTGATGTCTTGCATATTTACATGTTTTTAGAATTCATATCTTATGCATTTTGATCATATAATTTAGGGATTAGACATCATTAGAATCCATTTTGCATTCATTTGTCCTTATCAGGTGTTGGAGCATGCTTTGGTGTAATTTGAGGTGTTTGGGAGTCTTATGGCCCAAAAAGAAGGTGAAGAATCAAGTTTGGCTATGAAAAGAGAAGTCAATCCATGATATGGTTGAGACAAAGATGAGCATGGAAGGAGGCCGTAGAGATGTCTTCTGTTTCTAAGATTTTGTGGAGACACAAAAAATTTAGTTAGCTTTCCAATGGAAGTGGTTTCAAGTCATTTGAAGCTATATTGGAGGAGTTATGATCCGTTTACTAGAAGCACATCAAGCTGGCCGGGGAGAGTGGTCCGGGATGAGCAACCCGGCCAGGAAAAGAGCAGCTGGATGAGATCTGGCCGGGATGACAAGGTGGGGAGAGGTACCCGGTCGGGAGAAGGACATTTGGACCGGGGTGAGGTACCCCGTCGGGAGCTGGACAAAGATGGGCGAGAGAGCAGACTGGGTATAGTGGACCGGGTTGGATTTGTGGCTCGACCCCAGACCGAATTTCAGCCTCTTTTCCTATTGGTTGAAGCCTAGTTGATCCTAGGGACCTTTTAGTAATTTTAAATGATGTTTTTAGGTTTTCTAAGCCTTGTATAAATACTCTTGGATCTCAAAGTTGGGACTTAACTTCTTTTCTCTCAAAAACATAATAGATCTTGAAGAAAGCTTGGATCTTTGATCCTTTTCATCTCATTTCTTTTGTGTTTATTAGATTTCTTCTCTAATGATGTTTAGCCTTGAATCACCATTGATTTTACGGTTTTCCATGGCTATTAGTGAGTATATCTATCTAGGATTCATGGGTTTGGGAGACTAAGTGTGATTAGTTGTAGTTCTAAGATGTTCTAGTGTAGATCTTTCTTGATACTTGCTTGTTGAGATTCCTAATGTCATTTTGGTCGATATCATATCAAAATAGGTCTTTAGGCATTTCATGCCCGAAAGTTGTTTGATGAAATGCCTGAACCAACTATCCTAAGCTTTTAACATTCTTTACTAAAGAAATTTGTTGTTAAAGGTGTTGAGATGGCTAGTAGACTAGTTCTTAATGATTGCTTAAATAATATTCAACCTAAGAAATTAGATGCTTGAGTTATCTTTGTGAATGAATATTTTATCTAGAGATAGATTTTGTTTAGGATTGTGTCTAGGCCTAAGGTTGTTAGATTGATTGTGTTGCTGCCGTCTTAGATTGAAGCTTAGTCACCCAAAGTCAATTCCCTTGTCTCAAGAATCCCTTTGCCTCATTGAGAAAGAAAGTTCAATCTTTTATTGCATTTTTAGTATAGCCTTAGTTCATAATCATCTCTCTTAATGGTTGCACTTAGATTAAGCATAGGCTTGCATTCCCTTTGCATTAGAATCACTTAGAATTGGATTGACATCTTTTATACTACATCATTTGATTGGACCCTTGAAAAGTCTTTCATCATCTGTCTTCAACAATCTGAACACAAGGATAAACACCACTTGTACTCAAGTTAGAAAACTTGAGACACAAATTGTCCAAACTGAAGACTCTATCACGAGAATTGGAACTTCTAAGAAAGTAGGAGAAGGAAGCATGAAACACCACGTAAATGCCATCATGAATGATGATTTCTGGCAAGTGGTGAAGCATGAAAAGCTTCAAGAAGGAGATTTCGAAGTGGAAAGTTCACTAAGTTTTGGTGGATCACAGTGGTGTCGATCGACACCAGCTAGTCCACATCGATCGACACAATTGATGTCATTTCCAGATACGACTACAGATTATAACGCGGTTAGGATTTTGACACATGCTGAATTCACGCCTTCGCATCCACATCCACCCACCCCCACCTATGAAGATATCGACCAACGAGACAAGAAACTCATCGATCGACACAAAGATGAGACATGCATCGATCGACCATTTTCTCCACCTATCGATCGACACACACCTCTCACATACCGAGTGCAACTACCATTGATTGACAGCAACCGAATCAATGCACTCCGACCCACACCGAAACCACCAAATGGCCTTGCAATGATTACTACTAACCCTTCAGACACTACACCAACATCAGAGGAAACTAAAGGAAGAAGGTTAAGGAGTAGAAAGGAAAAAACTCCTAAGAACCTTAAGAGAGAAAATAATGAGAAGGAAATAGATGGTTTCACTAAGAGAGTTATCAGAAGCCCACTAGAAAAACCCTTTGAGGAGGTTTACTTCACAAGTAGATTGTGGATGTTCTTCAGAGAAACAAGGGAGACTGAAAATGACATTATGAGAATGTTTGACATGTCAGAGAAGATATGAGGAAGAAGATCACATTGAAAAAGAAGAGTGATCCTCGGAAGTTTGCAATACCATGTATAGTAAAGGGGATTGAGTTTCCTCATGCACTATGTGACACTGGTTCTTCAGTCAGCATCTTACCAAAGGTTATGGCAGACCATCTAGGTCTGAAAGTAGAGCCTTCACCAGAGATCTTCACATTTGTGGACTTGATCAGAGACCTGGAAGTGCAGATTGGTAATGCCATTGTCCCTGTGGTTTTCATGTCCTAGATATCAAGTTAAATTGGAACTCTTCCCTCTTACTTGGAAGAGCATTTCTGGCTACAGTAAGAGCTGTATGTGACATGAACACCAACAGGATGTGCTTGACTATAATAGATCCAGATATCCACTACGACCCTGATAAACTTGGCAAACCACCAGCCAAAACCGTGGAAAAAGAAGATGATCTTGGTGTCATTGCAGTTTGTCATTGTGAAGTAGAGTATGAGACATAGTACTCGGGATCGATCGACGACCTCACTACATCATCGATCGACACCAGCGAGTCAGAAGAGAACGACATCAACTATAGATTATCGATCGACAGAGGTACACCAGATGATGAACTCGATTTACCAGATCATTGCTACCTGAATTTCGCCATCCAACCCAACAGCAAACAAGATGATTACTCAGTAAGAAGTGATAGCGGATTTCATGAAAATTTTGCAGTAGATACAACCAGATCTTCACACAGTGGAAACCACATTGAAGAATATGATGAAGATTATTGGGAAGAAAGAGCTTGGGAAAACTACATGGAGAATGATAGATTTGCAAATCGTTTCCCAAAATCGATCGACATCTACCGCCCACCATCGATCGATTATCTACTTCACCCAGCAAAACGACATCGTCCATCGATCGACATCACCAGCATCATATCGATCGATATTGACTCAGACGACTTAAATGACAAAATCGGAATTTCACCAATTAGGACAACAAATGGGTATATAAAGTTATCAACATCAACCACGAAATTTCAAACTTCAACACAACATACCCAGCAGTCTCCAGCAACTAGCAACATCACCATGGAGAACTGCAACATCAAGAACAATCGATCCAACCATGCAGCTAGACGATCATCATCGACCACCACTGCACCATCGATCGGTTCCTCTACCAGAGCTCAATCTCGATTTCATAATTCATATGATATCAGGAATGCTTCACTAACACCTGATGAATTTGGTATTTTCAGGGACAGAGATGGCTTTGCAAGAGCCATGGATGGAAGAGTTCTGCATATATCCAGAGAGGACATAGCAGATATCCTTCAAGTTGCCAATGGACCAGACAACCTATTCACACAGCAACGTGGCCATCCAGACATCCTAGCTCACGTCAAAGAAAACCACCACATCACCATGAGAGAGGATACAGTTCCTCAACGTTTCGGTCAACATGGGAACTCCCAATCGATCGATATCATTTCATCACCATCGATCGACGACGAGTTACCCAGATTGATCGAAAGCGCAAGAGTCAGATCGACCGACAGACGTATTGAGTTTGGACGATGTGCCTTTGATACCAACGGATCCAGAAGATTCAAATGGGAAGAGAGGGACAAATTTGGTGTCCACAGAGATGAATTTAGACATGCTAGGGGAGTTGATGGTGAAATCATCCCTGTCACCAAGGAGCACATAAGAAGAATCCTGGAGAGAGCATCTATTTTTCAGAAGAGCTGCTTACGCCTTCCAAAACATGCACACCCTTACCATGCATACAGACCAGCACCAGTACCCTATAGCAAGGAGGAGATAGATGATATGAGGACTGATGTGTGGGGAGCTCATGCACACCTGAAAGAAGAATTTCGCACATTGGTGGAAGATACCTTCCAGCCATTGGATTGCAGCTATGAAGCTCTTCAAAGTGATATGGCAGTGCTAAGAATGGAGATTGAGAGCATTAGAACCATGCTTGAGAAGGAAGCCACGCCACCAATATCGATCGACAGAGCACCAACACCATCAATCGACATCGGCAAGACTACATCCAATGACCAACCAGAATGTTCATCACCTAAAAGAGATGAATGGGAGATTGCTTACATCAATACGCGGATTGGAGACATCTACAGCCCTCTCAACAACAATGTCGAATGGTTAAGCAAGAGGATTGATCTTCTACAGAAATAGTTGGCAACAATTCGAGAGAAAGGTCAGACTCAGAATGCTACTGTTCCGTCGATCGTCACACAATCTTCACCATCGATCGACACAAGGTTCGCAGAAATGGAGAATATGATGAAGTCATATGAGGAAAAGCACAACAACTACAGCTCACCTATCATGCGATACCTGGATACACTCTCACAACAGGTTAAGAAGTTGCAACAGGACATTGGCATAGTTCAGGACCATCTTGGTATTTATGGCAGGAACGCAAGATCGATCGACAGGCCTAGACCCACATCGATCGACATCGAGCAACACCAGCGCAGACAGCATGCACAACAGCAAAAGTTGATCAGATCAAACATGAGTTATACGAAGCTATGGATGCTATGGAGGAGAGGCTCAACGGGAGATGTGATGACATTGACGACCCTCTCAACGAAAGAGTAAACAACTGATGCAGAACTACTCGTCTATTGAAGAATGAGATACTTGCTATTCAGAGAACTCTTGAGTACCAAGGACAACGTTCAGAATCGATCGACACAGTTACCACTGGATCGACCGACAGAACTCCCACCGAAACGACCGATGCACACGTTGTAGCATCGATCGACACTGAGTCCTTGCCAGACCGAGATCAGCTGATTCATGACAAGATCGACGCAATGCAGAATGAATTAAGGGAACTGTCAGAATACTCCTGCAACACCGTCTACAGGAATGTTGGCAGCATCGAATCAATTGAAAGAACTCTAAGGAACCTCACAGATGCAGTCCTCAAGTTAGATGAGAAACAGCTCAGAAGTGATGATGCCACAAGAAGCTTCATTGCCACATGGTTTGATAGGAGGAAACATGAAATTGATGCTTGTTGTCCAATAAGCAGCAGTTTTCTGTACCAACTGAGTCACATACCACCAAAGTCAAGCTAAATGACTGTAACAAAGCGCTGAGTGGAAGGCAACCCACTATTAGGTTTTATTCTATTTTTAAGTTTTTGTTACATTTTTACTTTTATTTTTCGCATTTATTTTTGCAGATTTTAAAGATCCAAGTAGAATGATGATTCCGTCGACCGACACAATCCATACACATCGCTCGACACCACACGACCAACACTAACGATCGACGTATATCTTTATGTATCGATCGACGCCATCGCGGTCAGGTTTAGTCGTTCTATCTTGTTACATTAAGTACTTATGATTTATTTATTCACTTCACTCCGGCTGTGTTACACTGAGACAGTGTAATTTAAGTCTGGGGGAGGTTTACTAATATGTGTTTTTATTTTGGTTTTTATTAGAAATGTTTTCAAAATTATTTTTCGCATAAATACTAAAATGGGGACATTGATATAGATGTATACTTGATTATCTAACCACTCTTTAACACCATTCTAGATTTACTGATTGCAGATAGTACTAAAGATGCTAAAGTGGATCAACCTGTCACCTATATACACTAGCTGAGATTGTTTGAAGGAACCAAAGCTGACCTCCAACACTAATACTGACTTTATTTGCTTGTCTTGGGGCTTGGTAATCACTGGATCAGAATCCTCTTACAAGTCTGGAAGGTAAAAAGTCTCTGTGTTTCTGGTTCCCTTCCTTCTCTCTCTTCGGCATCTCAAAGATCTAAGTTTATGTTATAAAAGATTGAAATGATTTCTTGAGAGGCAGAGGGGTAGGAGTGTCTCCTGCGACCCCATTATTCTAAATCTCACGGATGATCACACATTGTGGAAACCAGGGATAGGTAAATTACCTGAGACCCCATTATTCGCTACACTTTGTCAAAATGTATGTGTTTCAAACGCAAATGTCAATGAGATAGACTAGATGACCTTTGTGGCATCAAAACCTATTGAAATTGAAACTAATAAGAGATCCAGAGAAGAGAGATGAGGGGAGAAAAGGATCAGAGAAGACTACATGTGTGTTCAGATACTTGTTTGAGTTGAATCCATGTGTCCTTTGATCGATATTCCCAAGGTAAAGCCTGCACTTTTATTTTATGTTAAGAAATGAGGTTAGTAGAGGGGAATGTCAGATGAGATTTGCTAAGTTGTTGACTAGATGAGTTTGGTTGCTAAACTAGGATAAGGCATAATGAACTTATGTGATTAGGATGTTTAGATATGAATTGCGAACCCATAGAGTGATGACTTCAATGTTTTGAATCTTTGAGTCCCTACTGTTTTCAAACCTTTTCCAAAGACTACTGAGTTTTTGCTTGAGGACAAGCAAAAGAGTAAGTCTGGAGGAGTTGATATACCATGGATTTCACCCATTTTCTACCATGGTATAATAATATTTTTATTATATAACTAATGTGTTTTCTAGCCTGTTAGGTATGTTTTCAGGTTCAAGAGCGTTTCGTGATAAAGTGATGCTTTTGGAGCATTTTGGAGTACAAGAGATAATACACCCGAGTTGACCATTCAAGACCAAGTCAGAAGTCAACATTCAGATAAGAATCGATCGATACTCATCCAGAGTTGTCGATCGATGTAACTGAGAAGATCCTCGTACTAGAAGATTATATTCGACCGATACACATCTAGTGTTGTCGATCGATATTGAGGACGAAGTGGTTTAGCCCACTACTTCACCAAGACTTCACCAAATTACGAGATTGCCCCTGACGAGTTTTTAACCTAATGGAAATGCTTGCTAAGTGTTTTTGATGGCAAGCTTAAGCAAGCAAGCTTTTGCAACCAGAGAGAAAAGCAGAGAGTGTGAGAGAAAACTAGAGTTTTATATGTTTTGAGAGATTGGAGAGATCATCGAGAGATTTGTGATTGAACTCCATTTGTTTTCTATTCTCTATCTAATGCAATTCTTTTACCTATCTTGTGTTATGAATTGCTTAGCTATGTCTGAGTAGTCTACTTGTTAGATCTAGGGTTTAAATAGGTTTGTGGTATTAGCCCCAAACTATATTTGCTAAGTTGTGATATTCATCAAATAGATTGCACCCTATGCTTGTTCTAGAGTAGCTAACTAGAGCATAGATCGCTAGGATCCTTATATCTTGAATTATCTGTTTGAACTAGTTGTCTCCTTGGAGAAGAGCGAACCGCCCTCATTGAGACCTAGTGTTCATTATCGGCTCGCGCCTAGGCATTTCTAGAAGCCGTCGACCGATATCCCAACTGGACAATCGGGCGCTGCGAAAGGTGTATCGCTCGATATCTCTAAAAGATATCGATCGACTCTTTTTCTGGTCAACAGACGACAGTTGAGATCAGAGATCTAGTTATTTACCCAGTGAGACATCACTGAGTGTTAAGCGGCTGAGTTCTTTAATATTATGCAAGCAACTTATTAGGCATTTATAGATATTATAATCTCCATTCCTGAATAAAAGCCATATGTCTAGCACTCTTCTTTATCATTTAAACAACCATCATATTGTTAGTTAGAGCAACTACCTTGCTCATTTAGGATTGTCATTTACATTTCATCATAAAAACCAACTTCACCTAGGATTGATTAATTGATTAGATTTAATTGGTTCCCTAGCTCCTCGTGATTCGATCCCTAAGTACTACAGATGAACCTCTTATTTGAGAGAGTAAAAGCACTCTTTAGGGTAATTTGAGTGGTAACAAAGGGTATGGGGATGAGATGGCCGATAGTTTCTGCGTCGGCTAGTGTGTCATCGGTGCGTGTCACTGGCATATGTTGCATTTTAACGCGAATTGTTCGCTGTCGTCAATGATAATTGGCTAGAAATACCTGTGTTTCTTGATTCTGATCACTAAAGACCATCCTCCTGAGTGACTTCCGCACGATCCATCATGTGTCTGTTTTAGGATTGTGGAAGCGTCCTTGGGTGATACGCATAACATGTAGGGTTTGTTTGTATATTTCCATAATGCAATAGTGTGAGCTTCGGGCCTTTACTTTTTGTGCCTCCCATCTTTCTCCCGGGAATTCACTGGTTTTAATGTAGTTGTATATCGGAATTCTCCAGTCGGGCCTATCTTCGAATTGTTTTTGGAATATTTTATGAGGTTCATCGTTTATTTCGTGATCGGCATCTTCAGAGGGATTCGTTTGGGTTGCTTTTGCTCCTGTAGCGGTGACCAATTCGTCGTCCCTGGCAGGGGTACTAATATGTTGTTCATCGAACCAATCGTGGGTTCCCCTGCTCTGCGACATCTCGGGTTCCTCATTCTCGTGGTTTTGAGTTGTTCTCGGAGACCTACTGCGGGTGACAATTGCTCCGATCAAGGGAGGGTTGTCTTTGTGATTGATGATTTCTCTACGCAGGAGGTCTATGATGGGTTTGTCTATCCCTTCTACTGGTATCACTCGTATTATAGTTGGGCTCGAAGTTGAAGCTAATGCGGCAAGGGCGTCCGCCGATGTATTTTCCTCTCTCGGGATCCTTGTGAGTTCAAATTCGTAAAATTGTTGGGCGATTCCGCGCAAAACCTCGAGGTACGCCTTTGTTCTTTTGTTTTTGGCTTCATATTCACTGTAGAACTGACTTATGACTAGCTATGAGTCGCTGAAGACGCTTATTTTACGGGCGCCAACGCTCTGTGCGAGGCGTAGTCCTGCGATTAGAGATTTGTATTTGGCTTCATTGTTCGACGCATTGAAAACTAAACGAAATGACTGCTCGATCATTTCTCCTATCGGACATTCGATTTGTATTCCGTCACCAGATCTTTGTTTTGACAAGGCCCCGTCGACGTGGAGCTTCCACTTCTAGGCTTTGTCATTTGTGTCGATTTCCTTAGGAACAAGCTCGATAACGAAATCAGCCAGTACTTGTGCATTTGATCTCGTTCGTGGTTTGTATCCAATGTCGTATTCGCTGAGCTCGATTGCTCATTTTGCTAATCTTCCGGATTGGCTGGGACAGTGGAGGACTGTCCGTAGGGGCTGATATGTCATGACCATAATTGAGTGAGATTGAATGTATGGTCTTAGCTTCCGTGCGGCTGTTACCACTGCTAGTGCTAGTTTTTCCATTACTGGGTATCTTGTTTCATCGTCGATTAGCGATCTGCTGACATAACAAATCTGCTTTTGTTCTTATTTTCTTCGCGGACGAATACCCCGCTAACCGCATGTTCTGAGTTCGCGACATATAGGAACATGAATTTGCTGCTGATAGGTTTCAAGAGGACGGGAGGCTCGCTTATGTAAGCTTTCATGATCTTGTAGAATGGAAGGCATCAATCTGTCGATCTCGAGATAAAACAATTTAGTGCTGCAATTTTTCATGTGAGTCTTTGGACTTCTTTGATCAATCTTAGTGGCAAAGTGTCAATGAGGTGCCAGATTTGTTTTGGATTGGCTTCGATTCCTATTTTGGTCACGAGATACCAAAGAAATTATTCTGAAGCTACCCCAAAGGTGCATTTTGTTGGATTCAACTTGATTCTGAACTTGTTGAGGATGTTGAAGCATTCCTGGAGTTGGAGAACATGGTCATTGACTACTGAGGATTTGACTAGTATCTCGTCTATGTAGACCTCCATTGTTTTGTCAAGTTAATTAGAAAACATTTTATTCACCTGTGTTTGATAGGTGGCTCCGGCATTTTTCAACCAGAACGACATTACTTTATAACAATATGTGTCGCGTTCGGTTATGAAACTCATTTTATCTTGATCCTCAGGATTCATGAGGATTTGATTATAACCGGAGAAGGCGTCCATGAAGGAAAGTAGCTCGCGCCCTTCTGTGGCCTTGACAAGCCGACTGATATGTGGCAGTGGGAAACTATCCTTCGGGCAGACTTTGTTGAATGTGCTTCCAATATCGGCGAGGATCTTTGAGAAGGTTACTCCGGCGAGTTCTAGTGTGATGGCTAGAGCGTCGTCGTGAGGCCTGTCGAGCTTAGCGCTCTCATTCGAGAAAAAATTTCACGCTTTTATTTGGCGTTTCTTTCTCCGGTTGGCGGTCGTTCTCCTTTTCGGGGGCGGAGCGACGTTTTTGGTATCTTTAAGGGTCGCAGGTCGTTTCGACCTTGATCTATTGAACTCTTTTTGGGTTGATTGGGATCCACAATCGTGCTTAGAAATCCTAGATCGGGTTCTTAGCAAGTATGTTTTTCGTTTATTTTCTTCACAAGTCGGTGCCAAAATGTAGATCCTAAAATCTACACTAAGTATTTAATAGTGTTTGAGATGTAAACTAGGGAATGAAAAGGATGTGAGTAACGATATCCTTAGAACACAACGATGTAATCGGAAATCGGTTGACAAAAATGGACTTTATTGAGTAAAGAGATCGGTTATAGTGAGTGAAATGAGATCCAAAACTACAACAGAAATCGATAAAAGAATAGATATAAAGCGGTGTAAAACGAAATTGATGTGTATTGTGTACTATCTTTAGGGTTTTTTCCGTCTCCTTTTACTTGATTTTTCTTCTTCTTTTATAGATGTCTCACTCCATCATCCTCGCAACTTCTCCTGTGATCTCTGGATCCTTGAAGATTTCGTCTCGAGCTCGCGTGCTTGTTATGGACTTCTCTCTTTGAGCCCATGTCTTTAGTCTCTGCCCATTAAGGAACTGATCGAAATTGGCTCCAACATGAAGGATCAAATGAAAGCAAAGTATTCAAAGCACTCAGTGGAACTTGAAATCTATTGACTGACAAATAAAGTTATTAGAAGAATTAGAAGAATCAACTAATTACTTGGAGGTTGAGGAAGAAAAACTGGAGTCCAAGCTCATCCTAGGAAAAATTATACAAAGTCAAAGTTCCACATATTGATTGGGATAAGCACAGCTAGACATATATGTCTCACTAATCTTTTGATAATTAAAAAAAACTTTAAATAGTTAATGTTACGTTTAAAGAAAAAAATTATAATATAACTTCAGATGTTTATCTAGAATTTATGTTATATATGACTTTAATCGGTTTATATTATAATTTAGTTTGTCTATCTCCTTCATCTTGTGCATGTCTTCTTCCTCTTTCAAGGTATGTCTCAAGACAGATGGATCTTATTTTTCGAGTATGAAGAATTAAAACTCTGGTTTCATACTTTCTTATTTTCATACTTTCATACTTTCATACATGTGTGTTGTATGAAGAATTAAAACTCTAGTTTCATACAACACACGTTTTCATACTTTCTTATTTTCATAACAAACATATTTTAAGGTCTTTAATAGTTAGAGAGAAGAGTCAAGACTCCTTTAGACCTTTGCATTGGAACTTTAGTTTTTCTTACTCTATTATATTTTATGAAATTTACTATTATGTATTCTATGATTTACTTTGCTATATCTGAGTTATCTATTTGTTAGATTTAGGGTTCAATAAGGTTATGAGAGATTAATCCAAAATATATAACTGCTAAGGTGATAGATATCTTTCAAGGAATTATTGTTAATGCATGTGTTCTAGAGTAGCTAACTAGAACTTAGGATTGTGGACAACTACGTGGGCACTTTCTGCACAAGAATAGATTCTCTTGAGTTAGGATTGTCAGAAACAAACAACAGCTGATTTAGTCAATACTAGTGAACCTATCGATCAACTCGTTAAAGCATGTCTAAGGAAAAATTGGTTGATGCTAATCTCATATCATCGATCGACATTCGATTCAATTTAACAAGGGGAAGCTGAGATATTGGA
The DNA here is from genome assembly GCF_000801105.2 of Raphanus sativus. Classification (NCBI taxonomy): domain Eukaryota; kingdom Viridiplantae; phylum Streptophyta; class Magnoliopsida; order Brassicales; family Brassicaceae; genus Raphanus; species Raphanus sativus. Next base: position 13,370,204 of record NC_079512.1, on the reverse strand, counting down.
CTTAGTCAAAACATAAGACTCACATGCGAAAGATGGATATCTTTACACTAGAATTCGAGTTCTAGGATTGACAACCTAAATATGCTATATCACTATAATATTGATTACCTGAAACCCTAGATTTAGCGATTTCTCATAATTGTTAACAACCTCAAACCAATCAACTGAACAACTACCTTCTTCACCTCTGTGACTTATTGATGTACTTGCTTGCCTAGCTTAATCATAAACTATATAGATCTATTGTATTCCCTCTCTCCTTATGGACTCGATCCATAAGTACTACAACTGAACTTCTTATTTGAGAGAGTAAAGTCACTCCTTATAATAATTTGAGTGATATCAAGGAGCTTTGTCGATGATGAATAAAATCAAAGTGAAGTTTGTATTGCCTCGTTAGTTGTGACTCAAGGAATTCATCATTGTAACATTTCAGTTTGTGGTATATGAAAAGACTTATAGGAATTGATTTGGCTACCTTCACCAAAATTCAGTTACCTTTTTGGTCACACATCCAAAAAAATATAAAATTAGGTGTGCTTAAGTTGGAGAAGTCAAATGATGAATGACCAGGAATTGATATATGATGTCGTGAGAGTGAGACTAAACATGGGGAAAAGCCTGAGCCTCCGAAAAGTTAACTCACCGCCTATCGCACAAAATGGGGCCCACATGCTGAGGGAGCGATGCAACGTTACAAGTGGTATCAGAGTCGAACTCGAACGAACGCGGACTCTTGTGTTGACTCACACTAATATAGGTTACAATCCTAGGGTGCAACGAGGACATTGTGGTTTATGAGAAAGGATGCATTGTAATATCCAAGTTTGTGATATATGAAAAGATTTATAAGAATCGATTTAACTACATATGTCACCAAAATGCAGTTATCTTTTTGGTCACAAATCTAGAAAGAACATAGTTATGCGTGTTTGAGCTGGAGAAGTTAAAAGATGTGTGCTATCAAGAAGTGTTTCACGATATCGTACGAGCGAATCCACAGCACGAGAAAGATCATGTGGTGATTGCATGATCAACAAACAAGACTTCTAAGCCTCGGAGAAATTAATGCACTGTCGTAGCACGAAATGAAACCTACATGCAGAGTGAGTGGGTGTGGGAGATCCATTAAACGTGGACGGTTGAGAATTATATCTGAGTCTCTATCTTCAACTCGCTCCAAGTCGACACTAGAGACATGATAGCTTTGCTTCTTAGTAACATCAATATGGGCCCTAAAAACTCTAGGTTGTCTCTCCGAAAGTTTTTACAGCAGTGGCGAGTCGGGCATGAACACTGAGGAGATCTCTAATCTACAAATCCTAACATATCCGATTAGTCTTTCCTATACCTATGTGCTCGTAACTTCGTCAATTCGCCGATAATATAGTTTGTCAGACTATTATAGGATATTTCTCAAATTTGTCTATGCAATGCATACAAATATCTTAATAACAGTAAACTGAAAAATATACTGTATAATAGTATTTTGGTAAAATATCATTGAAATTTTTTTTCCTAAGACTATATATCATTAAATTTATGGTTATAAAATTTTTTTATCTTTATTTTTATTTCTTAATGCAAACAAAAAGACTTTTTCTTGAGTTCACCTTCTAGGTGAACCTTCCAATAGTATTGTATTATTTTATATTGAGTATCTTTTAAAAAGGAAACAAATGATTGTCAAATTATATTATTTTTAAATGAAAAAGAATATAAATAAACAAAAATAATAGTAGTTGTCAAAATAAAAAGAATTTAAAAATATATTTTTAACACCATTACCAAAATACTAAACTCTAAATCCTAAATCTTAAATACTAAACTTAAACACTAAACTCTGAATCTTTGAATAAACCATAAATCTTAGGGTTTAAGATTTATCCAAAAATTTATGATTTATATAATAACACAATACTATTACTAGAGGGTGAATCCAAGAATAACATAAATAAGAATACACTAGAGGATTTAGGGTTTATGATTTAATATTTAGGGTTTAGTGTTTTCAAATTTAGTGTTTAGTGTTCAGGATTAAGAATTTAAGATTTATCTAAGGATTTAACATTTACCCAAAGATTTATGATTTAGAATTTATGGTTTATGATTTAAAGTTTAGGGTTTACAGTTTTCTGACGGTTTTAAAAATCATTAAAGTATTTTTTTAAGTTTTGTTTTTTGTCAACTACTATTTTTATTTATTTTAAAATATAATATAATTTAACAATTATTTTATATTTTAAAAAAATACTAAATATATAATAACACAATACTATTACTAGATGAACCCAAGAATAACTCAAATAAGAATACACTAGAGGAGTATATATTTGAATTTAACTCAAATCCATGGACTTGAAAAGGCCGAATGAATAACGAAACGAACATAAATCGAAGCCCACAAACATAGTTTCACTTCAGGTTCTTGTCAAAACGAGCGGCTCTAGCAGCAACATCAGCCAAAACCCTAGTTAGCGACAGAGGAGAAGCCTTACCTCTGACCTAGCACCCTGTCTCCAGTCAATGGCTACTCCGTTGGAGTGTCTTCTCTCCATTGCTGGCTCAGTCTCTACAAGCTCCACTTTGGACCGGGTCCGGATCTTCCGCCATGAAATCCCTGAGATTCTCCAGAATTTCGGTGAGCCTTTTTCTCTGTATCCGTCTTTTGACCATTGAGTAATAGTTAGTTAAGGATCATATTCAACTGGATTGGACCATTTCATCAGACTGTGATTTATACATGGAGCAGAGATCTGTTATCTGGATGATTTTAATTGTTCGCTTTCTAATTTGAATATATAATTTTATCTGCAGATATGTCGTCTGATATTGCAGCTGTTTTGGTTGACATAATATTCCAAACATTGGCTATATATGATGACCGTGGATCACGGAAAGCCGTAGACGATTTGGTTGTAAAGGGCTTGGAAAATGTTACCTTTATGAAAGCTTTTGCCGCCCTACTTGTACAAGTTATGGAGAAGGAGTTGAAATTTTGTTTCGGTGCTGTCTGTTACCGACTACTAGCATGGTCATGTCTTCTTCTCGGAAAAAGTCAATTTGCTGCCGTTTCCAGGACTGGTTTTGTTAGGGTAGCATCGAAACAAGCTTCATTACTTCGAGTCGTTATGGATAGCTCTTTCCGCATGCGGAGGGCTTCTAAGAGATTTATGTTCCATTTGTTCTCTCAGGTCAGCTCTTGTCAAATAAATAATGCAGTTGCATCAACTGTATATATATATATAAAAGATTTCGGTTCTTGTTTTGTAGTCACAAGCTGTCTACAGTGCATATATGGACGAACTTAAAAATTCTCGGATTCCATTTAAGGATACCCCTGAGTTGTTAGGACTACTGCTCGAGTTCACTTGTCTGTCTCCTTCTTTGTTTGAACAGTCCAAGGTACGATAGTTAAAATTTGATTTTCTAATGATTTTTCTTTCTCAAGTCTATTATAAAAAAAAAAAATTCGTATCTGTTTGTTTTTGGTCTGCAGGCCATATTTGTTGATATCTACGTTAAAGATGTCCTGAATTCTAGAGAAAAGCTGAATCAAAATATCAGTAAATGTTTTCAACCTCTTCTTCTGCGCTTGTCACATGAGGAATTCCAAGCTGTCATCCTTCCAGCAGCACTTAAAATGTTGAAACGCAACCCCGAAATTGTCCTGGAATCAGTTGGACTTCTATTAGCTAATGTAAACATTGATTTAAGTAAGTATGCCCTGGAACTGCTACCAGTTATCTTACCACAAGCGCGGCATATAGAGGAGGACAGGCGTCTTGGAGCTTTATCAATGGTTAGGTGCATAAGTGAAAAATCAAGCAATCCTGATACTATAGAAGCAATGTTTGCGTCCGTTAAAGCTGTAATTGGAGGTTGGTCTTTATGCCTTGTTGGTCATTATTTTTTCTACCTTTATGTACGATTTCTTCTTAGTTTATAGATAGCGAATAGGCATGCTGACTACTATCCTATCTGATATTATTATTATATGATTAAATGCGGGATTCTGTCTTAAAGGTTCTGAAGGAAGACTTCAATCTCCACATCAAAGAATTGGAATGCTGACTGCAGTGCAAGAACTGGCAAGTGCTCCAGAAGGAAAGTATATTGGTTCTTTGTCTTGGACAGTATGCAGCTTTCTCATAGCCTGCTACAAGGACGAAGGTAACTTTTGGATGGTTCATATCCCTTTAAGTGAACAATACTTTTCCGGATTTAGTTATTTTTTAACTCTCTATCTTCATTGTCGCCTGCTAACTGATTACTGTATTTTCTGTAGGAAATGAAGACGTAAAACTTTCAATTTTGTCTGCTATGGCTTCCTGGGTGTCTCGATCTTCTGATGCAGTCCAACCAAACTTTGTTTCTTTCATTGCCGCCGGTCTTAAGGAGAAAGAAGCTCTAAGGCGAGGGCATCTCCGCTGTCTACGGATCATATGCAGAAACCCTGACACAATATCCCAGGTCTCCTTGCAAGCATCTTTTCTGACTTGTATAATCTCAACCCTCTCTTTGACTAAATACGCTACTTACTATATATTACAGATATCAGACCTGCTGTCCCCTTTAATTCAACTTGTAAAGACGGGTTTTACAAAGGCTGTACAACGTCTGGATGGGATATATGCTCTGCTGATCGTTTCCAAGATTGCTGCCTGTGACATCAAAGCAGGTTCAGACCAGGAGCTTACGTGTCATGTTACTCTTATTCAGTAAAATCTGAAGGTCCAGTACGTGTTACTCTCTGCTTAATCGTTTTATTTTCTTTGTGTTGTCTTCAGAGGATACTATGGTGAAGGAGAAGTTATGGACTTTGATATCCCAAAATGAGCCCTCACTTGTGCATATTAATATGGTAATATTTTCTGTATAAATTTACTTCTGGTACTTACTCTTGGCATGGCAAGGTACTCACTTTTTTGCTCTGCTTTTTTCTTCTTTTTGTTTCTTATCTTTGCATGTAACAACTAAAAGGCCTCAAAACTATCAAGTGATGATTGTATTTTATGTGTCGACCTTCTTGAGGTGCTACTCGTGGAACATTCCTCTAGGTAAATGTGCTACCTACTGGATATTCGTTGTTTGCCTGTTTGTATAAGTCTTAACCATATCTCCTGCTTAATTTTAGGGTCTTGGAAGCATTTTCAGTGAAACCCCTGTCACAGGTAACCTTAATGAGTTCATATTTGGTAACCGTTTCTTTGTGTTCTGGACCTAATTTGTCATTTTCTATGCAGTTGCTTCTCTTTCTACTCTGCCATTCAAGCTGGAATGTCCGTAGATCAGCTTACAATTCTGTTACCAAGATCTTTCACACAACTTCACAGCTTGCCACTACCCTTTTAGACGATTTCTCGGGTTTCCTTTCACAAATTGAGGAAAAAATCGTTTCTTCGAGGACCAGGTACAAATGATAAGCTTTTTTTGTATTTTTTTTTTTTTGCCCACCCATCCACAAGGTGACTTCTGGTAGTCATGCTATCTATTATTCTCTAATTATTGGCTTTCAAGGTGACAACTCATTTCATATTTTTAATGGTTGTGACCAAAATGCCAGTATCGACTCATTCAATCTAGGTACTAACTTGGCACGTCTGTAGTGACAGAGATAATTCCGTGGATCATCAAGCTCCCCTCGTCCCTTCTGTAGAGGTGTTAGTGAAGGCTTTGATTGTTATTTCATCGGCTGCAGTTGCTGGACCTCCCAGCTCATGGATTGATCGTGCCATATTTTGCTCACATCATCCCATCATAGTTGGTACTGGAAAAAGAGATGCTGTTTGGAAGGTAATTTTGACATTACTAATTTTGCATGGTTCATACTTATTAGTCATTTTTCTTTTATTTGCACTATTTAATTGTGATTTCACCACTGGATATTCACAGAGATTGCAAAAGTGTCTCAAGACTTGTGGTCTTGATGTTGCTACTTTTTTGTCTACCAACGGACAAAGTGTTTGCAAGGTGATCTGACTGTCACTGACTTCTACGTCACCAAGATTTGTGGTTTTCGTTTGTTGCTTATCACTATTTATCGACTATTGATTTTAATGAATGTTTCAGCGTCTGCTTGGACCAATGGGTTTAGCGAGTCCGAAAACTCCTGAGCAGCAAGCGGCAGTATACTCCTTGTCAACAATGATGTCTCTGGTCCCAGAGGACACATTTACAGTGTTTAAGATGGTATTGTATTTAATCCAATTTGTTATCTAATGAACTAAGTTGTACAGTTTAATTTGTTTGCTGATATTTGTTTTATTTATATTTCTAGCATCTGCAAGAACTTCCAGATCGGCTCTCTCATGATATGCTTTCGATGACTGACATTAAGGTAGTCTTTATATAGTACTTTATAGAGTTAGCACTTCTTTCCTCTCTTTTTAGACACTTGCCGAGATCTAAAGTCCAACTGTAACATTAAATACAGAGTGCGATGGGTATTACACTTTTCAGCTGCAACTTCTGAGTAATTTTTACTTATATTTTTATGGTTTTATTCAGATCTTCCAGACCCCTGAGGGAATGCTTTCAAGTGAGCAAGGTATTTATGTTGCTGAAACGATTGGTGCCAAGCACACAAAGCTGGAGACGGTACTGATATTGCTTTACTCTATGTTTTGTGTTTTATACTTGATACATCGTTCTACTTCTAGCAAATTGGATTTAGTATATCTCCTTGTTACTTGTTGTAGATTTCTAATCATTCTCTGAAGAAAGGATTGGCTAATAGGGATGCTGCAAATTCGGGTAGAAGGGACAGTACGAAGTTGACAAAGAAAGCTGGTACACATATAGCTGAAACATTCTATTTAGTATTAGCCCTCCAGCATATATATTCTTCAGCGAAATAATATTTGCAGAGAAAGGAAAAACGCCAAAGGAAGAGGCACGTGAACTGATGCTCAAAGAGGAGGCCTCAACACGGGAAAAGGTTCACACGATACAAAAAAATCTTTCGCTGGTTCTTCATGCTCTTGGGGAGATGGGTCTTGCTAATCCTGTGTTTTGTCACAGTCAGTTACCTTCTTTGGTATGTAAAAGCTTTAGTGCTTAGTTCCATAAGAGTTTTACATATCTTAGTGCCACAGAGTGAAGACACAATTAAATTTCATTCCTCTGCTACTGCCACTTACATAATTTTAGGATTAAGCTCTTACACTCTTCTTTCCCAGGCCAGGTTTTTGGATCCTTTGCTGCGATCCCCTATTGTAGGTGATGCAGCCTTTGAGAACATGGTGAAGCTGGCAAGGTGTACAGTTCAGCCACTGTGTAATTGGGCTCTAGAAATTGCAACTGCTCTGCGTTTGATTGCCATTGATGAAGTTGATACTTCATCTGATTTTCAACCATCAGTTGACAAGGCTGGGAAAACATATGAGGGTCTTTTTGAGAGGATTGTAAACGGGTTGTCCGTATCTTGTAAATCAGGCCCACTTCCTGTAGATACCTTCACGTTCATCTTCCCGGTTTGTTTCTTATCATTTCTGCTGACAATATATATTAACTTGTATTTCTTCTCACTGAATGACATGTGGTTTTTGTCTTGTCAGATACTGGAGCGCATTTTACTGTCAACGAAGCGGACAAAACTTCATGATGATGTGCTTCGTATTCTGTACATGCATCTAGATCCAATGCTGCCACTTCCAAGGCTCCGGATGATATCAGTTCGGTGACCTGAGCCCTAAATGTTTTTACACTATTATAGCTTTCATTGTATATTTAATTGTTCTCATATCTTTTCATGTTTTGTGATAAGTGATGTCTTGAATGTAGTCAGCTTTACTTCTTTTTTTTTAATGTACCTAACTTCTGAACAATATTTTCAGGTTCTTTATCATGTGCTAAGTGTTGTTCCTGCGTATCAAGCATCAGTTGGTCCTGCACTGAATGAATTATGTCTTGGATTGCAAGCAGATGATGTCGCAAATGTAATTCTTTTCCTTTGTTAGTGTTATATTTCTGGTTCTGTAGAGTTATATTTCATTTCATGTTTACAGGCGCTGTATGGAGTATATTCAAAAGATGTTCACGTCAGGATGGCTTGCTTAAACGCAGTAAAGTGCATTCCAGCTGTTTCCAAATACTCCCTTCCCCAAAATGTTGATATAGCTACAAACATTTGGATAGCTCTACATGATCCTGAAAAGGTTAACCAGTCATAATTTGATGAGTATCTCCTTATGTTTTCTGTTGGTTATTACTATGTTCGTATATCTGTATGAATGTTTGTTTGTGTCTTAACAACTAAACTGATGTTCTTGGCTGGAGCTAACAAAATTCTTACTATGATTTTGTTGTTGCACCATCTTATACTCTGTGATCTTAATGCTTGCAGTCTGTGGCTGAAATAGCAGATGATATATGGGCTCGTTATGGTTATGACTTGGGGACCGATTATTCAGGCATCTTTAAAGCACTTTCTCATATAAATCTAAATGTCCGATTAGCTGCAGCAGAAGCATTGGCTGATGCACTGCATGAAAATCCGACGTCAATCCAGGTCACAACATTTCCCGAATCATTACTTCTTGTAACAATAAGAAAGGTTATTAAAAATTAATTAGTTTTGCAGCTATCACTTTCTACGTTATTTTCCCTGTACATTCGTGATGCTACTATGTCTGGTGAGGATGTCATCCATGCTGGTTGGATAGGTAGGCAAGGAATTGCCTTGGCACTGCAATCTGCTGCCGATGTGTTGACAACAAAGGACCTTCCTGCTGTTATGACCTTTTTAATATCCCGGGCTCTGGTATTTCTTCTATCCTGTCAGATAAATGCATCTGAATTGAAATAACTCACCACTTACGTTATATGAACCTTTTTTTTTCTTTCCAAATGCAGGCTGATCCCAACACCGATGTTCGTGGAAGGATGATCAATGCTGGTATTATGATTATTGATAAGCATGGCAAAGAAAACGTTTCATTGTTGTTCCCCATCTTTGAGAATTATTTAAATAAGGAGGTCTGTTCTACAAGCTACTGAAAGCTGGATACATCGTCTGTTTCATGATGATTACAAATAGCTTCTAAGCTTCATCTTATCTCTTATCATGCAGGCATCAGATGAAGAGGAATATGACCTAGTTCGTGAGGGTGTAGTTATATTCACTGGAGCATTAGCAAAGCACTTAGCAAAAGTGATAACACTACCGTTTATGTAAATCTTGTCACAACGCACATGATTTTCTTCTCTATCTTACATGCTCACTAATGATGACAGGATGATCCTAAAGTTCTTACTGTCGTGGAAAAGCTGTTGGAGGTGCTAAATACACCTTCAGAATCTGTTCAGCGTGCTGTCTCAACATGCCTTTCTCCACTTGTGCAATCAAAAAAGGTATGTTTTTGCGATTAGTTGTTTCTTACTAGTTGGCTTGAAGAAATTTTATGGCCTGTCATCGTGTATCACTCATTTATTTGTTAGGAGGATTCCCCTGCCCTCTTTTCGAGGCTCTTGGATAAGCTAATGAATAGTGATAAATATGGTGAGCGAAGAGGAGCAGCCTTTGGTCTCGCGGGAGTGGTTATGGGCTTTGGAATTTCTAGCTTGAAGCAATATGGTCTTGTAGTCACTTTGCAAGAAGCTCTTATCGACAGGTGCTTCTCTCTGCATCCTATTTGCATCCTTTTTTATTTCATATCTATAGATGATATTTGAAATTTGTTGTTTATGTGCTTCTCTCTTAATCTATTCACATTTTTCTTATTTTGCTTAGGTCATTTAGCTGTCGTGTCTAAAGTCCCTTTTCATTAATTAATATCAGTAGTTACATCATTGGGAAATTTGCATAAAAACGCTCCCTTGTAGGTTAATATTCCATTGTAGTGGGTTATGAAACTGTTCTTTTTTGTTTTTGTCTTTCCAATGCTATATTTTTGTTCCATATCTAGTTATCATATAATTTGTATAATATGTAGTAACTGTTGCTTTTTGGTTATCTTATGTAATTCATCACAGAGATATATTTATATGAAAAGTCTCCCTTACAGGTCAATATTCCACTGTAGATTATATTAACTGCTGATGTTTTTCTTGTAGTGCTATATTTTTATCATATTTAGGGATAGTATAATATGCAAACCTTTCTTCACATCGTAAGTCGTTTGTGTTTTGGCTGCAGAAATCTTGCAAAACGGCGTGAAGGAGCATTACTTGCATTTGAATGTCTCTGCGAGAAGCTTGGAAAATTATTTGAACCGTAAGTGAACTCTGTAATTATCAACATCTTAAAAGCTAATGTTGCGGCTTGCTAATAATCTCTTATTTGATTCTTTTGATGTAGGTATGTGATCAAGATGTTACCCTTGCTTCTGGTGTCGTTCTCTGACCAAGTTGGGGCGGTTCGTGAAGCAGCAGAATGTGCTGCTCGAGCTATGATGTCTCATCTATCCGCGTATGGTGTGAAACTTGTCCTTCCTTCTCTACTCAAGGTGATAGTTTATACTATTATAAAGATTTTTAAGTTTAGTGTTCTATAACTATGGTTTATGCATTGACATATGCTCTGCTTATGATCATCCTTTTTATTGTATAAAGTATGTGATATTGCTATTTTCTTTTTCTTTTTATATGCTTTGGGTGGAATTTAATAGATGGAAAATTTATTGATGCTTGTATGATTGCATTTTGATTATCACTCCCTTTTCTTCTAGTTCTGTAACTTATATTCTGTTTTAGTATTGCACCTTAGTAATAAGGTTAGTTACTAATGCTGCTATTTCTCGTTCTTTCTGATAGGGTCTCGAAGATAAAGCATGGAGAACAAAGCAAAGCAGTGTACAGCTCCTCGGAGCTATGGCATTTTGTAATCCTCAGCAACTGTCTCAATGCCTTCCTAGGGTTGTGCCAAAACTTACAGAGGTGTGGAGTTCATGTACATTTCATTTGCTTCTTAACTGATGCCCTTACTTTTGGTTTCCTCTCACCAATTTGGGGCGGTTCATAATGGATGTAGATTTCATCCTGGGAGAGAATTTCGTTCCGTAGGTTATTTGATATTATCTGATTCCATAACATAAAACTATACAGGTTTTGACGGATACACATCCAAAAGTTCAGTCAGCTGGGCAGCTGGCACTTCAGCAGGTTGGACTGATATATATATAGCAGAACATATTCCATATTTTGTAGACTTTACTGACTGGAGTCTCCTCAACAATTATTTTTAGGTTGGAAGTGTCATAAAGAACCCAGAGATATCCTCTCTTGTCCCCACTCTTCTATTGGCCTTAACAGATCCGAATGATTACACACGACATTCTCTCGACATCCTTCTTCAAGTAAGGATTCCGTATTTCCCTTGTGTTCTCTTCTTTTGCTTTTTTTTCTTCTCACTCTTTTTTTTTTATATTCCAGACAACATTCGTAAATTCTGTTGATGCCCCTTCACTTGCACTATTGGTACCAATAGTGCACAGAGGATTAAGAGAAAGGAGCTCTGAAACAAAAAAGAAAGCTTCTCAAATTGTAGGTAATATGTGTTCTTTGGTGACAGAGCCAAAGGATATGATTCCTTATATTGGATTGCTGCTTCCAGAGGTTAAAAAGGTAATTTTCAGTTCTTACACAATAATATGTTGTCTCTTACATAAGTTTTATATTCGTTTGAACACTGGGGTTGCCAGGTTCTTGTGGATCCAATTCCCGAGGTACGTTCTGTGGCAGCAAGGGCTGTAGGGTCACTTATCAGAGGAATGGGAGAGGAGAATTTCCCGGATCTTGTTCCATGGCTATTCGAGACTCTAAAATCTGATACAAGCAATGTTGAAAGATATGGAGCTGCTCAGGGTTTAAGTGAGGTATGTAGAGTAAGATGTATTGTTGGTTACTTTGTTTCTTTAAGTCAAAACACCTAGTTTGATGTAGTGTAAATTCACTGAATTATCTGTTAGCTTTAGCACTTTTCCAGTACATCATTGCAGGAGAATTAGGATTTTATTATTCAATTTTAAGGAGACGTCTCTGTATATATATGCTTGTCTTCGATGAATATATTCCAACGTTTAATCTTGTTATCAAGTACATCCGAAACTGATATGGTGTATGGCATATTTTGAAATAGACTAAGTTTCCGACAAATTATAGCTGCATATGTTAGCATTCTTTCCCTTATGTTTCTCTGCAGGTTTTAGCAGCTCTTGGGACAGAGTACTTTGAGGATATACTTCCTGATCTCATTCGTCATTGTTCTCATCAAAAAGCATCAGTCCGGGATGGTTACCTTACACTTTTCAAGGTGAACTCTGTCACAGATATTCCTCAAATTTCACTCTCGTAAGATTTTTCTAAAAGCTTTCGCTTTTTAATTGCAGTTCTTACCAAGGTCCTTGGGTGCTCAATTCCAGAACTACCTGCAGCTTGTGTTACCGGCCATTCTGGATGGTGAACCTTTCACTTTTAGCAGACTTTTACCTTTTGGACTAGGTTTTGACTTATTGAAAACTAATGGTGCCCTAATACTTTAGGTCTTGCGGATGAGAATGAATCTGTTCGTGATGCAGCCCTGGGGGCTGGCCATGTACTGGTGGAGCACCATGCAATAACGTACGAATTTTCACTGCATCTGTTTCTTTTTTCACCTCTTGATTGCATAGTTAACTAGATTATGTAATGTTGACTTACCAGTTACCATGATCCGTGATTGATTATATTTTCTACTCATTTGATTAGTTCCTTTAATTGTGTGACACTAACTCTGTTTTTCCTCTTTTATTAGTTGTAAATTATAAAATGGAGTAGCTCATGAAAGATTCAGCTAATAAATTAATTGATATTTAGAGAAGCTTTTTTACTATTCAACATCCCAGTTCTGAAGTGGCATCATTTGTTATACAGGTCTCTGCCTCTTCTTCTTCCAGCTGTGGAGGATGGTATTTTTAATGACAATTGGCGAATTCGTCAAAGTTCCGTTGAGCTGCTTGGGGATCTATTGTTCAAGGTTAATATCAATTTCCTCTTGTGTTTTTCTTGTTGTTTAATACCACCCACAACCTGTAGTCCAATACTTACTTGGTAACCGTTGTTGTTATCCTCATAGCCTGTTATAGATGTTGCAATGCCTTGTTTTTAACTTGTAACGTACAAGTTCAAAGAAAGCGAAATAATTTACTATTATCTTCAGTAGTACTGACTCTTGAAAGCTGTAAAATAGTTCCAAACATGCCGTAAGTTTGATTTTTTGAGTTTTTACTCTAGGTTGCTGGTACTTCGGGTAAAGCTCTGCTGGAGGGTGGAAGTGATGATGAAGGTGCAAGTACTGAAGCACAGGGTCGAGCAATTATTGATATTTTAGGAATGGACAGGCGCAATGAAGTTCTTGCTGCCTTATATATGGTCCGGACTGATGTCAGTTTGTCTGTTCGTCAGGTAATGTTATTACTTGTTCATCTATGTGTTTTGTTTGAATGTATGTAATTCACTTGTGAGATGAAAACAAAAATATCTGCTTTTTTTCCAGGCGGCACTACATGTATGGAAAACCATCGTTGCAAATACACCAAAAACATTGAAGGAAATAATGGCAATCTTGATGAGTACATTAATATCGTCTTTAGCATCACCATCCTCTGAGAGGCGGCAGGTTTGGATCCTACTTTCTTTTCTTTCTCTTTTTCTGTATTTTTAACCTGTGGTTGTCTAAGTCTTTATGCTGTGTAGGTAGCAGGAAGATCACTTGGAGAGCTTGTCAGGAAGCTTGGTGAAAGGGTGCTTCCTCTTATCATTCCAATTTTAGCCAAAGGGCTGAAAGATCCGGATGTTGACAAACGACAAGTAAGCTTAATACCGAAGCAAAAAAGTTTCTGTTTTTTTCTCTAGAAACTTGTAAGTTGTAACCAGTAATTATCAGGAACTATTTTAGATATTATAGTCATGACCTTGCTAACCATGAAGTGGTTTTGTCCGTTTTATTTTTATCATAGTAGAGCTGACATTGTTGCTATGTCTATTATCTAATCACTGTGACATTTTTTTATTTAATCTCTTAAATTATGTACTACTGGTTTATTTATGTTCAATGAATTTGAGACCTGATTCAATGTTTTATATCGATATGTGATGTTTAAATGTTCTAAGATTGACTAGCTGATGCTAAGCATATGCAGACTTATCAGGCACATGTCATTCATCTCTTAACACGTTGGCTTGATATTTTAATACGTGATTGACAGGGAGTATGTATTGGCCTAAATGAAGTGATGGCAAGTGCTGGGAGGAGTCAGTTGCTGAGTTTCATGGATCAGCTCATCCCCACAATTCGGACAGCACTTTGTGATAGGTTTGTTTGATGAATTGAATGAATGCATCAGCTTCTGATTCAGTATGTTTCTTTATTCTATTGAAAGATTTAACATTCTGAACATCTACAACTTTCTTCTACAGTGCTCTTGAGGTTCGTGAATCTGCTGGACTTGCATTCAGCACTCTGTACAAGGTACCAGTACTGAATTCTGTTACTTATATGATTGTTCTTCCATTGACATTATATTTATTGTTCGTCTACTCGGAAATGTAGAGCGCTGGATTGCAAGCAATGGATGAGATTATCCCTACTCTTCTGGAAGCATTAGAGGATGATGAAATGTCTACTACTGCCCTGGATGGGCTTAAACAAATAATAAGGTTTTCTTTTACTTGTTCCCGTTTCCCCTTCCCGTTCAAAGTTTTGTGGCTTGCTTAATTGACTTTTGGAATATCAGTGTTAGGACAGCTGCTGTTCTTCCACATATCTTGCCCAAGCTTGTTCATCTACCTCTCTCGTATGTGTTCCTTTTTGTCTACTTCTGTAAATATTCATCATCAAGCCTAATGTGGTACTATTTTGTTATCTCTAACATTAAAAAATGCTATGTCTAGTGCCTTAAATGCACATGCTATTGGAGCCTTAGCCGAAGTTGCGGGTGCTGGTTTTAATACTCATCTTGGGACCATACTTCCTGCTTTGCTCTCTGCAATGGGAGATGAAAATAAGGTAAAGAATAAGATTTTCATCACTCGAGTTTGTATGAATGCTATTTTTATCATTTTGTTTGAGCTTATGATTATATTTCTTGACGCAGGAAGTACAAGAATTGGCACAAGAGGCAGCAGAGAGGGTGGTTCTTGTGATCGATGAAGAAGGAGTTGAAACTCTATTATCAGAACTTCTCAAAGGAGTGTCTGATAGTCAGGTTTGTTTGTTAGCTCTTTTAATTAAGTATATTTACTTAGGCATGCAAGTAATTAAGGTGTTAAAATTGTTTGTTTTCAGGCATCAATAAGAAGAAGTTCTTCCTATCTGATTGGTTACTTCTTCAAGAGTAGCAAGCTTTACTTGGTTGATGAAGCTCCAAACATGATATCTACCTTAATTGTTATGCTCAGTGATTCTGATTCAACGACTGTTGCGGTAGGCTAGTTTTCCTAAAAGGGAAAGAGTTAAAGTGAGCATGTCTTGTCTAACTTTGCGCTCCTTTAAACAGGTTTCCTGGGAAGCTTTGGCTAGGGTTATTGGTTCAGTTCCGAAAGAAGTACTTCCTTCATATATAAAACTTGTACGTGATGCTGTATCTACAGCTAGGGACAAAGAGCGCAGAAAGCGGAAGGTCAACTTTTTACTTTATTTCAAAGAATGTCACTATGAGAGAGATAAATAGGCGATTATATTACAGATTATTGATGTTTTCTGTGTTACTTGAATTGCAGGGAGGATACGTTGTTATTTCGGGGTTATGCCTCCCTAAATCCCTTAAGCCATTACTTCCAGTATTTTTACAGGTATTCTTTATATCTTTCTTTTCTAGTACTAATGCCAACTTAAATTAGATCTTTAAAATGTGTATAAGCATGGGCTTTTAGGTGGCTTGAGCTTATCTCGTATTTAGCATTTTTCTTACCGAAAACTCCGTTTATAAATGCAAAAACTATTACCATGCCTTTAAATTTGTTTTGCTATGATTCCTAGGGACTAATTAGTGGATCAGCCGAGTTAAGAGAGCAAGCTGCACTTGGTCTTGGTGAACTTATTGAAGTTACTAGCGAGGAAGCATTGAAGGAGTTCGTCATACCGATAACAGGGTATGCATTGTGTGAATCTCAATTCCTTTGTTACGCTACTTCTTCTGCTACAAATCAAAGAGCAGTATTTCTTACTCTGCTTTGGTATTAAACCGCTTTTATTTGGATAAATTATGTTCAAACTTCCACTGAAAAAGTACCATAAAATGATATAACGAACTGTCTGTTGAACTGAGATTTACATTTATTGTTATCTCAGGCCTCTTATTCGGATCATAGGAGATCGGTTTCCATGGCAGGTCAAAAGCGCTATCTTGGCTACATTAATCATTCTAATACAAAGGGGTGGCATGGCGCTTAAGCCGTTCCTTCCTCAACTTCAAACAACATTCGTCAAGTGTCTACAAGACTCTACAAGGTTAGTCTTTCTGAACTTGAGTGAAAGTTAAGTTTATTTGTTGTGAAAGGAAACATCTATCTCGGTGACAGTTCGGATTTAGTGGTAGAGCAAAGTATAAGAACGGACAGATACATAACTAAATAAAAATTTTAGGTAGGTGGTACTTGAATATTAATGTGGTGAGTTAGTAATTCGTAAAATTATATTTTCGATTTGAAGAAAGCTACATCTACCTTGCATGATTAAATCTGTGCGCAACTCTTCATTTAATTTTTAGCCCGGTCAAATCAAAGTACTCGACACTGAAAATACGAATGTGGAATGTGTTCTCTAGAAAATTGAGTTGTATTATTCATTTCTCATCATCGTATTCTCGTGAACTTTGATCTAACACTTTCACACTGCAGGACCATCCGTTCTAGTGCTGCGCTTGCCTTGGGGAAGCTTAGTGCATTAAGCACGAGGATTGACCCATTAGTTGGTGACCTGTTGACTAGTTTCCTGGTATTTTTTGCATCTTTTAGCAACAGATTCATAATTTTAGTAATTTGTCGATCTAGTTGTTAGTTTCTGAAATCTGTAATATGTATCAGGCTGCAGATTCTGGGGTACGTGAGGCCATTCTATCTGCTATGAGAGGTGTAATAAAACATGCTGGGAAGAGCATTGGGCCTGCTGTTAGAATACGCATTTTTGATCTCATTAAGGAACTAATGCACAATGATGATGACCAAGTTCGAATTTTTGCTACTAGCATTCTGGGTATCTTATCACAGGTAGGGGTGTTCTTGCATGCCAAAGGAACTTTTTGTTTTTAGTTATGTGTCTCGCACCACAAAGTTAGCATTGTTTGTGAAAATTGTACTATGCTTTGATGAAGCCTAAGCTTCTTGCTTTTGTATTTTTGCAGTACCTAGAAGCTGCACAACTCAGTGTTTTGCTTCAGGAAGTCATTTCTTTATCTGCTTCACAAAAATGGAGCTCTAGGCATGGCGCAGTTCTCTGTATTGCATCCTTGTTGAAGCACAACCCTTCGACAATTATGACATCTTCACTCTTTTCCGCATTGTTAAATTCTCTTAAGAGCTCTTTGAAGGACGAGAAGGTACCCTTTGTGAGACATAAGTTTTTCCCTAGTTATCTGTATAATAACTTTTTCTG
The DNA here is from genome assembly GCF_000801105.2 of Raphanus sativus. Taxonomy (NCBI): domain Eukaryota; kingdom Viridiplantae; phylum Streptophyta; class Magnoliopsida; order Brassicales; family Brassicaceae; genus Raphanus; species Raphanus sativus. Next base: position 13,352,632 of record NC_079512.1, on the reverse strand, counting down.
ACATCTTCTTTTAAATAGTTTCCACTACGTGAAACCTCGACAAAGGCCTTGGGAAGGCTTTTACTACATCAACTTGCAGTGGAGCCTTCCAGCACAGCAAGAGTGGTTATCGATGTCCTTTCATCGATAGTCTCAGCTTTGCATGATGATTCGAGTGAGGTCCGAAGAAGAGCTCTCTCTTCACTTAAAGCTTTTGCAAAAGTAAGTATAAGATTCTAGTAGTTGTTTTGAGTTGATTCCTTTGTTAGTGATACGTGACGCGGTAACGTAAGACTGTCTTTTTACAGAACAACCCGGCAGCAACCAGTGACAATGTCAGTGTTATAGGGCCTCCGCTTGCTGAATGTTTGAAAGATGGAAGCACACCAGTGAGACTTGCTGCAGAAAGATGTGCTATGCACGTGTTCCAACTAACAAAGGGTATTGAATCTGCATAACATTTCTCTGGACACTTCCATTTATGCACAATACACTGGCACAGTTTGAGTGCATGTGCATGTTTCTATTACTAATTTTTTTTCTTTTTTGGCCTCTCCAGGTGCAGAAAATGTTCAAGCAGCTCAGAAATATATCACAGGATTGGATGCCCGACGGTTATCCAAGTTGCCTGAACAAAGGTACTTTATCTTCATTACATTTCACTTTATACATTTTAGTCATGCATCTGTAATTCTCGCCATAAACGATCCAATATATGGCTTATCCTTCAGTCCATAGGATGATCATATCTATAAACGTAGAAACTTTTTAGAACCATAATTAATGCTTGCACGCATATGATGCCTGGACCTTTCTTGTTGTGGATAAAGTTCGGATGGACTCACTTCAGTGCGATATATTACATTTGCAGCGATGACAGCGACGATAGTGAAGATGATAATGGGCGTGGGTAGGAGGAAACTTGTGTTCTCTCCTCTTCCACTTCTTAGAAGAGGTTCATTGGTTTTCCCTATACACATATTTCTGCAAAAGCATTATCCCGTGAGTTGCGGATGATACTTGATCTCGATTCCTTGGCTTGAGACTATAGTACTAGCAGTTACACCAATGATATAAGACCATACCTTGTTTTGGTTTATCAAATATTTGGTTTTTTGGTTGGAAATTATGTATCAATTTTTAGTGTCAGAAATGGTCAAATCTTTGCCTCTTCATGATTATGCTTTACATTAACTTTACAACATTCTCCACTATCCAATCCACGCTTGATCCCTCTAAACTTTCACTCATCAATAAAATTCCCAATTAAAAAAACTCATCAATATACTAGACGTATAATTCGGTTCGGGTTTTCTACAAATCAATGCTTATTACTTTGTTAGTATTAGGCTTTACAAAATATCTTTTGTCGTTATCTTTGCGCTTTATCTAACCTTAAACAAGCCCTTTAAAGTTTGCTAAACCAAACATAATCTAGGAGTTTTTCTTGTGTTTATCCTTGGGATGAACTTTGGTGAACATAAAATAACAGTCAATAGAACTCACCAAATTATACTCATAATTTGAAAAAATATTTAAAAATAATCAGAAAATAGTATTAGCTACTGAAGAAAATTTTTTGACCGTCTATAAAATTCTAAATCTAAATCCTAAAATCTGAACTCCGTCAGTATAACCTAAATCCTAAAAAATGTAATCCTAAAATTCTAAATATTTAGGGTTTAACCCTAAGGTTTAGGGTTAACCTTAGAATGTAGAAGTTTGGTGATGGCATTAACAATGATAAAGAACTTTTTTAGCAATTAATATTATTTTCTAATTATTTTTAGTTTTTTTCATAAAAATGGAATGTGATTTAACAAATTTTTATTAGCTGTAATTTTAGTGGTGAACTTTAAGAGATGAACACAAGAAAAACTCCTTTTTAGACTTTGTTAAACCAAAAATGGAAAGTACAACTAAAATTGTAATAGGTTTTGAACTATGATATAATTTAAAGAGATTTTTCTTTTTAAAATATATGTTTTGAATATTTTATTTGAAAAACAAAAATATTTCATTTAAACTGTTTATTGACTAAATTTTATATATTTAAATTTTGTCTATTTTTATCAAATTAGTTGATATATTTTTGTTATTTTGAATATATATCACTGGATACAATTACGTCTTATATGTAATTAAAAAAATAATGTCATGAAATTTAAAACCAATATAGAAAAGTAAAAGGTAAACTGTTTTCTTGTGTTTATATATATAGAGTTTATGTATATAATATTTTTGATTTGTAATTTAAGTGGACCATTTATTTACCTAAAAAGACCTAACTATCATTATCTTATTATTTTATCAAAATATATTTTATTATATATCAATTCCACTTGAGATTTAATATTTAAAAAACAATATTTATATTAATTTATTGAGTATTAGTTTGGTTTATTGTTAAAATAAATGATTTTAGAACATAACTGTACAATACTTTTACATTGATATGTTATTTAAACAATGTGACATATTTCTATATTAATTAAATATTTACATTGTAATTTATATACAAATCAACATATTTGTCTAGTTTGTTGTTAAAAGAAATGATTTTGAATTCAAATGAACGGTACTTTTACATTGTATTTTCTTCGGTTCATATAATTTTTTAAAATAAATTTCTTTCAATATAAGCTATATCAAAAATTAGTCAACTAAAGAATCTATAAACAATTATTTACATAGCAATATAACATATTTATATATTAAAAATGAAAGTTTATTGATATATTTTTAGGTTGTTACAAACCAACCCGGACCGAAAATGATCCAACTCGAACCTCCTACGGCATTTATAATATTCAAATGATATTTATTTAATTTAAAAATCTAGGAAAAAAATATTGTGTATCACAAAAAAATATATGATCAATTAGTGGTTTCCTAAAATGTAGAAAGTTTAAATGGATTTGCTGATTTTATTTGGATAGAGATATTTTTTTAATAAAAATACAATCCAAGTTTCCAAATAATTTTACTAACTATAATCCAAGTTTCCAAACAAATTTATTTTTTATAAATGATATCCAAGTATCCAAACACACTTTATTTTAATTTTTTTTCTTTTTACCACAGATGCTAAACTAAAATAAAAAGTTAATCTACCTATTCAAAAAACTAAATTAGAGGTATAGAATTGACCTTTAGTTTAATTAATAGAATATATATATATATATATAGGCATATTTTTTTATAAAGAGATACAACATCTGGTATTGTAGACTTTTTTAGAATGATCATTTGTAATAGTATGAAATAAATAAATGGGAAAGGATAGAAAGCATATAAAAATGTTAAGGAGCGAGAGTAGGCTAACGACCACAGAAACATGGAGCCAGTATCTGCTTCCACCAATCCCATCGCTTCAACCCATATCTCTTTTAAATATCCTCTCCTAATAAATTATACTTTTCACCACATATCCTTTTTTTTAAAAAAATTACAAAATCTTAGGCCACCAATAAACTCACTTCGCTTCGCTTGAAAAAATATAAGCCATTTTCGCTTCGTCTGTGCCACACACACACCCTCCTCTCTCAGACTTTCAAAGTTTTTTTTTCAGGTGAGCCAAAATTAAGTTTGATCTATAATCCTTGTCATGAGATAACCAATTACATTGATTTCCTACTGAGCTCTTTTCCTTTATGCCAAAATTTTTGAAACGTTCTATTGATCTTGAATGATTCTCTGCTTCCATCTTCTCAATTGTTTTTTTTTCTTCCAGAAATATGATTTTTGGATTTGGGTTTTAATGGGTTTAATGAAATTTGGATAGTGATGATGAATTGAACCATTTCTTTTGTCGGATAAGGTGAATCTAATTATGTTCAATACCTACAACTTGTTGGGATGTTCATTCTGCTTCCTTGACTTTCAGTTCAGTTGAATGTCATATTGTCCCAACTTGTATTCCACTAATGAAATTGTTCTAAAGTGTTTGGTTTTATTTTATTAACAGAAAAAAGGTTAATGTTGAAGAGTAAAGAGTTGATGAATTGAGGAGCTATAAGAGTATTTTTTTAATTATATGGGATGATGGCCACAACAGCTGTAGTAGGACTCAACGCAGGGAAAAGACTGTTGAGTTCATCCTTTTACTACTCGGACGTCACCGAGAAATTTCTATCGGTAAATGATCTTTGTTCATCACAGTACCATATTGCATCAACAAGAAGTGGAATCACTGCGAAAAAGACATCTTCATCATCGAACTACAGTCCGAGCTTTCCCTCATCGAGTCGTCACACACAATCTGCTGCCAAGGCTCTCAAGGAGAGCGTGGACGTTGTCGCTTCTTCGGTGCAGCCATGGCTGCCTCCTGGATCTGATCAGGAAGTGGAAGAGGAAAGCTACTACGAGGATGATACCGTTGAGGCACTCCTGTTGCTGCAGAGGTCTTTGTTAGAAAAACAGTGGAATCTTTCCTTTGAGAAGAAGAAGAAGAAGAAGATTCCAGTAACCTGTTCAGGGATTTCTGCTCGGCAAAGAAGAATCGGTGCTAAGAAGAAAACTAATAGTAAAGTGGTTTCAGAGATGAATTCAGACTTGTTCCAAAACAACCGTGTCAAGAAGGGTTATGTGAAGGGTGTCATAAGTGACGATGTTCTTAGTCACGCTGAAGTCGTGCGCTTGTCCAAGAAAATCAAATCTGGCCTTCGTCTTGATGATCACAAATCAAGGTAACAATTAAAAAAAAAAAATTACATAGAAAAAGAGCTGAAAAAAACTATTTATAATTGTTTTTTTTTCTGTGTGGTGGAAACATTAGATTGAAGGATAGATTAGGATGTGAGCCTTCTGACGAACAGCTGGCAATATCCTTGAAGATATCTCGTGCTGAGCTGCAGGCATGGTTGATGGAATGTCATCTAGCTAGGGAGAAGTTAGCTATGAGCAACGTTCGTTTGGTTATGTCTATTGCTCAGCGTTACGATAATATGGGAGCAGAGATGTCTGACCTTGTTCAGGTATTTTCTTTTTTTTACCTTTTTTTTTTCTTTTTGTTTTTCTCTGAACAAAGATATCTTGTTCTGAAGGGTGGTCTTATCGGACTTTTGCGGGGAATAGAGAAATTTGATTCTTCCAAAGGTTTCAGAATCTCAACTTATGTATACTGGTGGATTCGACAGGTGAGGATAGCCCTTCACCTCGGATGTTTATTTTTTCTGTTTGAAAGCAAAAGGAAAACTAATGTTTTTTTCTTTCAAATTTCTTTTCTGATAAAAGGGCGTCTCAAGAGCATTAGTGGACAACTCACGAACCTTGAGGTTGCCTACTCACCTGCATGAAAGGCTAGGTCTAATCCGAAACGCAAAGCTTAGACTTCAAGAGAAAGGAATCACACCCTCCATTGATGTAAGCATGTTAACATTTCAACAATTCTGGCTTATCCTAGTCTACGTATCTCATGTTTTATATTTATTCTTGTTTCCAGCGGATTGCAGAGTCACTAAACATGTCTCAGAAGAAAGTTAGAAATGCAACAGAGGTATTTTTAAAAATAAATAGACATTGTCCCTTTCTTTTATTTTGAGGTCAATGTATGCTCATGCTCTTGCACTCGGAAACTGCAGGCTGTAAGTAAAATATTTTCCCTAGACAGAGATGCATTCCCTTCTTTGAACGGTCTCCCTGGAGAAACCCATCACAGCGTGAGTCTCTCAGTTTCTGATTCTCTTCAACAAAACGACAGTTTTAGTTTCACCTTCCATTCTTACCTGAGTATATATAAATTTTGGCTGATTTGTTCTAATATTCTCAGTACATTGCGGATAATCGTTTGGAGAACAATCCGTGGCACGGGTACGATGAATGGGCACTCAAGGTAAAACCAACAGTCATTAGACTCATAACTTATGTTACATTTTATATGCTTCTGGTTGGTGTGTTTTTATGAAAATTGCACTGCTTGTTGTTCACTGAAGCTTGATGATATAACTGCAGGATGAAGTGAGCAAGCTTATAAGTGCAACACTTGGAGAACGGGAAACGGAAATTATTAGGTTATACTATGGTCTAGACAAAGAATGTCTCACATGGGAAGACATTAGCAAACGGTATGTATTCAACCTTAAGCCTCTTTTTGACCCATTGGTTGTGTCATCATCAGACAAAGATCTTTGAAGTTTTATTGTTGGGTAATTAACAGGATAGGATTATCGAGAGAGAGGGTTAGACAGGTGGGGCTTGTGGCGCTCGAGAAACTAAAACACGCAGCCAGGAAGAGGAAAATGGAGGCAATGATCCTCAAGAATTGATTTTGTTTTTGTACATTTTTATTACATGAGAGCCATAGAGAGAGTGACTGTGAATGTTGTATATAGACAGGGAACAAAAGGGGAATACTCTCTTTATTCTATCTTGCTTGCTTCTTATGTAATCTGAGCTGAGAAACAAAGACAGTGATGTAATATTGGCTTCAGGTTACTTACTCATCTATCTCTATTTCATTCACAGTACTCTTGTTCATGGTAACTCTTAATATGTGCCACCATGTGTTTTACTATGTACACAATTTGTATGTACACCACATGTATTAGAGTTTAGGGCTTAATGACAAAATGTATTGAGTAGTGTATCTTATTTATCACGTTCTCAAGATTCTCTGATGTTTTATCATTCAAGTATTAATCAAGTTTGTCGGTTTTAAATAAGTGTCTCCACCAGGAGAGAAAATCCTAACAATTTAGATTTTCCGGTGCTTAGCATATTTTCTGTCATTGTGATAAGATTGTAAGATAGTAGATTTTTTTTTGTTGAATTGGGAACTGTTCTAAAGTTTTCATTCTAGTAAGTGTCGGATCTGATAGTTGGAAAGCTTTAGATGAAGCTTTTAGTTTAGTTGATGTACAATTTGATTTCAGATGTTAATTTTAGGCAACATTTACTTATCTACCTGATTTCTATTTTGTAGTTGAAGTTTGTTTGGTATGCGTTTTGAGCTGGTTTCGTGGAAACTAAATCTTCCAAAACAAAATTAACAAAGAACAATCGAACCACAAATTTCTTTTTGTCGAAAGAAGATAATAAAGATTCTATAAACCATACTCGAGACTATGTGTCTATGTAAACGACGTGATGTGGTTGTCTTCTAACACTATGTGCAAGTTAATCAGTGCTTGTATTTTGAGTTTCGAGTATTTGTGTGATTATGGACATGCTGGGTATTTCTTTGCATCTTCGATTTCCTTTAAGTACGTTGAAAAATCAAGTGATTCATCTGGTTTAGAAATCATCTTTACCACTGTAAACACAATATGTCACAAACGTTACTATAGTTGTCGAAAAGTTGTCATGGATTTTATTGTGCAAATGAGAGCTTCAAGTTTTGAATTTAGAGCTGTGAGAGTCAATTTTGTATTATTTATTTCAAGTAATTATACCAACTCAGTTGTGAGAAAGCCTTATTCTCCTTCCATGATCCAACCGTAGAACACTATATTCCTACTCTAGTAAGTGACTTTTAGGTTTTTTCCTCTACAAAGGTACAAAGTATGTGTTTCACTATGGCTTCAGTTCATAATGTTGATTATGCCTCTGCCAATTGCAAAGTATCCATGTGATCTTTATCGATTCTGAAAAGTTTTTAATTACAAACCTTGCAGATATACCATAAAATTCATGTGAAATAGTGGTCATATACACGTGATGAAATCCACTTTAACAAATAATTCATGCTAGAAAACATCAAAAGCATAAGAAATCTGCCTTAATTGGTGGGGATTCTTGACCAAGCCCATACTTATACCACCGAAGAACATATAACTATTCAAAATTTTCAGTTCTTGCAGAAATTGCTAGAGATATACTTGCAATGCAAGTGTCAGTTGCTTATTAGAGTGCTTTCATCACTAGTGGTCGGATCATTGATTCATATATAATTGTCTTACTCATTATATGGTTGGAGTGTTGATGTGCTCAGAGTAATGGTTGAAGGCAGATATTTGTTGTGGTGAGTTTAGAATAGTGACAATGGAACAAATTCTTAGTGAATGTGAATATAAAGACAAGCTTAAGAGAGATAATTTTCTTCTCTAATCTGGTATGTTTGTTAATATTTGTAATTATTACTAACTATAACAACTTTTTACAGAGTATGATAACCTAACATTGCAAAAAATCCTAAATCAATTTGTGTGTGGTTCCTGGCTAGAAGGTAAACACCATTTCGGTGAAGGTTGAATTTTGAAGTCTTTGATGATTGTTTATTTTCTAATAACACTTTCTGTTACGGGTTTTGAAAATACGTTTCATATAATATTACAATTTTTTTTTGAAATACCCGATCTGGATCCAAAAGAGTACTCGTATAACCATGCCTACTATTTAAATGTTTTCACTAAATGTGAATTTATTCCTTAATTGATGTGTCACTTGTATAAAGATTTAAAATGTTAATGTCTTTTACTAGAGATACTTTTGTGTCATTGTAGTGTTGATTTTTTTTTTGGTTATTGATGCAAATTCTGTGTCATTGTACTGTTGATTTCTTTGGGTTATTGATGCAAATTTTCCAATTGTAATGCATACCATTTGGTGAAAGTGAAAACCTTGGAAGATGATTTACAAAAAAAAAATAAGAAAAGAAATCCTTGGAAGATAATGTGATGATCCAAACCCCATCTCAAACTTATACTCTTCATGGATAAGAAAGTAAGAAATTGATTACTAGACAGAAGTTCGAAAAGAAATATCTTCAAAACTAACTTCTCTATTTGTTACGGTTTCAAATATAAAAAATTACTACTATTCCAAGCTATAACCTCAAACAATCACAACATCTTATATTTAAGAATAAAACTAATTTAATTGTTTAAAAAAAATATTACTCAGCATTAATTTATCCAATTCAATCATTTGATTATTCTATAGCCATTTGATTTTCACACGGTCCATGCATTAACTTTATCTAACTCAATCATTTGTTTATTTGAGTAGGTGACAGCGTAGTCTCGAGTCTCAAGTTTGGCTATCGAAGATCGAAAAGTCTCCTAAACCTAGCCTAGCGTCCAATGGTTGCATCCTCAAATCCTCTATAAAGACAGTGAAGATTGTATGAGTTCATACTCTCATCATTCGAAAGCTAAGGTAAAATAAACCCAAATCAATTGTGATTGCTTAATCGATAGTTATGTATTTGTTTCATGAGATTGCTTGATAGATTGTTACAGTTTGGTGTGATTGCTCCATAATTGATTTCAATTTTTTTTTTGATGTTTTAAACTTAGGTTATGAGAAATATTATATGATTTCTTAGTTCATTATTCTGTATTTGTTTTCAAAGATGGATTAATTAGCATCTTCTTAATCGAGACAACAATGAAAGAGACAAGGACTCTGTTTTTGAAGAAGCATATGAAGATCTTACGAATTCTGAGAGTAGAGAAAATAGGAAGACTACTGTTTTGGGTTCAAGTGGAGCTACTTCTCAGCCAACAAAAGGAGTAAAGGTTTTGAGCCCCTAATTGGAAGCATTACACTAGGACCAAAGAAAATCAAGATAAATGCATCTTTCACCACTGCAAAAACACATTTCCTTGTCCAACTAAATCGGGAACTTCAAACTTGGGCTAGCATCTTCTAACATGCAAACAATACCAAGCGTGGGAAGCTGGACGAGCAAAGAATCAGACAGTGATTAGCGAAGAAGGTGAAGTGAAGAATATCATAGTTTCTAAAGCTTTATTCAGGGATGCAACAAACGAGAAACTGGTGTGATAGGGGAAATGCCAGAATTTTAAAAATATGACAAACTTAGTTATTAACAAAAAAAAATCTGAAATATTCGGTCCAGACCCAAAAAAGTATCCCTATGTCCAAGCCTAGTATCATTGTTTGAAATTTATTGTATTCTAAGGATGTGTAACATTTAAATATTTTCACTAAATGATTGAATTTATTCATTAATTCATGTGTAATTCTATAAAGATTTTAAAATGTTAATGTATCTTTTGCTGGAGATACTTCTGATTTATTGTAGTGTTGATTTCTTTTGGTTATTGATGCAAATTTCCCAACGGTAATACATACCATTTGGTGAAAATAAAAACGTTGGAAGATAAGGTGACGATTAAGACCACATCTCAACTTATATCCTTCATGGATAAGCAAATAAGAAATTGATTACTAAACAGAAGCTCGAAAATATAATAATTACCTCCAAAACTAATTTCTTTATTTGGTTTCAAATAAAAAATAATAATTTTGCTTTTTCAAGCTATAACCTCGAAATCAAACAATCACTACATCTTATATTTTTTTTAACCTAATTTAAAAAAAAAAAAATATTACTCAGCATAACTTTAACCAATTCAATCATTTGCTTATTCTATAGCCATTTGATTTTCAAACAACCCATGCATTATTATATCTAATATAGTCATTTGTTTATTTAGGCAATGGCTGTTACTGGAGTTCAAAACCATCCCCAAAGCCATATTGGGCCAAAGAGTGAAGCCCAATGGTAAGAAAATGTCACAAAAACCCTAACAAAAGCAGAGAGGTTTTTCCAATATCTCTCTCCTCCATTTCAACAATCTGACCACTGAACCAATGTCCTTCCGAGCCCGCGCCTCGTCCTGGACCCGTCTTCTCCTCCGCCGCCGGAACCCCAGATACTCATCCTCCCCTCAAATCTGCAGTCTCGATGCCTCAGGATCCGCATTTCCCACTAGAATAACGCCATGGATCTCGTCGCAGAGCCACCGTTTCTCCTCCTCCTCCTCCTCCTTTGCCAGCACAATTTCACCGGCGGAAGCCGATAGAGTGGTGCGAGATCTTTTAGCGGAAGTGGAGAAGGAGAAGCAGCGCGAGAGAGAGGAGAGGCAAAGACAAGGACTAGACTGCAAGGACATCGACGACGAAGACGAAGAGGATTACCTCGGGATCGAGCCCTTCATCGAGAGGCTCAAGAAGCAAAACTCGAAAGACGACGGCGGCGAGCTGAACCGGCGCGAGGAGTCGTCTGATTCGGATAGCGAGCTCGACGAGGTTGATTGGGATGAAGAGAGGAAGAAAGAAGACGTGTTCAACAAGAAGTTCCAGAGGCATAAAGAGCTTCTTCAGACCCTCACCAAGTCGGAGACGCTCGACGAGGCCTACAAGTGGATGACCAAGCTCGACAAATTCGAGGAGAAGCATTTCAAGCTTGGGCCTGAGTACAGAGTTATTGGGGAGCTGATGAATCGGTTGAAGGTAGCTCAGGGAAAAGACAAGTTTGTCCTCCAGCAGAAAATAAACAGAGCTATGAGGCTGGTTGAGTGGAAGGAGGCCTTTGACCCTAACAACCCAGCGAACTATGGAGTCATCGAGCGTGACAATGTTCAAGGTGGAGGAGAAGATAAAGAAGAGCGTCTTGTAGCAGCAGCAGATGGCGATAAGGATGATGATAATGAAGAGGAGTTTGATGACATGAAAGAAAGGGATGATATTCTGCTGGAGAAGCTGAATTCCATCGACAAGAAGCTTGAAAGCAAGCTCTCTGAGCTCGATCATACTTTCGGCAAGAAGGGGAAGCGGTTGGAAGAGGAGATTAGAGATCTCGCTGAGGAGAGAAATGCTTTGACTGAGAAGAAAAGGCAACCTTTATACAGAAAAGTATGTGCTTTCTCCATTTTTTCTCACTTTTTTTTGTTGAAACTACAGAATGTGACATAGTTCGTTATGTTGGAGGGATGTAGATATAGTGGTGTACATTGGTTTTAAAGAATTTTTTTAGCTAAAAAAGTTTCATTCTTGGTGTTGGTTCCACCCTGCTGTATATGAGTGGTTAAGAAGGCCAGTGGTCTAATTTAAGCTACATTTGTTTATTTTACTTTAAATAAGTTAAGCTTCCATGGTAAAATTATGTTGTGAAATATTCTTTTCGTGAACTGGGTGGGTATTGGCATTTATCACCGAATTTTATTAACCATGAAGAAAGAGTATGGGCCTACTTTCTTCACTATTCTTTATGCTGATCAGGTTATTTCTTATTTTTGCAGGGATACGATGTGCATGTAATTGATGTTAAAAAAGTTGCCAAGGTCACAAAGGTATAGTTGTCTCTCTTTTTGCGTCTTTTAATTCAGTTTTCATTTCTCTTTGTTAATTCAATTGCTCCTCGGGCTACAAAAGAGAAACTTTTGCTTTAGGGTGGCAGGGTTGAAAGGTACACTGCGTTGATGGTATGCGGGAACTACGAAGGTGTCATTGGGTATGCAAAAGCAAAAGCTGAAACCGGCCAGGCTGCAATGCAGAAGGTAAATCTCACATTACCATTTGTCATCTAGAATGAATGGAGGAGACTCCAGGTCTTATGTGGTCTCGACACTTTGTACATATGTTAGTCATGGCAGGATCTCGTTGTAGCGAAGACAGTCAATTACGTGATTCTGATACAATGGGAAGCTGACTTGTGTTTTTTTTTCTGAGTACTGCTAAGCTAAACATTTGAGGATGTGAGAGATATTCTAGATTTTTAGATAATTTTAGTTTATGACTCAAAAACATCTTTTGTGCATAAATGTCTTTAATTGGACTTCCTTGATGCCGATTCTAGTGAAAAGTTTATATTCCACTTTAGGTTGGTTGACACGTGCATAAATGTCTTTACTTGTACATCGATTTCGATTCTTGAATTGACAGAAGAACATAAAACTTCTGAAAAAATATTTTGGTATTCCACTCTTGTTTTGTTTGTTTTTTTGGTCAAGCAACCCTTGTTTTGTAATGATGCCGTTATACATCTTTTGTAGATCCTGTCTTTAGATAGTTCTCATGATCTCATTTCTAACAACTACCGAACAGGCGTATGAGAAATGCTTTCAGAATCTGCATTACATAGAGCGTCATGAGGAGCACACCATTGCACATGCAATACAGACTTCTTACAAGAAAACTAAGGTATTTCTTTTTGAGTTCCTTTTTTACCGCGTGATCTGGTCTTGCCACTTTATATTTATAAACTTAAATCTGCTACTAGTTGTATTTATGGCCTGCACCAACAACAACGGGAATGAAAGCTGGGAGAGTTGTGAAAACAATGTTGCTCCTAGCGGGGTTCAAGAACATCAAGTCTAAGGTGCATTTTTGCTTCATACTGATATAACTCTGGATTCTTGTTTTTATTTGAATTTTTGTTTAAAAAAATGTCATTTCTTCAGGTGATTGGTTCAAGGAATTCATACAACACAGTCAAAGCAGTATTGAAGGCGTTGAATGCGGTAAGTAGTTTGAACTTAATCACAGGAGAATCAGTTATAAAAAGAAAAAGAGGACATTTTAGTTAAAAACCTCATTTCATATTTGTCAGGTGGAAACGCCAAAGGATGTACAAGAGAAGTTTGGCCGGACAGTTGTGGAGAAATATCTACTGTGAGATCTACTGCATTCAATCCTTTGATTTTCATTGTTGAATTTTGGATCAAGCGATATGTTTGGTTTTCGATTAGGGGATGGAATTTTATTACTCTACAATAGAAATTATCCTTCTATTGTTTTGGTTAAAAATAAATGTAGTAAAAAGTACACGATCTTTTCACCAAGTGTTCCTCAACTGTCTAACCTTCGTTGATCTTCCAAAACCTTGCTCGTTTTAGTATTCCATTTTTTAAAACACAAACAGAAAAATGTAAATCAAAGGATTGATCAAAAAAAAAATGTAAATCAAGGGAAAAAACTATATATTTTTTTGGTCAACGGAAAAAGCTATATTGAACGAGAAAGTTACACAAAAGGTTAGTCTGTGTTGGATCTTTAACATGTTCAAGCACTTTTTATTGGAGGTGTACTTTTTGACTTTCTTTTGTATTTTTTCTTCTTTAAATGTCCTTGTTTATAAAGATATTTGCAATCTAGTCAAAAGTGAATTGTTGGTCAAAAGTAAATAACAAATAGTTACTTTTTCAGTTGCAATTAATTGGTAGATTGAAATTGTTTCGCACTGTTAGATTAAAAGATGAGAAAACTAATCTAATGATTGTTTTCGTGACGAATGAGAAAGTCGGATGTGAAAAAGAAGATTTGGTCAACTGAGGCGTGGTTGGGTGAAGAGTGGTCACTTGAATTGGGAGAGGGTTAGCTGAGTGAAACATGGTTGGAAAAGGAGTCGTCAGAGAAATTGTGGTAAAAAAATGAGTGTATGGGAGAATGAGGTTAGGTTGATGTGGTCGAAGAGAAATTCAGGTTGATGTAGTCGAAGAGTAAAAGACTGCTGAAAAATACATATGTATTTCCGGAAATTTTTTAGTTGATCCAAGAACATGTCTCTTTGCAATCTTTAAATCCAGCTATTGACGGTTCAACAATCAAGATATATTACTTAAACTTTGTTGGACCCAATTTTGGAGATAGGCTAAATGGACTATATTTAAAATGTGCCGTAAAATGACAAGATCCATAGTGACGTCAACGAAGTGGAAAAGGAGGTTGCCGAAGTTGAGAAGATCGCGGAAGCAATTACAAGAATAGCGGAGTCGAGCTTATAAAAGGGAGATGAGATCAATGCTAAGGACACAGCGAAAACCCTAGAGAGAGAGCACACCACACATTTTCACCTTACTTACTTCGTTTTAGATCTTATTCTTGATCGACCTCCTTGTTATAGTTGATCTCTTAGCTATTCTTTGTACTCGATCTCTTAATCAATAAAAGTCCATTTTTGTCTACCGAATTCCGATTACATCGTTGTGTTCTAAGGATATTGTTGCCTACATCTTTTGTCACTTCCCCAGTTTACTTACAAACAGTACAAAATACTCGAGTGTAGATTTTAGGTTCTACATTTTGGCGCCGACAGTGGGGAAGATAAACGAAAAACATCCTTGCTAAGAACCCGATCTAGGATTTCTAAGCATGATTATGGATCCAAGTCAATCTGGAATCCCTCAACAGAGATCCGACAACGCCGATCCGATCGGAGTCGACCAATGAGTCAATCTACCGATCGGACCAGCTAACATGAGCGGGATCAATGATCCAACCCAGATCCCGCAAGCTCCGCCAACTGGGGTCACGGCCTCTGACAGATCCGGATCCCGAGTCTGGAGTCAAACTGGGGATAGATCCCCAATAGACAGTTCGCTAACCCGAACTCAACCAATAAGACCGATTTCTCCCATAAAAATAACCTAAGCAAGGGAAGAAGTTGCGGAGCTTCGAGGCATGGTACGAGCTCTCCTAGACAAAGCCCAGGAGCAGGACATCGCTCATCGAGCAATTACCACCAGGGTAGAACAAACTGAAAGGGAGTTCGCCGAACATTGAGCTAGCATTCAGGACGGGTTCAGATCCCAGACAAATCCGTTGCCTCGAGCACCAAACGGCGGAGCCTTCTGGACCCCCGGTTTCTCGAGTGCTCGATCGGGACACTATGCCGGAGATAACTCGCTTAACAATCCGTATACTAGCCCGATCCCTAGGAGCCTGAGTTTTAATGGAACCAGAGAAAACCCAACACGAATCCAAGGCTCCCCGATCACACCTCTCCGGACCAACGGCGTCACCGGAAGAGCCAACATAGTTGGATTCGAGACCCCGCCTTTCGACCAACGAGCTTCCAGAGTCCATCACACAACGACGGGAGATTTCGAGATACCTGTTACGGGTCTCGATCAGGGTAGACGAAACGAAGTGTCACCTTTTTCCCCAACCGCCGTTGGAACTCCGCGAAGAGATGACATGAGGACCGATGGAGGAAATGGGAACTTCCAGGAGTACATCGATAAAAACGATGCCGAACTCAAACGACTAAACACCATTATGCATATGGCAACAAGCGCAGCCCCAGATATCGACCTCGCGATAGAGGAAACTCGAAGAACCCCCTTCACAGAGAGAATCTCGGGGATGAAGCTAAGTACCATCGGGAAAATTACATTCTCCGAGTACTCTGGAAACTCAGACCTTAAAGCTCACATCCGAGCCTTTAGACTCGCGATATCCAGAGCACATCTCAGTGACGACGAAAAAGAGGTAGGGTACTGTCGTTTCTTCGCAGAAAACCTCGCGGGCTTCGCCCTAGAATGGTTCGCCAGCCTAGAAGAAAATTCGATTCATAACTTCACACAACTAGTGTCGGCGTTCCTAAAGCAATACTCGGTGTTCATAGAAACCAGAACGACCGAAGCCGATCTGTGGAACCTCAAACAAGCACCCTTCGAGCCTCTAAGAGCGTACATAAACAAATTTAGAGAAATCAAAGCCAAGATCGCAAACCTAAACGACGGAGTGGCTCTCGCCGTCTTAAAGAATGATGTGTGGTTCTCCTCTAAATTCAAAGAAGAAATGTCGGTCAGGGCCCCAGTGTCACTAGACGACGCGCTGCATCGAGCATCGTACTTTGCGGCCTACGATGAGGACGTAGCTAACTTGAAAGAACAATTCTTGGAAAGCAAAAACGCCGCCAGCAAAAGGACTTCGACAACTAAGGAAGCGCCGACCAAATGTCAACATTCTTACGCAATTGACAACTCCACGAGAAACAAATCATCGACTTTCGATCTAAACAAGCATTGCGACTTCCACAAACGAAAAGGACATTCCACTGAGGAATGTCGCGCTGATTTACGCGAAAAGGAGAGAAGAGAGGAAGAAGAGAACTCCGAAGAGGATGAACTCCCTTCGACTCCAAAAAAACGATAAAAACCAAAAACGTCTTCCCAGAAAAGGGCTCGGGAGGTAGAAGCCGAGTCACCAAACTCGCCACCACCCGCTCCCAAAAAGCGGGTCGACATGATCTCACTAAGCACAAACAGGCGAGATGGTACGACGTCCAAGGGACGACAGCGACCTCGACGCAAGGAAACATAACAATCACCATACAAATCTCCGGACTCCATGAAGAATTCGAGCTTGTACAGAAAAAACAACCGATCAAGCCAAAACTAGCTGATAGAGTCACAAAAATCAGAAAGCACTTAGAGGAAATGAGGCCATATGAACTCAGAAACCGAAATAAAAACAGCATGCAGCAGCCCAACTACAAGCTGTCTGGGGGGCAAAGGCAATACCAATCCGCATGAACAAAGAAATGGCTCCCTCCCACTATAAACAGTCGGAGACGTATTGATTTTATATATGAAGGATCAAAATTTTGCAACTCTGTCAACTCAATTAAGGCTCACCAGCGAAGAGCCGAAAGACCTCTAAGAATCCAAGAACCTCTTTCCGGCCCTGACCACGAAATTACATTCGATGAAAACGAAACCGCAGGCCTTGATCAACCACACGACGATGCCCTCGTCCTACGGACTCGACGTCGGAGGATGCGAGCTTTCACGGATCATGATCGATACCGGAAGCTCAGCCTATGTCCTATTCTACGATGCCTTCAAACGAATGGGGTTTACCAAAACTCTCCTTAAACAAGAACCAACTCCGCTCATCGAATTCGCAGGAGAAACAACTTACTCCCTAGGATCTATCGAGCTCGCAGTCACCGCCGGAGACGTTAGGAAGATCGTGGAGTTCATCGTAATAGACTGACCGGCACCGTTCAATGCTATCTTAGGAAGACCCTGGCTATACAGTATGAAAGCAGTACCATCGACTTACCACCAACGCTTGAAATTCCCAACTCCGAAAGGCATTGAAACCATTCGCGGAAGTCAGAGAAGCTTTCGGACATGCTACCTCGCGAGCTTCAAAGACATCGAACCACACCCTTAGGCTAAAACAGACATCCCGACAAAGACCGTACGAACACTCGTACACGATCAAAAGCCAAAACGACCCTTAACTAAGGGGAAACAACCGAACTACGTTAGGACTTGATCCCTTCCTAAGGGTATGTAGGCAGCTCGCGGCACGAGTTCAGTCACCTCCCAACATTAAAAACAAGAAGGGAGCATCCCGCAGCAACAAGCGACCTATCCCAGTCAAAGACCCCATTACGCAGACTTTCTTTTAACAAGAATTCAATTGTAATAAAATTAACAGTTCAAAAATTTATCAAAAGCAATCTTTCCGAAATTTACAGTATTCGAAACACAAGTTTTACCATCATATAATTCTCTTGCTCACTAAACGACTATATGTAAACTCGAGGCCCTTTTTGAAGTCTCTGAGCACATTTCAGTCCCGCTGGAAAACGCGACATATCGGTTTTAATAAAAACCTCAATCTGCGCCGACAAGGCATCGACGGAGTATCAACTCTCTTCGATCAAAAGTTCAAAAGGAAAATCAGAACTCTATCCTTGGAAAGAAAATACGAAGCGTTCAAACTCATCCCCTTTTATTAAATTCAATAACAGAAACAAATAATAATAAAAAAAAAGACAACACGTGGAAAATAATCGATGAAGAGTAGCTTCCTACAAACTACTCTCCGACGTCGAAATCTCCATCTCCAAAGCATCCATCCATTTGCTTCACCCCATCACTATCAAAAGCCCCTTTGGCAAAGTAATCTCCCGAGTCATGGGGAAGATCCAGCCCTTCGGTCATCACAGACACATCGAACTCTCCGAGCTCGACCTCCTTCTCTCCAGAATGCTTCGCGTCACCCGAAGCCAATAGATTCTTGCCCATTATCTCCTTCAGAAGATTTATCCTCACGACAACCTCCCCAAGCTGGAGCTCGTCAGCGACCTTGGACCGTTCGCCTTCCCATTTCTCCTTCAGAGACTTCAGAACGCTCTGATAATCATCAGCCAAGCCTTTCTTGGCCTAACGAATCGAACTTCGGAGAGCATCGGCATGCTTCGAAGCATTTGACTCTAGCTGCGACTCGAGCAAAGAAACTCGTTCAAGAGTCGACTTCCTCTCGTTTTCCGCAATACAAAGACGAGCTTCAAGCAAAGCAATTCGGATCTCCGATTCTTCTGCAACAGACAAACGATCGGCATTGGTGCGATCACGCTCCTGCAATAGTTTCAGGTTTGACTTCAGCTCCCTCACGACCCTCTTAACTTCGAGGAGCTCGTCAGATCGTGGTACATCTTGGAGGCGCGGCGGCCTCCATGGCCTATAAATCATGAAAAGTTCAGGATAAGTTCGAACAAAGTCGCGCAAAAAGTTAAGCAAACCAACCTTGGCGTGAGCCACAGCCATCTTGACATAAGCTTCGCGCTCGGTCATGTTCCGAAGAGAAGGAAGTGGGCAACCAGCAGGCTTAAAGTGCCTCACCAGATGAGCCACACTATCTTGATCCTCCGTAATCGGACAGTCCTTGGAGTGCGTGAATTGCCAATGAAATGGTTTCGCGACCCCATCACCAAGAAAACTTGAGCGAGGGTCAGAACCATTTTTCTTCGCTTTCTTGGAGGGACGTTCGCGACCTTCCGAGCCAGTAGGACTACTTGACTTCACACGAATGGCTGAGTCCTTACCACCAGATTCCTTGCCTTCTTGTCTAGAAGGAACCTGGGTTTCTTCACGAAGAACCTCAGTAAGCGCCTCGCTAACATCACCGGATCGAATCCTCTCTGCACTGACGTTGCCGGAACGGTTCCTCGACTTGTCGGCTTCGCGGAGGTTCGATCTTCTTGTTGACATAATCGCTCTGCTTGAAAAGAGAGTAGGGGGATCAAAGGTTGTGCAGTTGAAACCTAAGCCGAAACTTCAAGGTCTTATAAAGAGCGAAGTATTACGAGAACCCTAACCAAAAGATTTTAGTAAATCCGAGATACCAAAAGATTCTTATCAAAAGAAAAACAGATAATATCTTAACGATTCAAATTTAACCCACAAAATCCTGGGAAAAATAAGGATCCCCACAAACAACGAAATTATCCAACAAAAACAAGAAAAATGCGAAATTAAAAAGAAATTAGGAATCAGCGCCGCCTCCCGCGTTTGACGGCCCCCCAAGGTCCAACTCCTCCGACACTTGCGGAAGATCAAGCTCAGAGATAGTCCAACTCGAGGAGGGACAGGACTCGACGGCCGCTTCACAATCCCTCTCCAAATCCTGCAGGCGAGTCAACTCCCCATCAACGTCGCAGCAGCCCTCTTTGATCTCAGTCAAAAGATCGATGTTAGCGATTACCTCCTGAAGCTGAATTCGAGCCACCATCTCTCTCTCCTTGTTGGACCACTTATCTTCTAAAGACTTCAAAATCACCGCGTACTGCCGCGACAACTCACGACGAGCAGAACGAACGTCTCGATCCCTCTCAGCTTCAAGCCTTGCGATCTTGGCTTGTTGAGCAGCGACCTCGATCTCTAGAACCGACTTCTCGTCACAAACCTTCACCCACTATGTCATCATGGAGTTGATCTTCTCAACCTCCTCCTTGTTCTCCCGCTTGGCGACCTCAAGTTCAGCAGAGATCCTCTTGAAGTCAAGAGAGATCCGATCAATATCCACATCTCTCTGAGAGGTCCCTGTATGCTCCGCCATCTTAAGAACAAGGTTACAAGCCTCCATGACCTGGAAGTAAATATAATCAGAAAAACGATGCAATAAAAGCAGGAATTGGTAATAAAATAATGATTCCCTGAGAATAAACCTTGCCATTTTCTTCGGCGACCTTGGTATAAGCATCTTCCTCCTCCGAGGAAGAAAAGAACGTCTCCCCGAAGTTTTGAGAGCTAGTCCCTTCCCCCAAGTGTTTGGGACCAGAACTGGTCTCACGTAGAGGGGAATGATTACTCCTCCCTACTCTCCGTCTTGAAAGCAGGTCGCGGCGGTCTCGATGAAGCACTTCGCGAAGCCTTGGCAGACCCGTGCTCACGAGCCGGCATATCCTCCTCCGAATCAGAACTCAAAGATAACAGGGTAGGGTCCACTGGCGTTTTCCTCGAAGCAGACGCCAAGGTTCTGAGCGATCTCCGAACGGCTCGTATTAGGACGAGCAATAACCTCATCCGCAGAAGTGGGCTCTTCCTGATCAGGAGAGTGAGCTTCCTCGAGCAACCCGATCGATCCCGAGATCGCAGGAGCAATCCCTAAACCGACAGGAAGCAAATTCAAAGTACGAATTCGTTCCCTAGTGAACGACGACCAGTCAGTATCTCCGCGTTTCAAAACGGCCACCATACCTCGAAGTTGATCCGACATCGGAGAAACCTTCGGATGAGCTAAACAAAGAAAAAGAGTATGAATGAGCAATCGCGTAGATTCCTTGAATAACACGCAAATAAAAAATTCAAAACCTCACCAATAGTTTTAGCCCAGCGACGAGGGAGCAGAGAGAAATCGAAGTCTCCTACTGTGGACGAGTCAAATTTGAAAACAAAGAATTGCTCTTGACACAGATCATCCATATAGGGTGTCCCGCCAATCACGTGGAGGCCATGGCGAGGAGACGCCAAGAAGGTCCCAGGATTCCTTTGGTTGCGCTTTATGAGATATAGACTGTGTAACTCCTCGAGCTCAAATAAAAGCTTCTCCTCCCTGGCTCTGACAAGGATCGCTAGGAGATGTCTAAGAAGATTCAGACATAGCTGCGTGAGAGAGATCCCAAGCTCGGCAAGAACCTCTAGCACTTGTCTTGGAATCGGGAAAGAAAGCCCGCAAGACTCGAAGAAACTGAGGATGCTCCGCAGTAGTCCTCTCTGACAGTTTCTAGAGTTTCCTGATCAGAAGCAAGTTCACAGACCACAGCGCGATCAACTCCGAGCGAGGAGTATAGCTCTTCAATGTTCTCTTGTTTAATCGTCGGACGAGGGAATGAGAAAGAAGACATCTTGTGAAGATAAAAATGAAGAAAAATCGCAAGAACAAGAGAAAGAAAGATGATCAGAAGTGAAAAAGAGAGATCAAAGCTCTATCGCTATTTAAAGAGAAGCCTCAAACGGCTATATCGCGGCTCCCGAGGAATGCAATAATTGCCTAGGATGCGCTATAACCGCCACAATCACTTCTCCTTCGCCCCAGAAATTCATGCACACGACCGTTATACGGTGCAAAATAACGGACAAGTCGAAACATTAGAAACCGAAGAAGATTTAACCAATTCCCAAACCAAGTAAACCGAACCGTCTCTTTCCATCTCGATCAAGAGAAAAGAGACTGGGGACAAATGTTGGACCCAATTTTGGACATAGGATAAATAAATGGGCTATATTTAAAATGGGCCGCAAAATGATAAGACCCATAGCGACGTCAACGAAGTGGAAAAGGAAGTCGCCGAAGTCGAGAAGGTCGCGGAAGCAGTTACAAAAATAGCGGAGTTGAGCTTATAAAAGGGAGATGAGATCATTGCTAAGGACTCAGCGAAAACCCTAGAGAGAGAGCACACCACACATTTTCACCTTTCTTACTTCGTTTTAGATCTTATTCTTGATCGACCTCCTTGTTATAGTTGATCTATTAGCTATTCTTTGTACTCGACCTCTTAATCAATAAAAGTCCATTTTTGTCTACCGAATTCCGATTACATTGTTGTGTTCTAAGGATATCGTTACCTACATCTTTTGTCACTTTCCTAGTTTACTTACAAACACTACAAAATACTTGAGTGTAGATTTTAGGTTCTACAAACTTTTGAAATTCGCCTTTCATATTGTTTTAGTTATATTGTCTAGTGTATATAAAATATGTATTATAGAATTTAAATGTGACTTTAGATATAATTTTAATAAATAACATCAATCGATATTGAAGTGTCACTACAAGAAAACAAATAATTAACGAGGGCCATTTTCCTCGTTAATTCCTCGTAAAAGGAGGTTTACGAGGAATTAACGAGGAAAAGCCTTTCGTCGTTTTTCGTCCGTCGTAAAAAAGGATTCGTCGCCATTTCCTCGTAGAATAGCGAGGTTTCGGTTTCCTCGTAAAGACGAAGTTAATATTTCGTCGTAAGTTCCTCGCCCCCTTTCCTTGTAAATCACTCGCTTAATTTCCTCGTACAAACCACGTGAACCACGCGTCGTTACTTACACGTAAGATCCTTGAAATCATATCCTCGTAAATTCGATGTAATATCCTTGAAAGGATTTCCTCGTAAAATCGATGTAGAATCGTTGAAAGGTTTTCCTCGTAAAAACCTCGAAAGCCTTTCCTCGTAAAGACCTCGAAAGACTTTCCTCGTAAAAACCTCGAAAGCATTTCTTCGTAAATTTCTCGGAAATATTTTCGTCGTAAATAACTCGTAGACTTCCATTTTTCGAATTAATAAAATATTATTTGATAAATATAATAATTATTAATTTAACAAAATAAAAATATTTAAATATTGGATTTATAAATAAATTTTAAATAAAATTCACAAGCAACAAAATATTTTATATATAATTAAGTTTTGGATTTTATAATACATAAACCGAAAAAAAACTAAAAAAACTAAGGCTCGTTCATCGCCTCGTAGAATTCCTCGCTCCTCCTCGTAACATCCTCCTCGTTATGTGTGCCCGATGACTCGCCTGGAATGGGATTTTGTTGTTTCATGTTCCTCAACAAAGCTTCCCATTCCGGATTTGTGGACGCTATAACGTCGATGAAGGCTTCGAGTCCACTCACACGGCTTTTGGTCGCGCCCAGCTCGGAACGCAACTGAGTGACTTCTTCGGTCTGTCTCTGAGCATAAGATGATGTCGCTCTCGGGACATCATTGACGGAACCGATCCCCAACGTACGTCCCTTTTTCTTAGGGACAACCTTAAAAACAAAAAAATTATATTTGTTAGTTAAATTTAAAAGGGAAATTTAATCAATTAATAATTAAAAAGATATAATGTTAAAAAATTTACCTCCTCGTAAATCTTATCCACTTCAGTTGTGGATAAGGTAACTGGTAATCCGTCGCCGGACTGCTGGGTCAGCTGAGTCTGGCGCTCCTCAACCCGAGCAATTACGTTGTTGTAGATTTGCTCGGACTTGCCATCTAAAAACTGGCCCGCCTTGTTTTTGTGGGTCCGCTCGTAAAGTTCCGGAAGAGTCGGGAGACGTCCCAACTCTTTGGCCTAAAAACATTTAAGAAAATTGTTAGAAATATATTTAATTATATTAAAAATAATAATTAAATATTTAATTACGTACCATTTTCAAACGGACACCGGCATGTGGTTTTTGGCCCGTAGAGTGTAGCATCGGGCCGTTACCGTGCTCGTCTACCGTGTTACGGGCGGCAGCACAAATGTTTGCGATCCTAATGGAGTTAGGATCCTTCCAGTAACGGATGAGGCCGTCCCAAACATCCGTGGTAAGCTCAGCGGGTTTGCCACGGGTGTACCCCTTGACGATCCAGGCACCCTTCCAGTTGCAAACCGTGTCCGACAAGCGAACTTGCGCCTTTTCGTAAAACGCCTTCCTCACTCTCTCACTGACCCCGATGGACCAATGATACTTTTGCTGCAAAAAAAAATTAATAATTAGTTAATAAAAAAAATAATTAATTAATAGAATTACTTACAGCGTAAATCTTGAACCACGTCTTTCGGATGTAGATCGGCGTCAATTTCCAGTTTGGATGCGCCATGGAGAAGTAACCTTTAATCGTCTCGGTTACATCTGTCGCAAGGGAATTGTCAACCCCAAACCTGGAAAAAAATGAAAATTTAAATTATTTAATGAAGTTATAAATTAAAATAATTATTTAAAAAATACACTTACCATAAAGTCCCGTCGGGTCTGTCGGGGTCTATGATTGGTAAACCAGCTCTGCCTGGCATACCAAGAATATCCTCGACAGTGTACTGCGAGAAGGGAACAGTAGGTGGCACCATGAGATCGGGATGAACAGCGGCGGGGATCTCAGGAGGAGCCATCGGAGGAGGCACCGGAGGAGCCATCGGCTGAGCCATCGGCTGAGCCATCGGCTGAGCCATCGGCTGAGCCATCGGCTGAGGCTGAGCCATCGGAGGAGGAATCGGAGGGAAGAAATGCTGAGTCTCGGGAACAGACTCCTGATCCGAAGAACCTGAACCGCCGGCACCTGAAGAAGAACCTGGCGGGTCTAACTGACTACCAGGCTCACCGAATATCTCCCTGTAGTGAGCAGTAAGCATGCGCTGGCGAACCTGCAAAAATATATTTTTTTGAGATTATGATCATCAATAATTAAAAAGCTATCATCAATAATTTAAAAATCTATCTAACAAACATAAAATCCGTAAACCTATCTAAATTCTCTAAACTAACCACCTAAATTAACCACCTATCTAAATTGTCTAAACTAATAAAGGGGGCGAGGAAATTACCATTTTCGGAGGAGAGAGGAATGGGAAAGGAGTTAGAGACGAAATGGGGAGGAAGTGGAGAGGAAGTTGGGAGGAATGGACAGTGTGAGGTTTGTGAGGTTGTATATATAAGTTACGGAGGTCTCGCAATTTCCTCGTAAGTTTACGAGGAATTAAAGAGGCCCGTGTTCCTCTTTCTCGTAAAAACCTCGTAAGATTACGAGGAAATTGCGAGGCCCGTCCCAAACTAAACGATAAATTAGCGAGGCCCGTCTTTTTGTTACTCGTAAAACCCTCGTAACATTACGAGGAAATTGCGAGGCCCGTCCCAAATAAAACGATGAAATTTCGAGGCCCGTCTTTCTGTTCCTCGTAAATGCTTCGTAAGTTACGAGTTATTAACGAGGTTATTTTCTAAACCTCTAAACTCTAAACCCCAAACCTTAAACCCCATCTTTCTTATATTCTACTTCATATATTCATAACATATCAAAACTCAAAATTTATAACCACAATTCTTTAACTTCTAATATCAATCTCTTCTTCCTAATTTAAACTTATACAAAATCAAATTATTTATTTAATATAATCATTTGAAGATTTGAAAATATAATCATTTGAAGATTTGAAAATATAATCTTTTGAAGATTTAAAAATATAATCTTTTGAAGATTTAAAAATATAATCTTTTGAAAATTATAAAATTATTAATGGGGTTTGGAGTTTTGGATTTAGACAAAATAGATAAGAAAGATGGGGTTTGGGGTTTAGGGTTTAGGGGTTTAGACAACATATCTCGTTAAAACCTCGTAAACCTACGAGGAAATAACGAGGAAAAAAAAAAAAAAGAAAGCCTCGTTAATTCCACGTAAGCTTACGAGGGCGTTACGACGATTTGTGCTTACGTGGAATTAACGAGGCCCGTGTATTTCTTTTTTTCTACTTTCCTCGTTATTTGGTCGTAAATTACGAGGAATTACCGAGGTTTGAAGATCATTTGAAGATTTGAAAATATAATCATTTGAAGATTTGAAAATATAATATTTTGAAGATTTAAAAATATAATCTTCTGAAGATTTGAAAATATAATCATTTGAAGATTTGAAAATATAATCTTTTGAAGATTTAAAAATATAATCTTTTGAAAATTATAAAATTATTAATGGGGTTTGGAGTTTGGGATTTAGACAAAAGAGATAAGAAAGATGGGGTTTGGGGTTTAGGGTTTAGGGGTTTAGACAACATATCTCGTTAAAACCTCGTAAACCTACGAGGAAATAACGAGGAAATAAAAAAAAAAGGAAAGCCTCGTTAATTCCACGTAAGCTTACGAGGTCGTTACGACGATTTGTGCTTACGTGGAATTAACGAGGCCCGTGTATTTCTTTTTTTCTACTTTCCTCGTTATTTCCTCGTAAATTACGAGGAATTAACGAGGTTTTCTTTCTAAACCTCTAAAATCAAAAACCCCAAACCACAAACACCATCTTTCCTATCTTCTACTCTTCATATTCCAATCCCAAACCTCAATCATTTATTTTTCATTCAAAACCTCAAACTCAATATTTTTTTTTATAATCGAATCACATGCATTAAGTCTGAAAATCAATCATATTAAAACACAAATACATCAATCAGATACATTTTCGTCATCACTAGAAACATCATCATTTTCATTAAACTCGTCTTCAACAGCTTCATCTGTGCCATCGTCGGTAAGATCTTCATACTCATGATTATGCGGATCAATGAGAAGAATGTCATCAATTTGTTGTTCAGGTTCCTCGACTTCATTTATCTGTTCTTCTTGCAATGGTGGTTCTTCTCCACTTATGATTCGTCCTCGAGGTGTAACTTTGATCACGGATAACCAATTTATTCCCGATTCTCTCATCCGAGGGTATGGAAGGTAGCTAACTTGATCTGCTTGTGAAGCTAAGATGAAAGGCTCGAATTTGTTGTACCTGAAAATAAAGAAAACATAGAAATAAGCTTATTCTACTCATGTATGCCAAATAAAGAATTTGTTGTACCTTCTTCCACCATTGACATCAACTACACCGAATTTGTTAAACCGAACACCTCTGTTGACGACGGGGTCGAACCACTCACATTTGAAGAGGACGCATTTCAGCTTCAATATCCCTGGAAATTCCACTTCGATAATCTCTGTCAAGATACCGTAGAAATCGGTTTCCCCTTTCACACATATTCCATAGTTACTGGTTGCCCGCTGTCTACCATACTCATATGTGTGAAAAGTATAGCCTCGTGTGAAATACATCTGTGAAGTGGTGACCTTTACATGTGGAGATTGAATTACTTCATGTAACCACTTAGGATAATCTGCATCGTCGTCAAAATCAACCTGCAAAAACAAAGTGAACGTTAAAATACAAATCATTTATGAATAAAGAGTTTGAGTTAATACCTGACTCTTCAACCATTTTATAAAGTGTTGATCTTTCCTTTTGTCTACGTCAGTTGTGGATATACCAGGGAATGTTTCTTCGACTTGTGAAACAAATAGGCTGTAAAATCACTTTTTATATTAATTAATATTTGGCAATTATATATATGTGTTAATTTATATATACGTGTCCATTTATGTTACCTTTCAAAATAACGAATCAATGGATCCTCACAATTAAGTAGAATATAGGTGTGTGCACTATGAGCGTCTTCTTCACTCGACCACCAAACCTCTTTTGATTTTCCACCCAGTCGCCCAATCTGGCTAAAGATGTCTGGAACACCAGCAACTGCGTATGTTGGCGCGACACCACCATCATCATATCTCCTTGGAGCTCTTTTCCGAGTACGTACTTTTGACGCAAAGTAGTACGATGTGAAGTGAGAAGTTTCTTCCGTCAAACTTCCAGCAATTATAGAACCTTCAACCTTTGCAAGGTTCTTTGCTTTTCCCTTCAAATATTTCATGGCTCGCTCATACTGATACATCCATCCGTAATGTACAGGTCCACGAAGCAATGCCTCATATGGAAGGTGGACAGCTAGATGCTCCATTACGTCAAAAAACCCAGGAGGAAATATCTTCTCCAAGTTGCACAATAAGATGGGAATGTTCTCTTGAAGCTGTTCCACGACTTCTACTTTAAGGGTGCGGGTGCTCAGATCCCTGAAAAATGCTCCAATGCCTTGTATATTCCAAAAACAATTATACACATATTAGTCATATATATTTCAAACTAAATCATTATATATAAAATAACTGCAATAATAAATATAGTACCTGCAAGTGCTTCATGTACGTTTGTAGGAAGTAGCTCCGCAAAAGCAAAGGGAAGTAGTCGTTGCATAAAGACATGACAGTCATGACTCTTCATCCCAGAGAATTTTTGACCCTTTTCAACGCATCTAGACAGATTTGAAACATACCCATCGGGGAATTTCACTTCTGATGCTACCCAGTTGAACAACACCGACTTTTTTTCTGAAGACAATCTGAATATCGGAACAGGAACTTGCCCATTGCTGTTTATATGTAACTCGCTTCTTGAGCAAATATCCGGCAAGTCTAACCTTGATTTTATGTTGTCTTTTGTCTTCCCCGGGACATTCAATATTGTATTCATGATGTTCTCAAAGAAATTCTTCTCTATATGCATCACATCGAGGTTGTGGCGCAGAAGAAGATCCTTCCAATATGGCAACTCCCAAAATATACTCTTCTTGTGCCAGTTGTGATGAACACCGTAAGAATCAGGCATATTAGGGGGAACATGCCAATTACCACCACGAGGAACTGTTTCCAAAACTCCATAGTAATCGAGTTGCTTTTCAGTTTCTTCTCCAGTTAAATATGGAGGAGGAGTGTCTCTCACAACCCTTTTGTGCCTAAACAATGTCTTGTTTCTTCGGTACGGATGGCCAATGGGAAGAAATCTACGATGACAATCGAACCAACTTGTCTTCCTCCCATTCTTCAGTTGAAACGCATCTGTCGCTCCATTACAATATGGACAAGCTAATCTCCCATGTGTAGTCCATCCCGACAACATCCCATAGGCAGGAAAGTCACTTATGGTCCACAAAAGCATCGCTCGCATCGTGAAATTCGTCTTCGTTGAGCAGTCATACGTCCTCTCCCCTGTTGACCACAAATCCTTCAACTCTTTTATCAGTGGTTGCAGGAAAACATCCAGCGACCTTTTAGGATGTTTCGGACCAGGTATTAATATGGTCAAGAATAGCAACTCCCGTTGCATGCACATCTCCGGTGGCAGGTTGTATGGCGTAAGAAAGACTGGCCACAATGAATATTGTCTCCCTGACATTCCGAATGGACTAAATCCATCTGTGCATAATCCGAGATACACATTCCGGATATTGCTAGCGAATTCCGGATATACTTTGTTAAAATGTTTCCAGGCTCTTGCATCTGATGGATGTGTCATCTCACCATCCGTCTGAGTATGCTCGGCATGCCATCTCATCTTTCCAGCAGTCTGCTCTGATTGGTACAATCTTTTCAATCTGTCTGTAATTGGTAGGTACCACATCCTTTGGTACGGTACCCTATTACGTCCCCGTCCTTGCGGCTTGAATCGTGGCTTCTTGCAGAATCGACATTCTTCTAACTTCTCATCATTTCCCCAGTAGATCATGCAGTTGTCGATGCAAACATCTATCATCTCCGAAGGCAACCCAAGACTATACACCAGTTTCTGAATCTCATAATAAGAATCAGCAGACACATTGTCTTCCGGCAAATACTCTTTGAACAAGTCTGCCCATTCATTCATGCAACTTTCAGGTAGATTGTGATCAGTTTTAATATTCATCATTCTAGCAGCCAACGACAATTTAGAGAGACCTTCTCTACAACCACTGTAAAGTGGTTGATTCGCCGCATTTAACATTTCATAAAACTTTTTTGCATCTATGTTAGGTTCTTCATCTTCATCATGAGCTACAAATGCATCAGTTACCATATCATGAACCCTATCAAAATCTACCATCTGCTCCTCCTGATGGTAACTAGGTTCATTATGCAAATGAAGAGCAACCGGTTCTTCCTGAAAATTGCTATTACTACTACTAGCTTCATTCTGATCATAATTATTATAACCTTCTCCATGTTGAAACCAGATATAGTAATTTGGCGTGAAACCTCTATTTATTAAATGCTTCCAAACATTTTCACGATTTGCCAATTTCGAATTGTTGCATTTCCGACATGGACAGAACATCTTACCGCTTTCTAGGGCGAGCGGTGTGGAATCTGCTTGATGCATAAATGTCTCCAGTCCCGCAATGTATTCTTTCGTCACTCTCCCGTTAGCATCTCTATGCATATACATCCACCTCCGCAACTCGTAGACATTCCCAGAGCCTGACATTTTTTTCCTTTCACGTTTTTCTTTTTTTTTCTTGTTGGTGTGTTTAAAATGATGTTGAAACTTCCATATTTATAGAAAATTTTCGAATCTGGTAGTTGAAGTTTTGCGATGAATTTGCGAGGAAAAGGTAGGTAGCAAAAAAAAACGTGCTTTAAAATTCTTCGTTAAGTTCACGTATATCATTTCCTCGTAAAGGTGACGTAAATTTACGTTGATTTAACGAGGAAATTATATTTCCAGTTTTCCTCGTAAAGATAATGCAAGCTTTACGTGGTTTTTACGAGGAAAATGTATTTCCTCGTAAAGACCACGTAAAGTTACGTGGGCTTTACGACGAAATGTTATCTTCGTTAGTTTACGAGAAAATAACGAGGTTTATTTCTTTCGTTGTAAATTCCTCGTAAGTTCCTCGTACATTTACGAGGATTATATTTCCTCGTTAACTTTCCTCGCCAAAATGCTGTTTTCTTGTAGTGTGTTACAAGATATAAAAACTCTCCATTGTGAATATTTAACAAGCAATACAATGATTTGTCTGTATTTATATAAAATGTATAAACATAAAATTTATATATTTTATGATATTAGTGGAACCACATATTCATATAAGATTTTATAAAAATATTATTTTATTAATTTACCTCATATTTTGAACCTTTTCTTCAGCTTAGTATTTTAAATCAATCCAAGTTAAAATAAAATATTAATTTTATATTATTTGTTTATTATATTTATTAATTTATGGAGTTTTAATATATTTCATGTATTTCTATAGTCGTGCTCTATCTCTGGTTCATCATCATTGTGGAAGTCATAATCGAATGCTATTATTTTGCAAATAAGTTTAATTGAAATTTCTTTTAAGACCAAAACTGAGCATTGTGGAAAAAATTTTGAATACAAATTTGCGTGTGGGAATGTCGGTAACAACATACAAAATATAAAAATATCTTGCAAAATCTGGACGATCGGAAGTTAAAAAAAAAAAATATGGACAATTGGTCAAAGAGATCTACCACCATAGGGATATGCTACTTGTTCTTCACTCTCGCTTTGTTAATTTTATGTCATTTTTAGAATAAGAAAATATACATAAAACCTTAAATTTTCAAATTAAACAAAAAAACCTTGAACTCATGTTTGAACAAAAAAAAATGCTCCAATTTTTAAATATTGGTTACTTTAACTCTCAATTTTTGTTGACTGGATCATTTTAGAAACCCGAAAAATCAACTGTTAAACCCATAAAAGTCTATTAACTCGCTAAACGAAGTCGTTTTAAAAATTGGTTAAACACTAACGAAATGATGTTGTTTTACATCTGTAAACATTTAAATCATCCCCTCTTTCGCGAAACCTAAATTTTATAATTCTCTATTCTCTCATTCTTATAATCTCCAAAACTGAAAGCCATTGATAATGCAAAGAATGTCTAGGAGCCTAGGATGAAGGGGTTACTTCAGGTTCGTCGTTGATATACTAAAAATGAATCCTTGCTACTGCCAAGTTAACAATTGTAATTATAGTACTTTAGATTCAAATCCAGAGGACAAGTCTACACTTTATTTCTATGAGTTTTGAAAACAAGCTAAGAAGAAGATTTGTTTTGGTTTTAAAAGTGACGATAGGAAACAAGAAAAACAAGAGATTGATTCAATTTAATAAGGAGTTAGCCTAGGGTATTTCATTGGGTGCTGAATTGGAATCAAACAATTATTCAGGCGCGATGAAGTGCTTTCTAGACTCGGATCACTCAAGCGGAACACTCCACTGTCGTGGTAGTGATCGCTTTGCAGATCGATCTCACCATCTAACTGTGTTGAGATGAGAATCGATTGCAAGCCTTAGAGAACAGGTCCAATTAGTTCACTTACTATCCTAATATCTACTTTCGCTGATTAGGGATATTAAACTATTCAATACATGTCAAGTTATCTCCTAAGCGGTTAACTAGGTGATGAACTTGGGATCTAACATCAAGTGATCAGATTAATGAAAGCATTAAGAACAGTATGAATGAAGAACAATTATAAATTGCTTATCTATGTTTAGTTCATGTCTCAACACCCTAAAAACCCTAGGCGAGCAAGGTGACTACTCGATCATGATGCAAGAAATCAAAGACATAATTCCTGAAATAAATTGCATAAGAACAGAGTAGAAAACAAAGGGTTCAGATGATCTTCTCTATGAGAGGATGGATTCTTCTCCCTTACAAGTTGCAGATCGCAAAAGCTAAGTGTTCTCTTGTAAAAACTAGCGTAAGAAATAAAATATGATAGATGGTGTTTTTATATGGAGGCGCAAATAGGTGGAAAAAGAGATTAGGGCAACATGGTTTAATTCCCGAAATAGACTTTCCTTATTAATCGGGAACAACCTCGGGATCACTCTGTCTGCTTGTTCCGTTTGAGAACAGTCTCGGGAATGTTCTTCTTGAGTGTTCTCCGCAGGATTGCTCCAAAAGGACATCTTCTCTTCATGCACCTTCTCTTCTCTCTTCTACCAACTCCAGACCTGTAAAAGATCAAAAATGACTAGACTGACACAGATCAGAGACTTAAATCAAATGAAAACATATATACAATGATGTTAAAAACACCATATATCAATTCCCCCAGACTTAGATCCTTGTTTGTCCTCGAACAAGGCAAGTATCAACCATACTCTTACCACAAATCTCT
Source organism: Raphanus sativus (assembly GCF_000801105.2). Taxonomy (NCBI): domain Eukaryota; kingdom Viridiplantae; phylum Streptophyta; class Magnoliopsida; order Brassicales; family Brassicaceae; genus Raphanus; species Raphanus sativus. The sequence goes on along the minus strand of NC_079512.1, from coordinate 13,319,554 downwards.
GAACTATACAAGCTGTAGATTAGGACCACACACACTTACTGAGAACCCCATGATCGCTGTTCGAAGATCGGCTCCTTACTCTACATCTCAACCTGAAAAGGCAATACTTTCGACACAAAACTCCTTAAGCTCAATTAAAATTAGCGTGAGCTTCTTGTCATAGGCTCTACTCAGGGAGAACGGGCTAGGTATAGAATAGGCTAATTTTTATGGTGGAGTTCAAGAGTATTTAGGGGTTATCAAGAGTGGATGCAGGATATCGCGCAAAATGGTCGTGAGAGGACGGCTCCATTGATGTCCACAGCCCTTACTCATCTCTGCTAGTCGGACTGCTCTCCGATTAGATCGATCATGGGACTGCTTTGCGCGAATCAACTTCCCTTCAGAACACTTCACTGAAACCACCATTACTTTCTCAACTTCCTTAGTGGCATGCATCATAGATTCTTCCCCTTCTCATCACCAGTAAACAAAAGCAAAAACAAAAACTTTCTTTTTCTTTTCTTTTCTTTTCTTTCCCTTTTTCTTTTATATACACAAATACAAGATGATGGGGTGACGAGGAAGAAGGTAACAAGTGATGTACGTGATGCCACTGGTGATTCATCCTGGTTCGTTCTAGCCACTGCCTTCTTTCATTGTTCTCTATGGTATCGGAACACTCTTACTGATTGTTCTCTTGTCTGCCATGTTCCACCTTCACTGAATGTGAGCATTGATGAGTAAGAACTGTGTTGATCCTTTTCTCTCCGACCTTTTTACACATATCTGCACAGAAATACTATAAAAGTAATTGCATGAGGGTGGAATAAAGGATTAGGATGCAAGGTGGAAACTAGCTAAAGATGAACTAGCCACTCAGGAACATCAAGAGGGATAAAAAGGAAAAGAAGTCCTAAGTGTGAGTCTCATTCTCCCCTGATCTAGTGACCATGACAAGAAGATTTAAAGTCCAGAATAGGTTCAGATAAAGTGGAGTTAAGTCTACCCAGTGTAACCTGATCGGTATAGAACTTCTGGAGTGTCAAATGAGATAAGTTAGGGTGTTCCAGATCCATGTGTGGATCTTTCATCACTGCTAAGGTCACTGAATAAGAAGGTTAAAGCACAAGGTGGTTAAGAGATCATCACAAAATAAGGTCTTGATTCCCAAAATAGTTTTGACTGACTCGATCCTAAAGACTGACTCGATAAAAACATTAAAATGACACAAGGACTGACTCAAAAAGCACACAAGCAAATAGTACAATAGCTCCCCCAGACTTACTTCACACAATCCCTGGTTGTGAAAATAAATCAGAGGAAGCTGAAACACACCGAACAGAAGCAAATAACATGAAAATAAATACTTCAGATGGATAAGACAAAGGGATAGAAGTAGTCCTTTCGGACTTAGTCTGAATCGCCACTACCGGAGTGACCAGCTGTCCTCCTGCTCCTCGGAAGTCTCTCTCCTCCAGCTGAGGTGCCGACTGGTTCTTTGCCTAGGCGCCTTGTTCTCTGCGGTGTCTGCTCCTCCCGGCCTCCGATGCAGCCGCCTGTGATCGCCCTGAGTATCCGCTTCAAGAGGCTGTTGTTCTTCTTCTGGGAATCTATCATCCATCGTCTGTAGGCGTGATCATCACTAACATCAGTGAGGTCCTCCAGGTCGTACTCGCCATCAGCAAGTGGAGTCCATGCTCCACATCGTCCATATCATCATCCTCATCTGGAACTGGTGCACGGGGTCGTCGCAGAGGTGCTCTGCATCGGGCAAGAACACGATGTTCTCCAGACATAAGAAGTCTGTTAATCCAAACATAGGGAGCTTGCAGTACATAGGGTTTCCTTCCTTGTCAGCGAACTTGTAAGTGGTCTCGTCGCGCAAGATGTGGCATGCGATCAAGTAAGGAGTATCAATATACTAAATTTCAGGAACAATCGTGTAGGAGCTGAGGTTGATGTTGAAGCGCTGGAACAAGGGAGTGAGCAGACTGCCGCAACGATCTTTCTTGTCATCTGTTCGGAGCAAGGAGTATCTGCGCTCGGCTAACATCGAGATGAGATGAAACCCTGGGTTTGTCTTCACCGGTTGGATCGGTATCAGCTTGTCTCTGCGCACCTCGTCCTCGAGCCCTGTGTACAGAACCTGGAGCTCTTCGTTCGTGACCTTGGAGGTGTACTCCTTCGCAAACAGGATGTTTGACACTATCTTGGCAATGATCCACATAGTGGGGTTCCGGATCTGCGACTGTTGAGCCTTGCGAGAGGTGAACTTGCTGGTTGCAATGAGATCCCAAAAGGCGTTTGCCGGCGTGACCTTTTTTTCCACTGAAACCTCTCTAGGCGTGTCTGCGATCCCAAAAAGGCAGAACTTGCCGTCAGCCATGAAAGAGAAGGAGCAGTTCTCGTAATTTGGCGTGGTGGGGTTCTTGTAAGTGATCTGAGCTGTCGCGATCACTTGCCTAACCAGGTCCGGGTAGAGAACTTGAGCCTGAAAACAGAGAGGAGCAAGGCCCATTGCGTCGAGCGTATCAAACACTTCAGTGTCAAGACCGAGAGTGGCGAGGGTCTCCTGGTGCGCAAATCGTGTGGGCAAGATCTCTGCTGCGAGAAGCCGGTTGTACCTTGGAATCCTTGTCCCATCCCTCAATATTGTAGTCAAGGAGCAGTGGGTCATTGATGTTAATCGGTTGACCCTCAACCTTGTTCGGCCATGGATAAGAGGCTGGAACACTCGCGCATGGAGGAGGTGTGGCTGTTCCGCGAGAAGCCTTGAGTGTATTTTGGGTGTCTCGTGCGTGAAGGCATCTGCAAAACAAAAGCAATATCCCAAATTAGCACCGTTCAATGGTTGTTCTAGAAACGATGGAGCCTTCCAATCTCTCAATTTCATTCAAGTCCATCTATTTCTAAAAAACCTACAAGCTCCCATTCTTCCACAACACAATCGCAAGTATCTAGAATCACAATCAATAAATCGATTCCTATCCCATTCAAAATCAATCGCAATTTCAATCCTAGTAGCAAATATGAAATCAAGAGCTACAATCTAAGACCAAATCGCTAAGCAAGGGGAAGAGAGGATCCGAGGAGACACTTCCAAATCGTGAATTGCATGCGCGAAAGGGGAAGAAATCTTGAGTGGTTACCTTGATTGGAGTGGTGATTCCTGCAAAACAAACCGATCTCTAGAGGACCCAAGAGGTTAGAACCAAAAATCGATGTAGGAGATGGAGAGATGAGAGGTCGCGATTTTAGGGTTCTAGGTTATGGTTTGCGGCGAGAGAGAGATAGTTGGGAAGTGGAGTGAGTGGGCCTTAAATAGGCCAACCTAACCGCTTCCCCTTCCTCATTTATTTATTTATTTATTTTCTTTTTTTATTTTTTATTTTTTTGTCAAAAACTTACCTAAGAACAATCGGCGGAACAACCGCCAGAGTGTTCTCCTGAGAAGGTCTCGAGTTTTCTTTATTTTCTTCCTGAAAGTTAGTTTCTAAAAAGATAAAAAGAAAAAGAAACAAATATTTACAGTCACGAGTGGGTTGTCTCCCACCAAACGCTTGTTTTCTGTCACTAGCTTGACTTCAGTGAGCTGATTAGGCTTGAGGGGGATCGCTTAAGGATATTTCTACACCTTCAGTGATTGTTGTGTCAGCAAGATATGGCTTGAGGGGCTGACCATTAACAACAAATTCTCCACCTCTTGTGTCCAGCAACACAACTGCTCCATAAGGGCGAACCTCCTTGATGGTGAAAGGTCCGAACCATCTGGATTTGAGCTTTCCAGGGATTAGCTTAACCCTAGAGTTAAAGAGTAAGACCTGATCATTCGGAGCAAAGCTTCTGCTGATGATCCGTTTGTCATGGAATACCTTGGTCTTTTCCTTGTAGATCTTAGAGCTCTCATAGACCAGATGCCTAATTTGTTCTAACTCAGGGATCTGAATCGTTCGCCTCTCCTTGGCGGGTTTGATGTCGAAGTGAGCAGTTTAACAGCCCAAGCTGCCTTGTACTCTAGCTCCAAAGGTAGGTGGCACGCCTTGCCATAGACCAAATGATAGGGAGTGGTCCCTAATGGGGTCTTGTAGGCAGTTATGTATGCCCAGAGAGCATCGTCAAGTTTGTTGATGAAGTGAGTTCCACCATCGCTTATAACCACTCTAGGCACTCCAAATCTTGGAAAGATGATTGCGGTGAACATCTTGGAAAGATGATTGAGGTGAACATCTTGGTTACAACACGTGCATCATTGGTTGGACTGGCAATCGCTTCTACCCACTTGGAGACATAGTCCAATGCAACCAAGATGTACTCATTCTTGTGAGAGACTGGGAACGGTCCCATGAAGTCGATCCCCCAGCAGTCGAACACTTCTACTTCCAAAATGTAGTTCTGAGGCATCTCATTCTTCTTGCTTATACTCCCCATGCTTTGGCATGCATTGCATCGTGATATGAAAGCGTGGGCATCCCTGAACATAGTAGGCCACCAAAAGCCGGCTTGGAGGATCTTGGAAACTGTTTTGAAGGTGGCAAAGTGACCAGCATAGGATGAACCGTGACAATGATGAAGGATCCCTGGAATATCAGCTTCTGGAACAAACCTTCTGAAGATCTCACCCTTGCCCTGCCGATACAAATATGGTTCATCCCAAAAGTAGTGCCTTGCTTCCCTTAGAAATTTCCTCTTCTCATTCCAGTGAACCTCAAAGGTTCCTTCTCAACTGCCAGGAAGTTGGCAATCTCAGCAAACCATGGAAGATTCAGGTACTGCTTCTGGATCACTGCAGCGAATGCTTCATCTACACAGGAACAGTCCTTGCTGACAGGTAATGACTGTTCCGTGTTGCACATACCAATCGCGTTGACATATTCCATAGGTTGTTCCTTGTTAAGAGCTGTCTCATCTGACACCTTCATCCTGGAAAGATGATCTGCCACGCCATTATCAACTCCCTTCTTGTCTCTTATCTCTAGATCGAATTCTTGGGGTAAAAGAATCCATCTTAAGAGCCGCGGTTTAGCATCCTTCTTCGTGAGCAAGTAATTCAGAGCTGCATGGTCTGCGTGCACGATCACCTTTGACCCAACTAAGTAGGATCTGAACTTCTCAAATGCAAGGAGCTCATTTTCCGTGGTTGCATAACAACACTGAGATTCATCCATAGTTCTACTCGCATAGTATATCACGTGCAGATTCTTGTCTTTCCGCTGTCCAAGAACTGCTCTGACTGCAAAGTCACTCGCGTCTGTCATGATCTCAAAAGGAAAATCCTAGTCTGGAGGTTCAACAATCGGTGCACTGACTAGAGTTCCCTTAATCGTGTGGAATGCGGCTAGACAGTCGCTGTCAAAGGCGAACTAGGCTTCTTTGCAGAGCAGCCGAGTGAGTGGTCTCGCGATCTTCGAGAAGTCCTGGATGAACTTCCTATAGAAACCAGCATGTCCCAAGAAACTCATTATTCCTTTCACTAAAGTTGGTGGCTGCAAACTCATCATGACCTCGATCTTTACCTTGTCCACCTCAATGCCTTTCTCTGATATCTTATGTCCCACATCTCTGACCATGAAGTGGCATTTCTCCCAGTTCAGCACCAGATGCTTCTCCTCGCATCGCTTCAGAACCATACACAAGTTTGACAAACAAACATGTAAGGAGCTTCTATGGACGCTGAAATCGTCCATGAAAACCTCCATTATGTTTTCGATTAGATCAGTAAAATCGACATCATGCAGCGTTGGAAGGTCGCTGGAGCATTGCACGAGCCGAAGGGAATTCTCCTGTATGCGTATGTTTCATATGGACATGTGAACATCGTCTTCTCCTGATCGTCTGGGTGAATGGGAATCTGAAAGAAACCTGAATAACCATCTAAAAAGCAATAGTAAGGGTGGCCAGCCAATCTTTCAAGCATCTGATCAATGAAAGGAAGTGGGAAGTGATATTTGCGAGTCACAACATTCAGTTTACGGAAATCAATGCACATGTGATGACCAGTAACTGTTCTAGTAGGGATCAGTTCATTCTTTTCATTTGTTATAAAAGTGATCCCACCTTTCTTAGGCAGTACATGAACATGGCTAACCCACTTACTATCAGAGATCGCATAGATTACACCAGCTTCTAGAAGTTTCATTATCTCTTTCTTTACAACATCTTTTAGATTTGGGTTTAACCTCCTCTGATGTTCTACAGAAGTCATCGATTCATCTTCTAGGTGTATTCTATGCATGCACAGATCAGGTGAAATGCCAGGTATGTCAGCTAGAGAATATCCTAATGCTTTACGATATTTTCTAAGTTCACATAAAAGCAGAGAAGTCTCGGCATTGTTCAGGTCAGCGTTCATAATGACAGGATATGTAGAATTGGGTCCAAGGAATGCATACATGAGTCCCTTGGGAAGAGATTTGAACTCTACCTTTGGAGCTTTCAGCTTGCTCCATGAGTCATCGGTCTTAGCTGCCGGAACATACGTGTTCTGAGGCGCGGTTGTTCCAGCTGGTTTGCTGAGCTCGCTGTTCTCCCCCAGACTTAGATTTGCCACTATCTTTTCCATACTCCTGGCTGAATCCAGGACCTTGGCATAGGCATCAGCATCAATACTTTCTAAGCTATGCTCGGCTTCAGCTCCGACTAAGGCGAGTTGAAGAGGGTCATTGGTGAGAATTTCCTCAATCATCCCCTCATGCGGCTCTAGCGGATTGCTCTCTTTTTGGACAGTGAAGGTTTGTCCATCCAGCATCGGTTTCTTGAGCATCTGATTTATCTCAAACTTCATCACAATATCTCCAAGATGGATATCAATATTCCCTTGTCGGACATCTATGATAGCTCCAACAGTGCATAGAAATGGTCTGCCCAGGATCAGGGGATCCTTTGACTCTTCCTCGAGTTCCAGAACAACGAAATCGACAAGGACAAGTGTGTTCCCAACCAGAAATTGAAGATCTTCAAGGATTCCAACTGGAGACTTCACAGATCGATCAGTAAACACTAGGGACATCCTGGTAGGCTTGAAATCCGTGTATCCAAGGCGCTTAGCCACATAATATGGCATGAGGTTTATGCTTGATCCTAGGTCGACGAGTGATCATGAGAAGACTGTTCTCCCAATCTGGACCGAGAGGACAAATTTTCCCGGATCACCCAGTTTCTTGATCCTTTTGTTCTCGAGCACTGCACTGCACTCTTTAGAGACGATCATGAACTCGCTGTCATCAGATATCTTCCCAGAGATAAGTCCCTTCACAAAGCTATGCATGGATGGTATCATCTGGATCGCACTCATCAGAGGAAGTCTGACTGTTAGGTCTTCAAGCATCTTCCTGCACTTCATCTCCTCCATATCCTTACATGTAACCTTAGGTGGAACAGGGTAGGGTACTTTCGGTACATACTGACGAGCAGGGGAAGGTTCTGCAGTCGGTGGAACAGCCCCAACAGGTCGGTCTGCATCAGTCGGAACAGTCTCAGAAGGTTGTTATGCCTCTTCCTCATCTGTAGGTACAGCTTCAGGCGGTTGATCCGACTCTTTCTGCTTCCCTTTCTCAGCCGATGTGAATCTCCTATTGTCCAGATCAGTCAGTTGCTTCCCACTCCTTAGCGCGACTGCATTGCACTCCTTGGGGTTCTTATCTGTTTTTCCAGGGAGAGTTCCTTGCTGTCTCTTCACACTCTCAGCAGTCTGAGCTAGTCATGGGCATTCGGCATGAAACGGAGTGAACCGAACCGACCGAACCGATTTTTTTGGTTATCGGTTTCACTCGGTTTGGGACAGCAAAGCCGATCGGAACCTTTGCAAATATACTTCAGCTCTCGGTGGGGTTCGGTTCGGCGGTTTCAAACCGATCGGTTTCTTCGGTTTCTTCTCTCCATCACACATCCAGTCTCTTTCCTTACGTCTGGTTCATTTGTTCTTCACTTTCTTCTCTGAGTTTAGAAACCATCGCCGTGACTTTGTCGAAACCTAACTAATTTTTTACTAAGCTTTGCAATGAATGGGCTTTAAAGTGGACTTGTATATGTTTTCTACGTTTAGATCTATTTTAATTTATTAGTCTGGCCCAAGTTTTTAAATGTCCATTTAAAAGAAAAATATAAAAGCCAATACTCAATTATTCTGACCCAAAAAACACATATAAAACCCTAGAACAAAACTTCGGAGTCCTCTTCCGCCTACTTTTCTATTATTGTATATCTCGTAATAACTATTTTTACAGTGGAACATTTCTTCTCAACACAAAACCCAGAGCATCTTCAGCCTTCAATTCTCTGGTTCCTCATCTTCTCACCGTTTTATATCCTTCGTGGTTTCTTTGCTTAAGCTATTTGCTTTTAGGCCATAAAATCTAAGAAAACAAACCGATAAATATGAAAAGTCGGTTCAGTTCGGAAAAGATTTTTTAGCGTGTAACCGAACCGAATAAACTGATGTCCGAGCCAAACCGAACCGCAATCTAATTCGGTTTTTTCGGCGATTTTTTATCTAACCCAAACAAACTGATAACCGAACAAACTGAACCGTATAACCCGGATAAGCCGTATGCCCAGGACTAGTCTGAGCAATCTGAATATCCATATGTCTCATATGGCTGGAGACATTATCGTACTTGGCACTCAGGTCATTGAACATATGATTTATTCTGGTGTTGATGTCGCTTGAGACTTGGTTCAGTGTTTTCCTTGGATCTGCTGTCCTTGGAGCAGTTGGCTCATCATCATTGCAAGACTCTTCATATCATCATGCGGAGCAGTCTGAGCCGGTTGTGCAGCCTGCTGATTAACCGGCTGTTTCTGGTTGTGGAACTGGGCATTCTGAGCTGGGATGAGGACATAGGTTCTCCCTTGATTTACATACCCCCTTTGGTATCCACTGTTCTGACCCTGATTTCCTTGAGCATTTTCTGTGGTACCGTCTGGCTTAGGGTTGTTGAATAGGTGGGGATTGTTCCTCACGTTAGGGTTCGGGTGATAGTTCTTGAACTGCCATCCTTGCCCATTCACATAGCTCACTTCGTGTTTCGAAATGGCAGCATGTCCCAAGAAACTCATTATTCCTTTCACTAAAGTTGGTGGCTGCAAACTCATCATGACCTCAATCTTTACCTTTTCCACCTCAATGCCTTTCTCTGATATCTTATGTCCCACATCTCTGACCATAAAGTGGCATTTCTCCCAGTTCAGCACCAGATGCTTCTCCTCGCATCGCTTCAGAACCATACACAAGTTTGACAAACAGACATGTAAGGAGCTTCCATGGACGCTGAAATCGTCCATGAAAACCTCCATTATGTTTTCGATTAGATCAGTGAAAATCGACATCAGGCAGCGTTGGAAAGTCGCTGGAGCATTGCACGAGCCGAAGGGCATCCTCCTGTATGCGTATGTTTCATATGGACATGTGAACATCGTCTTCTCCTGATCGTCTGGGTGAATGGGAATCTGAAAGAAACCTGAATAACCATCTAAAAAGCAATAGTAAGGGTGGCCAGCCAATCTTTCAAGCATCTGATCAATGAAAGGAAGTGGGAAGTGATATTTGCGAGTCACAACATTCAGTTTACGGAAATCAATGCACATGTGATGACCAGTAACTGTTCTAGTAGGGATCAGTTCATTCTTTTCATTTGTTATAACAGTGATCCCACCTTTCTTAGGCAGTACATGAACATGGCTAACCCACTTACTATCAGAGATCGCATAGATTACACCAGCTTCTAGAAGTTTCATTATCTCTTTCTTTACAACATCTTTTAGATTTGGGTTTAACCTCCTCTGATGTTCTACAAAAGTCATCGATTCATCTTCTAGGTGTATTCTATGCATGCACAGATCAGGTGAAATGCCAGGTATGTCAGCTAGAGAATATCCTAATGCCTTACGATATTTTCTAAGTTCACATAAAAGCAGAGAAGTCTCGGCACTGTTCAGGTCAGCGTTCATAATGACAGGATATGTAGAATTGGGTCCAAGGAATGCATACATGAGTCCCTTGGGAAGAGATTTGAGCTCTACCTTTGGAGCTTTCAGCTTGCTCCATGAGTCATCGGTCTTAGCTGCCGGAACATACGTGTTCTGAGGCGCGGTTGTTCCAGCTGGTTTGCTGAGCTCGCTGTTCTCCCCCAGACTTAGATTTGCCACTATCTTTTTCATACTCCTGGCTGAATCCAGGACCTTGGCATAGGCATCAGCATCAATACTTTCTAAGCTATGATCGGCTTCAGCTCTGACTAAGGCGAGTTGAAGAGGGTCATTGGTGAGAATTTCCTCAATCATCCCCTCATGCGGCTCTAGCGGATTGCTCTCTTTTTGGACAGTGAAGGTTTGTCCATCCAGCATCGGTTTCTTGAGCATCTGATTTATCTCAAACTTCATCACAATATCTCCAAGATGGATATCAATATTCCCTTGTCGGACATCTATGATAGCTCCCACAGTGCATAGAAATGGTCTGCCCAGGATCAGGGGATCCTTTGACTCTTCCTCGAGTTCCAGAACAACGAAATCGACAGGGACAAGTGTGTTCCCAACCAGAAATTGAAGATCTTCAAGGATTGCAACTGGAGACTTCACAGATCGATCAGTAAATACTAGGGACATCCTGGTAGGCTTGAAATCCGTGTATCCAAGGCGCTTAGCCACATAATATGGCATGAGGTTTATGCTTGATCCTAGGTCGACGAGTGATCATGAGAAGACTGTTCTCCCAATATGGACCGAGAGGACAAATTTTCCCGGATCACCCAGTTTCTTGATCCTTTTGTTCTCGAGCACTGCACTGCACTCTTTATAGACGATCATGAACTCGCTGTCATCAGATATCTTCCCAGAGATAAGTCCCTTCACAAAGCTACGCATGGATGGTATCATCTGGACCGCACTCATCAGAGGAAGTCTGACTGTTAGGTCTTCCAGCATCTTCCTGCACTTCATCTGCTCCTTATCCTTACATGTAACCTTAGGTGGAACAGGGTAGGGTACTTTCGGTACATACTGATGAGCGGGGGAAGGTTCTGCAGTCGGTGGAACAGCCCCAGCAAGTCGCTCTGCATCAGTCGGAACAGTCTCAGAAGGTTGTTATGCCTCTTCCTCATCTGTAGGTACAACTTCAGGCGGTTGATCCGACTCTTTCTGCTTCCCTTTCTCAGCCGATGTGAATCTCCTATTGTCCAGATCAGTCAGTTGCTTCCCACTCCTTAGCGCGACTGCATTGCACTCCTTGGGGTTCTTATCTGTTTTTCCAGGGAGAGTTCCTTGCTGTCTCTTCACACTCTCAGCAGTCTGAGCTAGTCATGGGCATTCGGCATGAAACAGAGTGAACCAAACCGACCGAACCGATTTTTTCGGTTATCGGTTTCACTCGGTTTGGGACAGCAAAGCCGATCGGAACCTTTGCAAATATACTTCAGCTCTCGGTGCGGTTCGGTTCGGCGGTTTCAAACCGATCGGTTTCTTCGGTTTCTTCTCTCCATCACACATCCAGTCTCTTTCCTTACGTCTGGTTCATCTGTTCTTCACTTTCTTCTCTGAGTTTAGAAACCATCGCCGTGACTTTGTCGAAACCTAACTAATTTTTTACTAAGCTTTGCAATGAATGGACTTTAAAGTGGACTTGTATATGTTTTCTACGTTTAGATCTATTTTAATTTATTAGTCTGGCCCAAGTTTTTAAATGTCCATTTAAAAGAAAAATATAAAAGCCAATACTCAATTATTCTGACCCAAAAAACACATATAAAACCCTAGAACAAAACTTTGGAGTCCTCTTCCGCCTACTTTTCTATTATTGTATATCTCGTAATAACTATTTCTACAGTGGAACATTTCTTCTCAACACAAAACCCAGAGCATCTTCAGCCTTCAATTCTCTGATTCCTCATCTTCTCACCGTTTTATATCCTTTGTGGTTTCTTTGCTTAAGCTATTTGCTTTTAGGCCATAAAATCGAAGAAAACAAACCGATAAATATGAAAAGTCGGTTCAGTTCGGAACAGATTTTTTAGCGTGTAACCGAACCGAATAAACTGATGTCCGAGCCAAACCGAACCGCAATCTAATTCGGTTTTTTCGGCGATCTTTTATCTAACCCGAACAAACTGATAACCGAACAAACCGAACCGTATAACCCGGATAAGCCGTATGCCCAGGACTAGTCTGAGCAATCTGAATATCCATATGTCTCATATGGCTTGAGACGTTATCGTACTTGGCACTCAGGTCATTGAACATATGATTTATTCTGGTGTTGATGTCGTTTGAGACTTGGTTCAGTGTTTTCCTTGGATCTGCTGTCCTTGGAGCAGTTGGCTCATCATCATTGCAAGACTCTTCATATCATCATGCGGAGCAGTCTGAGCCGGTTGTGCAGCCTGCTGATTAACCGGCTGTTTCTGGTTGTGGAACTGGGCATTCTGAGCTGGGCTGAGGATATAGTTCTCCCTTGATTTCCATATCCCCTTTGGTATCCACTGTTCTGACCCTGATTTCCTTGAACATTTTCTGTGGTACCGTCTGGCTTAGGGTTGTTGAATATGTGGGGATTGTTCCTCACGTTAGGGTTCGGGTGATAGTTCTGAACTGCCATCCTTGCCCATTCACATAGCTCACTTCGTGTTGATCTTCAGCCGACTGATCTGCCTCTGATGTAGCTTCCGCGGTTGCTTTATCCTGAGGGTATTCTTTCATGATGAAGACCTGGTTCTGATTACTCTTAATTAGCTGATCGACCTTGGCAGAGAGCTCATCAATCTTGTTGTTGTCGATGCTGTTCACCTTCTGTGTGCGATCAGTCTCGTGGTTGTTATCAGCTGAGCTTGAGGCCATGTTCTCAATCAGTGCGAAGGCACCTTGAGTGGATTGGGTCATGAAGTCTCCATTACTGGCTGAGTTTAAAGTGTTCATGTACTCCCAACCTACTCCATCGTAGAACACTCTAAGCAGGTAGTCTTCCTCAAAACCGTGATGTGGGCACTCTCTGCGGTAGACGTTGAATCGCTCCCATGCATCGCAGAACGGCTCGTCTACTAGCTGTTTGAAGGTCACGATCTTCTGTCTCAAAGCTGCCGTCTTCGATTTCGTGTAGTGGCTCAAGAAAGAAGATCTGACTTGTTCTCAAGTGGTGAGCGATCCATTGGGTAGGGAATCTAGCCAGCGAGCAGCCTTCCCATCGAGAGAGAAGGAGAACAGGGTACACTTGATGTAATCGGGTGGTACTCCATTCGCTTTAGTGAACCCACACATCTTCTCAAAGTGCTCAATGTGGTCCATCAGTATTCCAGCAGGAAGTCCATTGAAGATCTTTCTTTGCACCAGACTTATCAAGGCTGGCTTGATCTCAAAGTCTTGCCTAGTGCACGGTGGAGGGTTGATGGCAGATCGCGTAGTAGGCAGATTACACAGTAGATTTCTCTGGCCGATCGGAACAACCTCCTCCGGTTGATTATGCTGATTCGCAGCGTTCAGAGCTGCTTGCTCGGCAGCAGCTTGCTGTACTTGGATGGTTTGCTGCATCTGCTGCATCTGCTGTTGCATGAGTGCAAACACAGCAGTGAGATCATCCAAGTGATCACCCATGTTGGTGTTTGTAGGTCTAGGCTGTTGACGGTTCTGTTGTTCCAATCTCGCTAGTTCTTCGTTGGTAAGCTGATGCAATGGTCCTTGTGCGTTGCTCCGAGTATGCCTACTGGTCATGCACCTGGATCATCAGCTGGAACAAAGAAATGCAACCGAAAAATAGAGGTAAAAAATCTGGTCCCGTCGCAACGGTGCCAAAACTTGATACACTGAAAATGAATCCTTACTACTTCCAAGTTAACAGTTGTAATTATAGTACTTTAGATTCAAATCCAGAGGACCAGTCTACACTTTATTTCTATGAGTTTCGAAATCAAGGTAAGAAGAAGATTTGTTTTGGTTTTAAAAGTGACGATATGAAACAAGAAAAACAAGAGATTGATTCAATTTAACAATGAGTTAGCATAGGGTATTTCACTGGGTGCTGAATTGGAGCTAAACAATTATTCAAGCGCGATGAAGTGATTTTTAGAACACGGATCACTCAGCCAGAACACTCCACTGTCGTGGTAGTGATCGCTTTGCAGATCGATCTCACCATCTAATTGCCGTTGAGATGAGAATCGATTGCAAGCCTTAGAGAACAGGTCCGATTAGTTCACTTACTACCCTAATATCTACTTTCGCTAATTAGGGATATTAAGCTCATTCAATACATGTCAAGTTATCTCCTAAGCGGTTAACTAGGTGATGAACTTGGGATCTAACATCAAGTGATCAGATTAATAAAAGCATTAAAAACATTATGAATGAAGAACAGTTATAAATCGCTTATCTATATTTAGCTCATGTCTCAACACCCTAAAAACTCTAGGCGAGCAAGGTGGCTACTCAATAATGATGCAAGAAATCAAAGACATAATTCCTGAAATAAATTGCACAAGAACAGAGTAGAAAACAAAGGGTTCAGATGATCTTTTCTATGAGAGGATGATTTCTTCTCCCTTACAAGTTGCAGATCGCAAAAGCTAAGTGTTCTCTTGTAAAAACTAGCGTAAGAAATAAAATAGGATATATGGCGTTTTTATATGGAGGCGCCAATAGGTGGAAAAAAAGATTAGGGTAACAGGGCTTTAATTCTCGAAATAGGAGTTTCCTAATTCGTCGGGAACAATCTCGGGATCACTTCGTCTGCTTGTTCCGCTTGAGAACAGTCCCAAGACTGTTGAGTGTTCTCCGCAGGATTGCTCCAAAAGGACATCTTCTCTTCATGCACCTTCTCTTCACTCTTCTACCAACTCCAGACCTGTAAAATATCAAAAAGGACTAGACTGACACGAATCAAAGACTTGAATCAAATGAAAACATATATACAATGATGTGGAAAACACCATATATCAGTCGTAGTGAGAGATCTTAAGTAAAAAGTGTTAAAAAACTACCGTTGAACAGCATAAGAATAAATTTTTAAGTATTAGTGTTAGAGCATCATTATCGCCAATTCTTAGGACGTTCCTTATCTTAATTTTAATTAAAAAGAAAATCAAAAACACTTAATAATTGAAGGACGTTCAAGGACGTGTCTTAGTTAAGATACAAAAACAAACGTCCTTACGGACACGTGTGGGCAAGTGAGTGGAGAGAGGAGAAGTGGCTTCGTCCTCTTCGTCTGGTTTCTTCTTTCTCTCTCTCAAAACGAGACCTCTCGCGATCAATTGCAATTTGTTTGGTGCTAGTTTATCAATTTTGATTTGTTTCTGGCCATTGATTCTTCGTTCTGTTTCTTGGATGGGTCAAATCCGTTTTGATTTATTCTGTGGAGACTGGAGAGAGACATGAAGGGGGTTCATCGATACAATTGCAATAGAGGTTAGTTTTACTAATTCTTATGATGCTGTTGCTTCTGTTGATTAAAGAGACTAGCTATGATTTAGTACTCATGGATGTGTGCATGCCAGTTCTGGATGGTTTAAACGCCACAAGACTGATCCGTTCCTATGAAGAATCAGGGAACTCAGAAGCTCTTTATACAACGAGTTTAAAACATCAAAAGGAGCTGTTGGCATCATCCTCGCCAATAAACTTGTAATTAAAGCACACTCTTCTTTCTAATCTTATATTCTTCTGTGTCTCTCTGTTATTAGAACTTTTTTTTTGCAGGTGATGGGAAGAGTTGGATTCAATTTCCCAATCTTTCTGACGTTGATTCACTATGCCGTTGCTTGGAGACTTCTAGCTTTTTTCAAATCTCTCTCACTTCTTCCTATGTCTCCTCCATCAAAAAGCACATCTTTCTCCTCTCTTTTCTCTCTTGGAGCTGTCATGGCCTTTGCTTCTGGTCTCGCCAATACCAGCCTCAAACACAACAGGTTCATTGCTCAAGACTTGCATCAATACCCATAGCTCAAGAATTGACCTTTTGATGGATGTTAAGAGAATGTACTCTGTTTTTGTTTCTTCTCTTCTTATCTCACACTAGAACTTTTGTTTTTATCCAGTGTTGGTTTCTACCAGATGGCTAAGATCGCTGTGACACCAACCATCGTCCTTGCAGAGTTTGTACTCTTCAAGAAAACCATTTCTTCCACAAAGGTTTTTGCTGGATTTGCAATCCTCGTCTCGGCTCTTCTTGATTTTCTTCTCCAATGGTCCGGTGCACTCGCGCTCGGGTTAATCTTTTGGTTCGTTGCTTAGTCTTGAAGTGTATTACTTTGCTTCTGCTTCACTTTTTTGTATTCATCATCTATGATCAGAACAGAAACCACATTTCACATTTCTCAGTACATGTAGCTTTCTTTCTATAATTTTTTGGTAGCCATCACTGCATTCATAATTTTTCATATATATTAGGGTCTGTTGACAAAAACATCTGATTTATCTTAGGATCTCTTTATTACTTGTCATACAAGTTTGTGCAATTTAATTTATTAAGAAACATCTAAAAGTCCTACCAATAATTAACTCTTTTGAGATTTGTCCTTAACCTTGTTTCTTAACACAAAAAAATTTATTAAATAACCTAAAGACTTGCTAAAAAGTCCCACTGATAATGATGCTCTTAGTATTAGTGTTGAAAAAATAATGTTTAAGTAGTATTTAAAACAGTATTGTTTAGTAAATTATCTACAATGATTTAAGAAATATTCAATTCTTCAGGATACTTTAAACCACAAAAATGACAGTTCACCAAATTACGTAAATTTAGAGTAAATGCCAGTCCACTATTTTTTTTTTGGAATTAAGTGATTACATCGTTTTGTAGTAATTCAACAAAGTTATCATCCTTTTCACAAAAGATGTGTTCCGAATGGAAAAAACAGTTCTAGTGGTGCATATCAAACAGATCATGCAAGAGAGATGCATATCAAACGGATCATGCAGAGCAGATCAAGCAGATAAAACAATTAATATAATTTTGAATGATAAAACAATTCAAATAAATAAATTATTTTTTAATAATAAAAATTATAAGAAAATATATCAAAACACATAATACAAAAATATAATACATAAACATACATTATATAGATATAGTAATTTAAATAAATGTAAAATTATATGACAAAATAGAAAGAGAAATATATACTTGTAGGTAAAATAGAATAAAAATATTGTATTTATATGTTACTTTTCTAAAACCATGTTTCTACCATTTTAAATCAAAATATGATTATTAGAATTAACCGAAATACACATCTCTTCCATTAATATATATTTAAAATATACTAATATATATTTGCATAATGCGTATTATAGATAAAACACACACACACTCACACACACACATATATATATATATTTATAACTATAATAATTTAAATAAATGTAAAAATAATTTGACAAATATAAAAATAAAAAATAGTAGACAATAATAGTACTGTATTGTTAAAGTTGTAAATAAAATAAAATAAAAGTTATTTATAAAAGTAGATAAATATATATTTAAAATTAAATGTTTGTATTTTGTAACAAAATTATTTATTGGTCAAAAAAGCAGATCAACACTACCAAATGTTAGCGAATGAGATCTGCATGCAGATCTTCCGCTTTTTTACAGAAAGACAAAAAATATTGATATGCAGACAGATCTCGTGCTAACTGCTTTTCAAAAACAAAAAAACGTGAATGGAAATTTAAAGATAGATGAACTGCATATGCGGTTGAACTGTCTTTCTCCCACTACCTTTTGTTTTGGGCAGAATGTTTCATTTTTGATTTGTAGGAAAAAACCGGGACCGGCTTTACGGGTGTGCGAGGAGTGCTTAAGCACAGGGTCCTAATTTTTTTTATAATTTCTTTAAGATTTGGGATCCAAAAATTTATAAAAATATCATTATACTAGGTGTTTTGTCCGCACGTGCGGACTTAATCTTTTATAGATACTTATTAATAAAAGTACTATTACTATAAAATAAATTTAAAAAATTATACTATTTTATGAATCTTTAAGTTTCTTAATTTTTATCTTTTATTTATTGAAAATTATTGTTTTTGCATAACAACACTAATATTTTGTTATTTTAAAATATGTTGTTATCTTTAACCAGTCTTTCATATTAACTTGTAAATATTATCTAATACAAATATTTGTAATTTTAAATATAAAATGATGTTATGAAACCAAATTATTGGAATTACCAAAACCTACAAATCTCAAAATAAATTAAAAACCCAAGAATTTTAAACTGAACTCAATTTTATATATTAAATTAATCAAAATAAATAAAACTATTGATATATGTATAATTATATTGTGAAATACCTCTTATAATAACTAAACAAACACTCAAACAGACAAACTATGTTGACAAATAAAACATTAGTATATAATGACAAGAACATTTTCTATCTATTTTTATTTTTAAATGCTATAATAGAAAAAAATAATCTATAGTCAATCTATATTTTTTAAATTAAAAATGAAATTGCTATTTTTCCTATAAATACTGTTTCTTTATTATGAAATCGTAATTATACCTTACAAATTGTCTTTTAAATTTTAAAATTTAATAATATATAGATAAAAATCACTTTTGGAAATACTGTTTTATATAAAAATAGAATCACATTTTTATTTACATAATAGTCTAACAAAAAAATAATTTAAACAAAGTCATAATTCTGTGAAACTCTTGAAAATTTATAAATACGAGATACTTGTTGTAAATAAAAATTGAATATTTTCAAAATATTCTGTTTGGAGTTAAAAATTAATATTTGGTTTTAAAAGATAATTTTCATTCCTAACAAAATATTTAAAAATAAAAAACAATTAAATGTTGATTTTTCTACTTAAATAACAAATAAATGTTATTCTTGCAAAATACTACGAAAAATCACTTTAACAAACAAATATAAATAAATTTTTTATTATTCTTTATATACATTGTTAATAAGTTTAATAATTTAAACAAATATCCCATGAGAGATTACGTTTATAAAAATATAAATATTTTTTTTATAAAAATATTTTAAATATTTTAGTTTAATGATAAATCCAAATATTATATGTGTTTATACATCAATAATTATAAAAAATTAACAAATAAGAAAGGAAAATATAGATAAACATAAAATAAATACATGGAATTGTATTTTCTTTTTCAAACACGTTTCTCATATAATTTTTTAAAATAATTTTTATAATATTAATTTGTAGGCAGTTAAATAATAAATTATATAATTATTTATCAAAGATATCAAAAAATAAGTTAAATTAAGTTTTTATGATAAATAATGACTCAAAATAGTAACTAAAAAACATAATAAATAAGTAAAATTACTAATAAAAGTTATTGAAAATATTGAAAAATAAGAAAAAAATATCTTTTTTTAAACTAATTTAAATATTTTAGTTTAATGATAAATCCGATTATTATATGTGTATATATATATTATTAACTATAAAAATTAACAAATAAGAAAGAAATATGTTGATAAACAAAAATAAATACATGAAATTATATTTCTTTTTGAAACACGTTATTCATATAGTTTTGAGGTAATTGTATAATATTAATTTGCAGTCAGTTAAATAATGAATTATATTATTATTTATTAAAATATCAAAACTTTAATAAGTTTAATTAAACTTTTTTATGAAAATAATGACTCAAAATATTAACTAAAAAAAGTTAAAACATAGTAAAAGGTAAAACTACTAACTAAAATTATTGAAAAATATTGATAGATAATAAAAATACCTAAAATTATGGAGAATCTGATCATATATTGCATGACCAATAATCTCTTTGTACTCTCCTTACAAATCTGTTGTCGAATTAAATGGATATTCATCCGTTTGATATTCATCTTACGGTTGATTCTCTTATTCATAGTGAGTCGCGTACTTGGAATTCTTTGGCTTTACAGGAAATAATGGAACCTGTGGATGTCAAAATTGTTGAAAGTATATCCTTGAGTAGGGTTCAAATAGCAGACCGAGTTGGTTGGCATTTTACAAAAAATGGCAAATATACGGTTAAATCAGGATATCAGCTGGAAAGAGCATATTCAGATAGAGGGAATGGGATAGTAGAGTTTGGCCCAACAGTTACGGATCTCAAAGCACACTGCTGGAAAGTGCGTTGTCCACCCAAAATGAAACACTTTCTATGGCAATTGTTGTCAGGATGTATAGCTGTCAGGAAGAACCTAAAAGCCGGGGGTCTGAAGGGGGATATTGGCTGTGATCGATGTGGAGCAGATGAGGAATCTATAAATCATGTATTTTTTGAATGCCCACCAGCAGTTCAGGTCTGGGCTCTTTCGAAGATCCCTACGAATCCAGCTTACTTTCCAGGACAATCCTTGTTCACGAATATGGATTATTTATTCTGGAGAATCAAACCTGCATTGGAAGAACATTATTTTGTGTGGATACTTTGGTACATTTGGAAAGGGAGAAACAATAAGGTTTTTAGCAATTTGGACATAGATCCTCAGGATACTCTTAAACTGGCTATGACTGAATCTTTACTCTGGTCTGATGCCCAACAAGCTCTAACACAGACAAACCAGGTGTCAGTAGTATCTGAGCCTGATTTACCGCTTAGACCAGGACGATGGTGTTTTACGGATGAATCTTGGAAAGCCGGAGATACCTTTTCTGGGCATGGTTGGTATAGTACTTTACCAGGTTTCGAAGGTTTGTTGGGTGCTAGAAACACGAGGGCAAGTCAATCACCTTTACATACGGAAGTGGAAGTCCTCATATGGGCAATGGAATGTATGCGGAATTTAAGGCAGTACAATGTTACTTTTGCAACGGATTGTTCTCAATTGGTGAAGATGGTTTCGGAACCAGAAAAATGGCCGGCCTTTGCAAGCTACTTAGAAGACATCAGAAGTCTAAAGAGGAGTTTTCACAGCTCGGAGATTACTCATATATCAAGAACAAAAAACGAGAAGGCGGATGGCTTAGCACGTGGTGTGAGGCAACAGACGTCGTTTACTGTCCATATGGATACAGAGCAACCAATTTGGTTTACAGAGTCAACATGAGTCTGTAATATTGCCGGCAAAAAAAAAAAAAAAAGATAAAAACATCCAAACGACATGGTATTGAACGAAGCAGAATCGACTTTGATTTAGAAAACCAAAGTATTGGCTCTAATACCGATTGTTGGGATTGTGAAGCTAAATTATTTCATAAATAATATTAAAACAATAATGATAAATAATAAAAAAAACCTAAAATTATGGAGAAGTTGACATATAAGCCAAATCACTTTATAAATAATATTAATTAATAAAAAATATTGATAAATAATAAAAAACCTAAAATTATGGAGAAGCTGATTTAGTATTGATCGCATAGGAACTATGAAAGTCTCGAGCCTGGCCTGGAAAAAACCTTCCGCTTTCTTTTGTTTTAAGAGAAAATAATAAAATTCACAAGTTGTGCGTTGAACACCTAATATGCAGAAAGTTACCTTTGAGAACCAATGCTTCATCGCCATTCTTCAAAATGAATCCTTCTTTGAACTTCCTCATAGCTGAAGTGTTTGCTGTTGCATTGTCCACTGTTATAGAAAAGATCTTCTTGATATCCCACTCAGATAAGCAATCTAGAAGACATTTAGAGATCGTGCATCCTTTATGATCTGGTACATTCTTGAAACCAATAATCATCTTCTTTAACTTCCAGTTGACATCAATAAAATGTGCAGTTATTACCATGTAGCTGGCTTTTGTGAATGGAGCAACCCATATATCTGTAGTGAGGGACAATCTGTGCTTGTTCTCTCCAAAAATTTTCTTCATTGATGCTTTCCTTTGAACGTACATCTTCACTATTTCCCGCGTACATGTTCGGCGAGACTGAGGATTGTCGAGCTTCATTTTATTGCAGAAATGTCTCCAGCCTAGACACTCGCTGAAAGCCAACGGCAACTCAGCTAATACGATCATCTCATTTGTAGCTTCATGGAACACTTCTTCAGACACCTTTCCAAAACAAAGATTCCCTTCTTGATCTTGATTTAACTCTGTCTGACTCTGCTGCTCAGTGAACGCTTTTGCCGCTTTAAAGGCAGTGTGCGACTTGCATATTTTCGAGTGATGCATCAAGTTAGAAGTTCCAGATGATGTTGGACAAGACATCTCTTTCCCACAGTATCGGCAATTACATTTGTTGTAGTCCTTTTCTTGCCTGATGAAATGTTCCCAAACAGGAGATCTTGTTTTCTTCCTTGCGCCTTGAGCAGAACCAGCAACTCCTTTGCCTTTTCTTTTGCCTTTATCCACAAGACTTGGTTGTGTTTCAACATCATCTTCTGTCTCTTGTCCACTATCTTCACCCTCTCGATGAAAGTCATTAGACGCCATCTGCATCAACAAGTTTCCAATGAACATAAGCAACAAAAGAGTACAAACCAGAGAAACATGGAATCAAAAACAGAGAATCAAATCAGAGAAACAGAGAATCAAAAACAGAACAAAAAGATAAAGAAAAGGAGTAGAATTTTAGAGAAACATGTTACACACCTCAGATTTGTTTCTAGATGACGCTGATGGTGGAGAAGCTAAAGGATCGGAGGAACCCAGTTTTGTATTCGGATTAAACGGCGTAACTCTATAATATCGGAGAGAATCGAGAAATTTAGGGAAGTGGAACAGACTAAGGAAGGTGTGGTTAATGATTTGGTTTCGGGTGTTCGGATAACCCGATCGGTTTCGGATAATAACCGCAACCGAACCGATAACCGCGGGTACAAGATGTAAGATCCGATCGGTTTATATGGCAATACCGAAACCGAACCGAACCGGTGCATTTCGGGTCGGTTTCGGTTCGGTTTTTCGGGTGCGGTTTATATGCCCAGGGCTATTCACAACACTAAGTAACATAAGCAATCGATGACGTCAAAAGAATTCATGATGGCCTTTCATTTGTAATGTAGTACAAATATGTGAAACTAAAAAAGAAGTAAATCTGAGAACTTTCTCCCGGAAACGTCCCTTGAGAAAACATAATTTTCCATTGGAATATCTCTTTCCACGTAAGATGACACTAACACCGCACAAAAATAGATAATCACATATTTTTTTGTCAACAGATAATCACATTTTATTCCCCATAATTATAAAAACAATTTATGCACGAACTCTTCAAAGAAGAAAAACTTGTTACATACAAGATATGGCCAAGTGTTCAACAAAAAAAAACAAGATATGGCCACACACGTGTCTACAGTTGTATATATACCAACACTAATACATAGAGGAAGAACAAAAAAAAGAATTAAACTGCAAAGAAAAATGGACATATGGCTACTCATCTTTGTTTCTCTCTGCGCATCTCTTCTCCTCCATCTTCTCCTCCTTCGCCTACGTAATTCATCCTCTCTTCCGCTACCTCCAGACCCCAACTTCTTCCCCTTTGTCGGAACCATCTGGTGGCTCCGACAAGGCTTAGGTGGTCTCGACACCTACCTCCGCTCCGTCCATCACCGTCTCGGCCCAATCATCACACTCCGTATCACTTCCCGTCCCGCCATCTTCATCGCCGATCGTTCCCTCGCTCACCAAGCTCTTGTCTCAAACGGTGCCGTTTTCGCCGATCGTCCACCAGCGCCTCCCATCAGCAAAATCGTCTCCAGCAATCAGCACAACATCAGCTCCGGGTCTTACGGGGCCACGTGGCGTCTTCTCCGACGAAACCTGACTTCTGAGATTCTCCATCCTTCACGTGTGAGGTCATACTCCCACGCTCGTCGCTGGGTTCTCGATATTCTATTTGATCGGTTTCGTAAGCATGGAAGCGAAGAAGACCCCATCGTTGTCGTTGATCATCTCCACTATGCGATGTTCGCGCTTCTTGTTCTTATGTGTTTTGGAGATAAGCTTGATGAGAAGCAGATCAAAGAGGTGGAGTTTGTCCAGAGAAGACAGCTTCTTAGCTTCTCGAGATTCAATATCCTTAACCTCTGGCCGAAGCTAACCAGATTGATATTCCGAAGTCGATGGGAAGAGTTTCATGAGATGCGGAGAGAGCAACGAGATGTTTTGCTTCCTCTGATTCGTGCTCGTAGAAAGATTGTTGAAGAGAGACCAGAAGAAGATAACAAAGACTACGTGCAATCGTATGTCGATACTCTGCTTGATCTCGAGCTTCCGGATGAGAAGAGAAAGCTAAACGAAGAAGAAATCGTGAGCTTATGCTCCGAGTTTCTCAACGGTGGGACTGACACGACAGCTACGGCGTTGCAGTGGATCATGGCGAATTTGGTTAAAAATCCGGAAATCCAAGAGAGATTATACGAGGAGATCAAAAGCGTTGCGGGGGAAGAAGCGAAGGAGATCGAGGAAGAAGAGGCACGCAAGATGCCGTACCTGAAGGCGGTGGTGTTGGAAGGTCTCCGGAGGCATCCCCCTGGACATTTCGTGCTACCGCACAGCGTCACAGAGGACACTGTGCTGGGAGGGTACAAGGTACCCAAGAGAGGGACTGTTAACTTCATGGTGGCGGAGATAGGAAGAGATCCGACGGTTTGGGATGAGCCAATGGCGTTTAGGCCTGAGAGGTTCATCGGAGAAGAAGAGCCGGTAGATATAACCGGTAGTCGGGGGATAAAGATGATGCCGTTTGGAGCGGGAAGGAGAATCTGTCCAGGGATAGGGCTGGCTATGCTGCACTTGGAGTACTATGTGGCCAATATGGTGAAGGAGTTTGAGTGGAAGGAAGTCAAAGGTTATGAAGTTGACTTGACTGAGAAGCTGGAGTTCACTGTCGTTATGAAGCATCCGCTTAAGGCTCGTGCTGTACCCAGGAGAAGTTAGACAAGTATCGTGTTCGATTCTCTTCTTTGGTTTAGTTTATTGTTCTCAAGATTTGATAATATGACCCTATGTGTACTTTGTTTGCTGGACTCAAACTGCGCAACCACATTTTCATCTGTTATGGAGTAGATGATAAATAAAATAAAAACTTCTATTTTCCTCCGGCTATATGTAAGTTCACTGCAACGAATTTCTCTAGTGTTTTGTTTGTATGGTGGGTTCTAGAATAGTTGGGATCTTTATGTGTATGTTGACGAGATTTTTGGTATGATTTGCTGGCCACCCTGCTTCTCCGCTACCATCCACAAGTGTAGTTTAGTATTTCGAAACAATCATATAAATTATTTTGTACTGCTTCGAACTATTTTGTACTGAAAAATAAAAAGTTATTTTCCGCAATCGTTTATGGTTGTAGGCGATTGCGATTGGACAAAAAAATTAAATTAAATTTAGATATATCCTAACTAGTCACAAACAAACTAAATGATTTTGTTTTTACAATAACTTATCAACGTTATATATATGACGACACGTTAACCATAATCTAGTTTCTATCCACTGAAATCATGGCATCCACACAAGAAAAAAGTCAAGGAACCAATGTAAGTGGGTTGTGATTTTTTTCCGCTAGTTTTGTTTTTTGATGATTTATGATATATTTTGCTGTTCAAGTTCTCTAAATCGCCGGTATATGATTCATATATATGTGTATGATTTTGTAATTTATATGTTTCAACTGGTCTTTGAATAGAAACTCCGATGGTCAGACGAGATGACTCGTTTCTTGTTAGGACTTACAACACTGGAAAAACAAGATGGAAATTAGGCACAAACT